>NC_135597.1:5632454-5933736 GCF_965152235.1 Eretmochelys imbricata
TTCCAACCCTGATATTCTACGATTCTATGATATGGCTGGGGAGTTCAGGGTTAATGCAATGGCCCCCACCAAGGAACCGACCTTTAAATGGATTTAAAGGGGGTTCAGCAGGTCAAGCGGAGGAGTATTGGCAGACCTATGTGTGGGAAGCCCAGGACTGGAACAACAGGGAGTGCTACGGTAGAGATTTTAGATAAAGACCAGATGACTTTATATTTAAAAAGTTCTAGCTCAACCACAAGGTATGTGCTGGATGCAGGAAGTCCTGTGGGAGGTTCACTGGCCTGTACTATGCAGGAGGTCAGAGTAGATGGCCAGAATGACCGCTGCTGGCTTTTAAAAACAACACAACTCTCTGACTTGGCGGGGGCTCTGAATTGTAATAGTGAGGGGGACACGGGTCAGGATTGAGGGGTGTTGGGAGAACAGGGTGCAGAAAGGCTTCGCAGCCTGCCTCCATTCTGATCAGCACGGCCAGCCAGCCCCTCACTTTAAGTGCTTACAATGCAGCTACCCTAGGGAGGGACGGCAGCTTTGCTGAACCCCAGAAGTGAGGCGAGAGCGTGGAGACCTGTTACCTTCTCTCTGCGGGACAGCGTGGGGTGCACAAACTTCCGGTAGAGCAGGCTGGCTCCCTTGGTGTAGGGGGAAAGCAGCCACACGACAAACGCCATCTTGATCTCATAGTAGAAGGGAAACCTGCCAGATGGAGAATGCAGCAGTGAGGGGGTACCCGGGGCCCCCAGAGCCCAACACCTCATACCTCTGCCCTTCACCCTCATGGCGAAATGGCTCAATGCAGAGCAACTGCATAGTTGCAACCCCCATTGCTCCTGTCCACCAAGAGGGGGAGTAGGGAATTTCAGAGAGCTTTCTGCTTCTGAACTGAAAGGATAGCTGCTCCCCACCCCCAGTCTGCACTCAGGCCCAGCGAGTCCCCCCCACCCCCAATCACATGGAGTGGGCGTGAAGGAAGAGGGTCAATCAATTCCACCTTGCTAAAGGAGGATAGGGGCTCGGCAGCCCACAAGGTGGTGGCAAACATGCAGGAGACCCAAATGGACGGACGGACAACTGGGATGGCATGGAGGAGGTTGTGCCTTCCCTTCCCCTGGGTGTGGGACAGTGGATCAGAGGGCACATGCAGACCCTGTGAGGCCACGTCCCAGGACAGCAACTAGGATATGGGTGGGCAGACAAGCAGCTGTGGGTAAGAGACAAGCCCTAAACCCAGCCCACCTCCCTACAGCGGATAGCTAGGCTCACGCATGCTCCAAGTGACATCACTCTGAAGCATCAGTCCCTTGTACAGGATATGGCCCTGCAGCAGGCTCTGCAGTCCAGAGGACCTCCTGCAGGGAAGCCACCCGCGCCCACCAGGAGAGGGCCCTCAAGGCTGGTGCCTTACCAGGAAACGAACATATCCGTGAGGGTCTCCATAGCCATGAAGAGTGCAAACACAATCCAGTACATCATCCAGCGGACCTGCAGGGACAGGGGGAGCAGGTTATCCAGCATGGACCGTGACAGCCTTCCCCTTGCACATATCCACGCCAGCCTGCAGGGCTCAGAGGCAGCCGAGGGGAGGGACGGGCTGCCATCCAAGCCCTGGGGTAGCCCTACCTGCCCTTCACAAAGGGGGTAGGGCCCTTTGCCTGCTATTAGCCATCGGGTCCAAGCCCCCAGACACATTTCCCCACCCTGTAGCGGTCAGAGGGCCACTCCGCTGCGGGAGGGGGCACGGCTTTTACAGCAGAATCACATACCAGCCCTTGAGTTTAGGGCCAGGGGCATTTAATCCCTTTGGAAAGAACATGCCCCATGCTTTACACACACGAGTTCATCCTCGCTGCCCCAAAGGGTCAGCTCGGGTCACCGTCCCCACAGCAGAGGTGGGAGACAGGCGCACAGAGTGGGGATCAGAGCCCAGGCACTCAGCCTCTCCACACGCAACCCTGCTCCCAGGAAACCAACTGTGCACGCCCACCACTGCCCTCCTGTGCCCAGCCTCAGGCTGGCAGGGAAATCAGCCCTGCTGCTTCCACGTCGGGCTCAATGCCACCCAGGTAACCTGCCTCCCTGGTCTCTTCCCTAGCGTCACCTCCCCACTAGGTCCCCTATCCCTGGACACAATAACTCACAGAGGCCTCCCCAGCAGGGACTGCCCTCTCTTCATACTCACATATTCCCGGATGTTCTTGGTTTTCACAGCCTTGTAGGAGGCATAGGCTGGATAGAGCATCCCGAACACCAGCCTGTAACAGAGAGAGGGTGTGAGAAAGGCCGGCCACCACACATACAGCAGGGCCAGCAGCGAGAAGCAGCATTGCCTGGCTCTGCTCCGCAGCTTTGACTTCACGGCCTCCAGCACCATGCTGCCCCAGCGCCTCTGCCCAGGGAACATTCACTCCTCTCCCTCTGGAGTGGCAATGAGAGGAGACGGGGCGGCAGCCGACTGGCAGCGAGAGAGATGAAGGGGGAAGGACTCGGTGGTGGTACCGGGAGGGAAGGTAGAGCCTGTATCCAGGCCAGCTCCCCGTGACACCCTCCCAAGCATCGCAGGCAGGCAGAGTGCCTGAACCCCGTGACAGATACCAGCCGAGCTGGTAATTAGCCAGAGCAGCACAACCACTGCAGAGCCTGCAGGCGATCCTGAGGGCTACACCCACTTCCCAGCGGGGAACAGCTATTAGCACTAACAGGTCAGGATACTCCACATCCTGCCCACGCTCGCCTGGCCCACGCACACCAGCCCTCCCCAGGTCACCCCATTTCACAGACCCGTCATGGCAGTGATGCCAAAGCACCAAGCAGACAGGAGAGCTCAGGTAAATCCAGCGTGTCAGGCCACTGCCCTGACCGGGGCTGCAGGGTGTTCAGGATTTAAGCCCTGTTCTGAGCTGCTGGCAGGTTGTTCTGTAGCATGCTGCTACCTCTGCCACCCTTCTCCCTGGGTCATGTCCTGCCCCCCTCCAAACACCCTTTAACAGGGAGTCTGATTTCAGGTCCTACTTCCCTGACATGCCCTAGAGTTTGGAGGCTGGAGCAGGAAGTGTCTCAGTCTCATCCATCAGGTCGTCCCTCTGGACTGCATTCTCCTCCCTGCAACCAGTCTGACTGACGGCACCTGTGAGCACACACCTGGAGCATGGCTAGTTAATGTGCCTGGGGCTGCCACACCGGCCCCTGGTTACACAAGCCAAGCCAGTCCGACAGGCTGTTGCTAAATCACAGGATGGCGTCAGGCTGCACTTCCTCACCGGAACTGGTTCCCAACAAGTTCCAGCACACTGGGGGGGGGGGATGGGGGACAGGACGCACTGCTAGAGCCAGCCCATGGGGCAGGGCATGGCCCCCAGGGAACCTGGCCCTGCAGAGGGTACTCAGCCTTCCAGGCTGCATGCTGCCAGAAGTGCTGAAGCGGAGAGGGACATGGGGGAGCAGGGCACAGGGAAAGATGGGGTGCAGGGAGATGGAGGGCTCCTGTAATGCGGCAGCAGCGAGCAACGGTAGAGTCTGAGCAGGGCTGCAGACCCTCGTGGGCAGCATGAATCAGCCTGAGAGACCAGCACCAGCCAGCCCCCTCCAGCAGGAGCAGCACTTCTCCCAGTTATTCCCGCATGTCTCGTTCAGATGAAATTTGTTTTAAAAAACACACAGAAGATGTCATCCCGAACCCAGCCCCTGCTGCATCGCGTTCCTGGCGCCACCAACCAAACCCCCTGCACTCTCTTCCGAGACAACCTGAAGGCCAGAGATTCCTCCATATGATCAGCAGGAGTCCAGGCACATGCAGCCCCCCTGGTCAGCCCAACAGCTGAGAGGCAGCTGCATGGGCACCCCCATCCCACCTGTGCAGCCCACCACAGCTCCTCTTGGGGAATTCCACGGGCACGTCTGGCCTCAACTGCTTCACCCAGATGGCGCTGGAACTGCAGGGTGGGGTGGCTGAACTTAGCCTGACTCTTCTGTCCAGAGAGCCAGAGAGAGCAACAGAAGGGCTGGAAGCGTGCTGGGTTGCCATGGGGCTCCGAAGATTTAAAGTGCCATAAACGCAGATTGTTGGGATGCGTCAGGGTGACTGGGATTCCAGGTGTAATGGGCTATCGGGAGTCTGGTCTGCCGTACACTGCCAATACCACCTTATTGGGCAGGTACCAGCCATTCATCTCTAGATCTCCCAGTACTTTAACAAACCAGGTTGGTAACATTGACCCCACCCCCCAATTTTATAGATGCGGAAACTGAGGCACAGGGGAGGTGAAGCGATTTGCCCAAGGTCATCCAGCAGGCCAGTGGCAGAGCCGAGAACAGAGCCCAAGTCTCCCGAGTCGTAGTCCAAAGCTCTGTCCGCTAGCATAAGGGCATATGAGCCCCAGCCCAAACCACTCTGCACGTACCCCATTTTGCTAGTCCAGCCAGAATGCACTGGCTTCTCCATGCCAACCCACCAGGATGGATATGCTTAGCTCTGAAAGCTCGGCTACCAGCCTCTTCTAGCTCCCAGCCAGAGAGGGACCCTTGCCTACACCGCCCAGGTAACCAAATATAAATACAGGCTGTTCTGCAGGTTTGCTCTCCTACGCTGGCCCCACACAACCATGTCTGAGAACCTGGCTTTAGCCCTGGTAGAAGTGGAGGCCAGGAGGTGGCCCATCCTGGCAAGAAAAAAACATGTTACACAGGTCGGCCACAGCCTACTTAAACACATTTACTCCTGCAGCCTATCCAGAGCTGCAGACCAGCCAGTCCGCACATGCCTGTGCTCTGGATTGGACTGCCATCACATCACCTATGGCAGAGAGATGGGGAGGCCACAGTAAAACCGTCCCCCAGCCCTGCTTTGGGAAGTCACTGCACAGGCTACCTCCCCCTGGGGGCAAGTGATACTATATACAGCTGGGCCCAGCAGCTTTGATGCACAATGAGGCAGGTCATTAACGGGGAGGGCCCAAACCCACCAGCAATGGCTCTTCAGGGCGGTGACACGCTCTCCTCTATCCCCACCCGCCCTGAACGTAGTGTTCTGGGAACACTATGGCCTCCCTCACCTTAAAGGGCAAACTCAGAGCTACCGGGCCCTCTGTTGTCTGTCCTTGCAGGGTCGCAGCCCACAGTGCCCGGGTTATACATTAACACGCAACCGTCACAAGGCTGTGAGCAGGAGAGCAAAACCACGCAGCATGGTAGTAGCCAAGCGGCTTCCCCCACCGCTCAGGGAACTGCAGCTCCATGCCCCGGGTCTTGGTGGAGCACAGGCCACGCTAAACACAAGACAGCCTCCTCTATATGCCCAAGAGCCAATGTACCACTTGCTGCAGGGGTGCACAAGTTCTTCCCAGGGTCACTATTACTGTCTCCCAGGGTGGATAAAAAAAAAAAAATCAATGATTTAAAAAAAATAAAGAAAGAAAAATTATTTAAATCAGATTTTTTGATAAAATGCGTTTTGAGGAAAAACCCTATCTAAAGATAGTTTTAATTAAGATACATTATAGCTCAAAGATATCTCATCATGGAATAGAGATTATGCATTATAATTCTATAGTATGAGACAATATATTCACGTAATGTTTAAGAAAAGTTTTGTAAATGAGTTCCAATAATTCATGGATAAGGGGCCCAATCTTATGGGGATCCAGTGGCTTCTGTATAGATTATTTAGGTTAATCTTTCTATCTACCCAATGGGACTCATTGTTCAGTCTAGAAGATACCATCAGAGATGCTTAGTTTTGCAGTTCTCAAACTGTGGATTTGTGTCTCCAGAGATAACATACTTGTTAACAGCAAAAATGTGTTAAATAAATAAATAATATAGAGAGGTGAGAAATAACAGACCTCAACCCTATTGTCCCTCTGCAAATTTGTGTACACAGAGTCAATCCCTTACCTCTCTCTAAAAGTGCAAAGTTTCAAAAAGTTCAATGAATAGAAGATTGTTGGGGGAGGAATAGATCTGGACAAGGAGAAGTATTCTGGAGATAAACATGAGAAGTGAGGGACAGGCAGTAGAAACAAAAGTGAACCTGTTTGAGCAGCATATTCCAGAAGTCTTGAGGTCTTTCTGAATGTAGCCTTCATTGATTTGAGATCTACCATACCATTCTCTCACTAGAAGGGTAAACCTATAGCAGCAGCAGGCCGTAAGAGAGACCCAGTTTGGGAATATTTTAATGAAGTTACTTTACCTGTGGGTAAGACAGGCATGTGTGCAAAATGCAAACAGCGCAACAAAGAAATGCAAGGCCTGGTTGTCTGAATGAAACATCATGAGACGTGTTCCTTCTCAGGAGGAAGCTGCGTTGAAGATGGTGAAAGGAACACGTCTGAACATGCAGGCTGGTAACAACCAACAAGAATGCACTTTTATGTAGAAATCCATGATTAAATCGAGTCTTCCCAACTAGAGATTTTAAATCAATTTGATTTAAATCAAATCCACCCTGCTGTCTCCTACGCAGGGGTTCACAGCCGCGGATGTAGCTGCCCCGGTCCCCCCCCCCCAAGTACAGCACGTCTCCACTGTGGGTTTGCCCTGGCAGAGCTATACTGGTAGCTAAAATCCCTAATGCAGACAAGGTCCTAGCCGCATTTTCCAAACCCTACCCTAGCGAGTGGTCCAACAGTTTGTGTTTTGGCAACTCCCCCCCGCCCCACCTCCGGTTTAATTCTCAGACACACCAGCATGTGGGTGCATCCCTAGCACACTGAAGCCCTAACCCGTGGCCTTTGAAGCCCTGATGGGAAGCTGGCACGTGACCCAGCTTGTGCAGTCTGACGCAAAATCACTTACCAGATGGGAAATTAACTGACTTGTCTGGGACATCCTGCCACACACAGACACAAGCACGTAGGGCTTTCGCTAGCCAGGAAGATTACGGGGTAATGCTACATAATGAGTGGCTGCTAAAGAACACTCCATTACTAACGAGATTCCTACCAGATTAGCTGGCACATCTGCCCAAATGCTAGGAGCCCCTGATGGGCGCTATGTGGAATGCCACAGCAAGTAAGGATACTTGCCCTTATTTTAGACAGCAGTGCCTGTCTGAAATAGCCATTACTTTTGGGTGGCTGCTGTCTGACTGGGCTAGGGGAGGGAGACCAGGGGCTCGGTAGAGATGAAAGGTGCCAAGTTGAAGGCAGACTCCACCAACTGGCTGTAACTCCAGGAGCTAAATATTTAGCAAGTCAGAACAGAGACCACAAATAAAAAAGCCAGTGTTTGGAAATACTCTGTCCCTGTTTCAACCTCTGACCCCTTCCTTGGGGTGCTACATATTAAGTGGCAATGAAAGAATTAGATTTGCTATTAGAATTTGAGACAAGTTTGGTTCTGCCCCCGCCACCTGAATAGACATTGTGTTGAACAGGTGTTTTGACTGTTAACACCAGCTGTTAAACAAGCATTCTTTTCAACAAACAATTCTAGAACTACCTTTGCACCAGCCTTGAAATGGATTTCCAACAGCAGAGTCTGTGCTTCCAGGTCCCACTTTGGATCAGTTATTCATATGTCCATAGCCTGCAGAGGTCCCAGCAGAGACTGGAGCCCCAAGGGGCTGCACACACACAGTGACAGTGTACTATCTACATAGATGGACACAGGGTGGGAGGGGAAATTGAGGTACAGACAAGCAAAGTGACTTGCCAAAGGTCACCCAGCAGCTCAATAGCAGAGGCAGGAATAGAACCCAGGTCTGAGTCCCAAGAACTGACAACTCAGAAGCCATTTCAAAGGGGGTCTCGGGAACCCAACAGGCACAGATGTCCACTAGCAGAGTGACAGAGAGAGACTGAGCCTATTGGGAATGCAGGAAAGCTGATGTCTGGCTTTCCCACATGCTAGCTAAAGCACACAGGATACTCTGTGGGTAGCCCTCAAACCAAAATTCTTTCCCTGTAATATAGTTTATTTCAAGCCAGCCCTAGAGGTAAAGGAAAGGTAAGTGAGACATCTCAAACTGGGTCAGATAAAAGTCAAAGGTGACAAGCAGGGTAGGATCACACCTGTCAGGGACCATCTTAGGTTTTCTTGGTCCAATCTCAGCACAGGAGGATGGACTAGACTAGATGACCTCTTGAGATGCCTTTCAGTGCTACATTTCTAGGATTCTCTTATGGAGGTCTGACCCTCAGATCTGAAACACTCCGTCAGCCAGAGGTCACAGATTCAAGTCCCAGCAGGTTCAACTCAGCCCATCTTCCTTCCAAGGCACATGTACATACCGTCTACTCCAGGTGGGTCTCCTAGAGCAGTGTTTTCCAACAACCGGTCCATGGACTGGCACCGGTCCCTGAGATCTCCCTGACACAGTTTAGGAAGGCAGGTATCAAAACAGTTGAGGAACGCTGTTCTAGAGGAAAACAACCAGGAGTCCGGTGGCACCTTAAACACTTTAAGGTGCCACCAGACTCCTCGCTGTTTTTGTGGATACAAACTAAGACCCCTCGGATGCTTGTTCTAGAGGAAATGCTGAATGACAGGAGCACTGCCCGAGGAAGTTAACAGACCCCCCCGCCCACTTCTGTTACCAATAAATTGGGGGTTTGCTCCCCTGGCTGCCACCTCCACCGCCGGCAGCACCCCCCCTTCCCACTGTACCCCCTCCACACTGTACCCCCCTGCCCACCGCAGAGGTGGCCGCATGCCAGCGGGGCATGGCTTCCTCACGGCCACCGAAACACGGCGCGACTCGACACACTCCCCCCAAACGCACGGGACCCGCAGCCAGGTTTGGGCAGAGGGCGAGCCCACCCCCGCGCCCCCGGCCCCAGCGCTGCACCGCACTCACACGACCACGCGGCAGATGATCCAGGAGACCATGGCGCGCCGGCAAAGCGGGGCCCCGCCGGGCGCAGAGCAGCTGGCTCCTGCGGGGAGCGGAAGGCTGGGTGCAGCGGGGTAGGGGGCCACGGGGCGCCGGAGAGGGGCGCGATCTCGGCGGCGGAGCCTGGCAGAGGCGGCGCGGCTGGGCTCCGGATGAGCTAATGCCACAGGAATGCCTTGCGCGGGGCCCTGCTCGGCGGGTTTCTCGCGGCTGCCAGTTTCCCTCCCGGGGCGGGGGCAAGGCAGGGCCTGCCGCTGACTTGCTCCCACTGGCCCCTGGCTAGCTCCGGCCTGGCCCTGGCATCCCCTGCTCCGGGCGCAGCGGGCAGCGGACTCCTTGCCCCGGGCTCTGCCGGCTGCGCACCCTGGGCTGGGCAGAGGAGGCTCTGGCTGCTGCCCTGGGGGAGCGGGTCTGCAAGCCCCGACTGCTGATCCCTGCGCTGGCCCAAGCTGGCGGGGTGGGGGACGGGGCTGAGTGCCCCGCTGCCAGGCTCCTTCCTGCTGCGCCCAGGCGGGGTTTGCATCCAGTTGAATGTCGCAGGGTGCAGCCGGCCGCCCAACCCCAGGGCTGAGCCGGGCTGTGCACGCCCAGGGAGCCAGCAGGAAGCAGGCGAACGGCTGCTCCTTAAAGGGGCCTTGCTCTTAAAAGGGCCAGGGATGGCTCCCTCGGCCCGCAAGGGGCACTTTGCCTCCCGCAGCTGCGGCTGCTCCCGCTTCTGATCGAAGTCAGCCACGGACAGGGAACTCGGTGCCCCGCCCCCTGAACTGTTCACGTGGGGGCGAGCGCGGGGCCCCACGCTTTTTAAATAAATAAATTAAATAAAGTAAATATAGTAACACAAAACATATAAACCAGCTGTCCCTGCAGTCCCGGGGAGCAGACCCAGGTGGCTCTACCTGCATGCAAACTCCATCTCATGCAAAACTCACCGAAACGGATGGACTTCCAAACACAGGCTGCTTTTGGAAACTTTGGCCTTTTTCTAAACCCAGTCTCATGGGGTGAAAGGCGACCTAGCAGTGCCAACACAGAGCCTTCAAAAACCCAGGGTCAGCCTCCACCCCCAAAATCATGAGATTTTAAAACAAGAATACATTTGGGGTTCTCTTTTGTTATCTTCTGGCGTTTCACATTTGCAAGCGTTTCCCAGAAACCATGAGGGCTGAAAACTTATCTTTAAAAAAAATAAAGCTAAAATGTTCAGGTAACCACATGAATCCTGGAGCTGAGGCTTTAAGAAAACAGCAAAAATCATAAGACTAGAATTAAAATTGCCTCCAAGTGACAGAGAAATCACCCCATATAACAACAGATGTAACCAGGACCCCAACTCTCTGAGGCCTTGATTCAGCAAAGCACTTAAGTAAATGCTTAACTGTAACCAGATGCTTAAGTCCCAGTGAAGTCAACTAGCTTAAGTGGACTTCATTGGGACTTAAGTGTGTGCTCAAAGCTAAGCATTGGCTTAAAGGTTTTGCTGAGATTTCAATGCCTTGTGGCTTTAAGAATGGTGTGGGTTGTTGCTAGGCAACAACTGACAATTTTTAAAAAGCAGAGGCAGCTTAGTCTAGTAGCCAGAGCAGGACAGTGAGAATCAGGTAATCTAGGTTGCAATCCCAGTTCTGGCACTTACTCCCCAGGATACCTCATTTCACCCCTCTGTGCCTCAGTTTCCCCACTGATAAAATGCTGTAGCTATTTACCTACCTCCCTGTGTTGTGTTGCTTAATACATTCATATCTGTGAACTCTTGGGAAGTCCTCGCATGAACAGTGCCAAATAAAGAAACAAAGAGTTATTCATGAATCACTAATCACTATTATGTACATGATGAAAATGGATCAGTGAAACATCCATGCATTTACCCTTCATTTGCCCTTCATTTGGAATTGTCTTCACCACAAATCCTTCTTTGTCAAAAGAATTTGTGTCTGCAAACAGGGATCTCAAAGTGCTTCACAAAGAGTGACAAACTAAGCCTCACAAAGTTAGGTAGGTAGGTAAATCGCTCTAAAAGACACACGCTTGTTCAGCGACAAGTTTTTGGGCTAGATGCAGGAATTACTTGGTGAAATTTTCCAGCTTGTGTTACTCCTCAGACCGTCAGACTAGATGATCATAATGGTCCCTTCTGGCCTCAAAATCTACTCTGCACATTTTACAGATAGGAAAATAGAGATATAGAGCAGAGAAGTGACTTGTCCAACATTACACAGTGAGTCAATAGGAATGCTGGGAACAGAACCCAGGTGTCCTGAATTCCAGCTTTTTACTGTGAGCTCTGAGGATCAAACTGCTGCTTGCCTTAAGAGCAATAGTTGGCTTTGACACAGTGCTTTATTCTTAATTTATTTATTGTGCCGGAAATTTATGATACGTCCGTGATGTAAATATCATTTCCATGGAAACCACCAGCGATGGCAAAAAACACATAGGATTCCACTTTCCCCACAGGCTAGGACAAAAGGAGACAGTTGCAGCCCTGTCCAGACTTCCCAAATGTCCCCATTTTGGAGCCACAGTTTCTATCTTTTGAGCAAAACATCTATAATTTTTCCACTCTGTCCCTCCAAAATGTGTTCCGACTCCATTGTATCTGTCTCCAAAAGTCTCTATTCATAGCTTCCCAAAGTTGGCAGGTACTGCATGCCCCAACCTCCCGCTGCTCCGTGAATAGTATCCCTGCAACAAAGATGTCTTTGTGAAGGGACCTTAACGGGATTTTAGGTCCTATTCACGCACGCTCCTGTGGTACTGCATACATAGGTGAAACTGATGAGACAGAAAAATGAAACAATAGCTCTAGTGTATGTACCTGAGCCATGAAACGTACAATGCTTTGGGTTTAATGCTCTAATCGTGTTGCTATGATCCCATGTTATTAGCCTCCCACTTCATGTACATAGAACTCAGCAACCCTCCCTCTGTTCCTTCAGATCCCTCCTTCCAACCCATTCGTTTTGTGAAGCCTTCCAGTAACTGGCCAAGATCCTCAGCTGGTGTAACTGGGGTAACTCTACTGACTTCATTGGAGCAACCTGAGGTTACACCAGCTGAGGATCTGTCCTGCAGTGTCTCTGTTCTATCGGCAGTGAACTCATGATGTCATATTAGTGTTAGAAGGCTAGGAAGTGGGGCACACCTGCAAAGCACATGCAAGCCCTGGGCTCTACAAACAATACATAACCTAAGATTAGGGACTCAGATTCATCCCTGGTGTAACAGTAAAGCCAATGGAGTTACACAAGGGGTGAATTTGACCTATGACCTTTATTTCAGAAGAGCCCCCTTTAATTTCCTCTATAAACCTAGTAAATCAGATGCCTAGCTGGCATAAATGACCATGCCTCCACAGAGCTTCTCCGGTTTGCACCAGCTGAGGGTCTAGTTCTGACTCTCTCTGTATGTGACAACAGGGCAATTACAACCCTATGACGTGCCAATGCCCCCCTGGTTTCAACAGAAAAGAGCTGGACCTAGAGTATTGTCAGCCCTCGGCTATGGAATTCCCTTCCTCCTGCTTCAACAGAGCCTAAATTTGCTGATCTATTGAACTTCTCTCTCTCTCTGTCTATAGTGCCTATGACCGTGGTATCCAAGAGCTGAAAAAGGGACCCCCAAAGAATTGTTCATAGTGGTCTTCATAGCAGATTATGCTTCCAGACAGGCTGCTAAGCCAATGTGATTTCCCAGGCCTTCGTTCCTCAGGGTTGGGGTTGAACAGGTGTGAGTGCACACAAAGGGGAGATTTGTGTTTGCAAGTCGTCGGGGAGGGCTTAGTATCGCTCTAGCAGAAATTTCCATAGGTGCTTTCCTAACAAATGATTTCAGCCTCCGTTGTAGATTGGAGCCCTCATGAAATGAAAGTGAAAAAACCAACTGATGACTCAGCAATTGGCCCTCATCTAACTCCAGTGGGCTAGAGCTGGACTGCACCGTGCTTTCCCCATTGTTATTTGCTGTGGTAGTCAAGACCCAAACAAGTCTCAAAGGTCACAAGTCTCTGACACACAAAAAACAAGGAAGGGAAATTGGCCCGTTCACCACTTCTCAGAATGGAAAATCAATATTGATCCTTGTAAAAGCTCCAAGTGACACAGCCCATTTGGCTGGCACATTTTCCTCGAAGCCTCGGAACCCTTTGAGGATGAGGGCACGGTCACTGGATAGTTGGTTTCCATGGTGCCTCTGGGATGGTTGCTTGCCTGTTTCACTCCGAGTTCTTTGCTTCTGTGAACTACAAAAGGACTTCAGGTGAAACAACAGCATCATGAGGCTGTGTGTAACCTGACAGGAAAGGTGCTTGACGCATGCACGCAAATAATCGGTGTGCGTGTTCCAGTGCCCAAAGGAAAGAAAACAAACCATGCAGGCTCTGACTGGTAAACGCAAATTGCATTTTGGCAATGGCTTTCCGCAGTGCAACGTGAAAACAACACAAGACACAGAGAGCACAGAGCAGAAAAGAAGGTGCTTGAGGTTTACCAGGGCTGCTTTTGCAATGGACCGTGGGAGATGCTGCCATTGGGCTGTGAAAAAGTCAAAAGTGCACCCAACGTATACTCTTTTTGTAGTGTTCGTACAGTGCGCGTATGTCCGTTGAGAGACGCATAGATACTTGTGAGCTACACAAGCAGGAGGAGGGATGGTCTTCTGGTTAAAACCCAGACCTGGGACTCAGTAGACCCAGTGTCGTCAAGTCTCACTATATTTGATGTTTGCCCCAGCTCCTGGAGTCACATGATTAGGTGAGAATTGCAGTTTTCATTAGAAATAAAAGCAAGTTTCTAACTCTATTGGTTGCAGAAAAATACCTGAAAACATGACCTGAGTGCGCCCTGAAAGCTCAGAAACCAGTACACAAAGAAAAAGAGCCAAAAGTGTATTGTTATTTTTTGAAATCTCATGATTTTTGAAGGCTTGGAGATGGAGATTCTGTAGATCTGAGTTGTACTCCTAGATCTACCATTGATTTTGCTGTCTGACCTCAAGGTCAGGCAGTCTTTCAAAGCCTATTAAAATCAATGCCCCCAATTCGGCAAAGCATGTGCTTAACTTTTAAGTGCATGGGATTTAAGTACAGGATTAAAATGAAGCACATGGTTAAATGCTTTGCTGAACTGGGGAAAGCAATCCATGCCTCAGTTTCCCTCATGTAAAATGCAGATGATAATCCCTACAACACAGGGACATTGTGAAAATTCATTGACACATATAAAATGCATTGAGATCCTCCCCAAAAAGGGCAAAGGACTATTACATGCTCTGATGACTCTCTCACATGATCACAGGCTCCGATGAAACTTTGGTGCCTAGATACCACAGTGATAGGAAAGACTGGTTGTGAGAACGAAGTTCCTGCCATTCAATCTCTGTGATGAATTGGTAGCTAATTTCCCTGGACCCTGCAATGTTTGGAAAACTCCCTTATCAAAATAATAGGACAACATCTTGCGTTAACAGCCCCGCTCCCTGCAGTGTCAACATTGCAAATAATGGTGTATTGGCTCATGCCTGAAGGATCCTGCAGTACATTATTTTTGTAGAAGGGCTGTCACAAGTCCTTTTCTTAAATCCAAGGCCCAGCCAAACACCGACTGTGGTTATCTGCATGCTATGCAGGTGGCAACTTCTTTAATTGCAGGGGGACTGAGATTCCTCCCGGATGTAACCCTAAAGATAATGACAGGTTTCAGAGTAACAGCCGTGTTAGTCTGTATTCGCAAAAAGAAAAGGAGTACTTGTGGCACCTTAGAGACTCATCCGATGAAGTGAGCTGTAGCTCACGAAAGCTCATGCTCAAATAAATTGGTTAGTCTCTAAGGTGCCACAAGTACTCCTTTCCTAAAGATAATGGAGTTATACCAGGGGTGAATTTGACCTATGAGCTTCGTGTCAGAAGCCTCCGCAGCAAGCAATTCCCTTTCCGCTTTCTGGGAAGCTGTGAGCGCAACTGAATGGTGCTATTCTTGTGAGTGGTTTTGAGTTGCAAACCTACATCATTTCACAGGCGATTTAAGGTAGATGCAAGCCTGGCGGGTGGGGATGGGAAGAGATGCAAACCTGGTGAAAGTTAATCCCTGGTGCAAATTGGACAGGCTGGTATTTCCAAATGGAGCTAAGGGAGCTGGTGTCCAACTTTCAGTGGGAGTCACTTGGGAAATTCCAGCCTTAATTTGCACAATGCTTGGGTTTGCAAATGGGGGCTGCCTCCAATTTGCACCAGGGAGCCTGTCTGTGCAAATTCACTATTGTGCAAAATGGACTCAGCCCTTATGAAAAATCAGCCCTTGGTCGAATTAGGTGGGACCATCCAGCTCCTGTTGTAATTCTCTGTTATCACAGTGTCTGAGCAGCTGTTGTATACTCGGTCCTGGTGTGCTGATCCACCACGGATATTTACCTAGGATTCTTTGTCTGGGGAACACCCAGCAGATGTTTTTTCAAGGTAGAGTTTATTATATAAGAAACCAGAGTGGTTCCTGTCCCTGGGGGCTGGGATGCCAGAGGTGCCACACAGCACTTAGTTTAATTCAGTATTGAATAAAATATTGTGAAGGCTGCTGTGGGTTATAAAGCTAATGGAAGGCTGGGAGCAAGCCCTGCTTTCCCATCGACCACTCCGCTAACCTTTCACCACCAGGAAAGACCTTTTCCAGCCTCTAGAATCTATAAACAGAGGCATTTGGGGGCTCCCTTTGATTTCTATTGATCCCTATTGGACTAATGCAGGGGTTCTCACAACAAAATTTTTGGTGGCCTCAGAGGGCGGCCATCAACTCTTGCTAGTGGCCACTTTGACAAATTTTCCTAAAACTACTTAATTAACTTTACGACAAACAAATAAATATACACATATACATGTCCAAATCAGTGTAATTAATTTATGTAGGATTTTTTTTTTGCAGACTCAATAATAAAAATAATGTAGTAATATTTTGGTACCCTCCACCATTACATGATAATTTGGCCCTCCACCCATTGCCTCTAGCCCCTGCTGCCTCCCCACTGCCCCACGGGTTTTCCATCGTCCCCTGGGCCCTGCTCCTCCCCCGCCCCTCCCTCAGCTCCCTTTCATGGCCTTGCACCTCAGGCTCACCCCACTTCTTGCATCTTGACCATGGCATCCCATAAGGCTGGCCCTGCTCAAGCCCTGCTGCCCAGGGCTGAAACCCAGAGCCGGAGCCCCATGGGTGGAGCCAGGTGGGAGTGGGGGAGGTCGAAGCCTGCCTCCTAAGCCCCTGGGTGCTGCAGGGAGGGGCTGCTGCTTTGCCCCCTGGCCCTCCCCATCTCTGTCCAGGAGGCTATGGTGGCCTCAGGAAAAACCCCAGGTGGCCCCGGTGGTTGGTATTGAGAAACACTGGGGGCTGTTGGGGTTGAATCACAGAGGAGAAAGTGATAGTCGGCTGGGAAAAATAAACAGGGACTGTCCCTGCTGAGCACAGCCAATTGGGAATGAATGGACCAGCCATGAGAGTCACAGCCAGTGCGAGCCCTGGCCATTATACAAGGTATTCAACTGCTAATCCTTAAAGCACAGAAATGCAGTCACTATGTCATGTTGTCTGGACCTGATCCAAAACCCACTGAATTCAACAGAAAACGTCCCATTGATTTCAATGGGCTTTGGGTCAGGCCTTATAAAAATAAAAATGACCAGTGGGTGGGCCATGCCATATCAGCTAATGACCAGGCTGTCTCTTGGGCCCGCAACTCCTTCATCTGTTTACCAAGGGGCCCAGCCATGCTCTCTCAGTCATTATTGCTTAAATATTGCCTCCTGATAATAGTATTAACAGCACCTTGGCTACTATTGGGACGAGCAATGTGTAAAATAGATAGAGTGAATGAATATCTATGGTGAGAGAGAGTAGGTACATACAGTCACAGAGACAGAAAGACAGCTAGATAGATGGGCATGTATAGTATTGGATGGATGGACGGATGGACACAGTACGAGTCATAAAGTATCTGTCAGGAGGATTTCTGCCCCATCCTTTGGCCAATTGGGTTGGAAATGTGCCTGACATAGGGCTCAAAGGTTTTCCACATGCATCTGAGTTCTCACTTGTAACGGGGGCTGGGGTGGGGGGTGGCAGGAGTCCAGCTACGATTGCCTGGCTCTTGGGTGACCAGCAGGGGACATTTCAGGCTGGGAGGTGGCCAGGAGATGCTGTCAAGAGGTCCCCTGGGAGCAATGTGAAAGAAAGCACTGGCCACAGGCAACTGCAGATCCCTGAACCTTCTCTCTCAGTTGGGGACAAAATGGAGAAGGGGTTCAAGGGAAAGCATGGTGTGCTGGAACTGGAGGGGCTATGTGTTGCCAGGGTGGAGAGTCAGGGATTAGTGGGAAGGAAATTCTGGGATTAAGGAGAGGAAATATTATGAGATTAGGGGAGGGGATGTGTGTGCCAGGACTGAGAGAGGAACTGTGGGATCAGGAAGGGGCTATTTTGGGATGAAAGGGAGCGGATGCTCAGGGAGGAGAGAGTATTATCAGGTTTGTAACACTCCCATTAGGTTGTGCATTCATACACTCACACAGACATACACACACACACTCCATCCCTGGGGCTGGCACGTTCCATAGCACAGAGCTCATGGTTCAGAACAAAGGACGGCAGAAGTGTCACAGTGCGTTTATTTTCGGAAGCATTTTGGTAGAGCTTGTACACCTCGGTTATAAGTTGTATGCAGAGAGCATCCTGCTCTGGGGGGCTGAGGAGAGGGGCAGTGTGGCCGAGAGGGAAGCTACAGGCAGCTGATGAGAGAACAGCATGTGGAGCTCCCCCAGCTCCAGCCCCTACACAGCAGGGTCAGCCGTCCCTGTCACCACTCCCCAGCAGATGGCGAAAGAACCTCAGGGCTGCTCCTCTCTCCAGCTGGAGAGCGAGGGGAACAGGAGGAACAGTGCTGATGGGGTCACTGCACACTGACAGCAGGCTCCCCTGAGCCTGCTCCTGCTCCCAGTGGAGTCTGCAGGAGCTGTGCCACTCGCTCCAATGGGAGGAGGATCAGGGCCTGTGGGAGCTGCAGGGGAAGGCGGGTTTGAGACTGGGTCACTGCTGCTCAGGAGTAAATTGGTTAGGACAGGCGAGATGCCCTTATGCCTGAAGAGCTCAGGCTCATTCTCTGTTAGGGATAGGGGAACCCTCCTGAAGCCCTCACTTGCTGATCAGCCTTTCCCTTCTTTCTAGGTATCCCTACTGCAAAAGTAACAACCTGTCCTCCACCCGTAACAACCTGCAGGGTTTGAACCTGGAGCTATCAGTGCTAAAGGGATAATTCCTGCAGTGAGCAGCAATAGTAGGCTTTTATCTCCTGTGTGAAACCACACCCACAGGCAGGAGGCGGCGACACATAGCCCATCCTCAGCTCTTCCACGCTTTGCATGACCAAACTGCTGGGGGAAAGGAGGGATAAGTAGGGATAGAGGCCCAGATCCTCAAAGGTTTTTAGGTGCCTACCACCTATTGATTTCAATGGGAATTAGGCACCTAAAGACTTTTGAGGACATGAGTCATAGAAACAAACGGCTAGAGATGGGGCTAGTCTGTGGATCGGCAATATGGATGAATAAACAGAGAGACGTAATGGGAAACAGATGCCTTCGCCTGGTTAGCCTCCCAGGAAATGAAGCACCAAAACCAACTACCAAAGTTCCTTTTCCCTGGTTCCGACCCACCAGAAAGCCCCCTGCCTTTGAGGTCTGCAGTTGCAAGAGGCCCAGAGACCCCAGAGGAGAGGGGGTTTGGAGCAGAACTTTCTGATGTTCCCCATATCTAGGCACCCTATGAGGAAGTGAGGAGGGGCAGGGTCTTATTTCCCCAATACACAAGCAGGATATCAGCAAACCGGGCACAGGGAACCAGTCCCCACTCCCTCTCTGATGATCAAAGGAAATAAGCACAGTATGAAGGGAGAGCTCCTCGCTGCACATCTTGTAGATGTGCAGGCTTTTCCCACATCTGGGAAATGATCGCCGGCTGAGCTGCTCTGTGCCTCCTACCAATGCCTGGGACATATAGAATCACAGAGCAAACTGGGACCTTTGCTCCAATCCCCGGTGATGCACTAGAGACAAAGGGGACATCGAGACACTACGGGTCTGATTCTTGTGGACACAACAGCCCCTTCGCGCCAACCTGGCCTCCACATGGGAGTCGATTAGTTACATGCTCTTTGGGCATGTGGTGTAAAGGGGCTCAGAGGTGAATGAGAATCAGCTTGGGGGCTGGAATTCTATCTCCCTGAGTAGAATACAGGGGACAATTGCTCCTATCACTGACACCGACGCGACTCCACCCTTTCAGTGGGGAACATACTAGTGAGACCGAGAGATGATTTGGGCCCTGTGGCCATTGGTTGATGTCATCTATAAACATCAAAGGCCAGGCAGAGCCAGCACTGGGATCACGCCAGGAGCTGGGTGGGCTGAAACCTGGTAGTTCAGGAAACCCTGGCTTCCTTCTCTTGTATGGGACGTGTGACTCCCTGGAGGAGTCTCTCCTGTCACTCCCTGTCGCTGTGGCTGTCAGCAATTCTGTTTAACTTGAGCCATGTACGCACATGGCAAGCAAAAGCAGGCTAGAAATCCACACACTAGACAAACCAGAACAGGCATATTTCCCTTTAGCTGCCCATCCAGCCTGCCCTGAAAGATGCACTGGTGCTTACGCAGCAGGATTGTGCACTGGAGCAGATGCACTACATTTCTGCTCGGGGATTGTGCACCGGTGCATATGCACGGGGATGGTGTACTGGGCACGTGCACTAGAGCTGTGCACTTGCGCATGCTCTCTGACCCTCTCCACTGGCCCTGGATTTGTGCACGGGGATTGATGCGCCCAAGGCACATGGGCTCATGCACTAGACTTGATAGCTAGCATGCTGATAGCTCTTCCTGTCTGCGGATCACAAAGGAGGCCGAGCAACAGTATCTCCCTTTTACAGAAGGGGAAACTGAGGCATGGCAATTTACCCAAGGTCACACAGCAGCTCAGTGGAAAAGCCAAGCCTGGACTCCTGAGCCCCAGTCCCTTACACTAACCACTGGACAATGTTGCCCCCTGCAGCTTGACAGAGAGACGATGCCTGGAGGGAAGCAAAGCAGGTCACTGCAGTAAAGTGGGGGAGATACAAAGGGTGCCTCTATACTTCCATTAGCTCCCAGTGGGCCTTGGAAGGCAGCTCACTGAGGAAGCTGGGACAATCTGGGCTGATGTTGCCACTGGGCACACTTCCAAAGAGCCCTCTTGCAGGGCGGATGCAGGAGACAAAGGGGGTCAGGTGGTCTCAGGAGTGGTGCAGCCGCCCAGAGCAGCGTCTCTACAGTCTGAACATGGGTGATGGCTACAGGAAGTGCGGCAGAGGCTGCAGGAAGAGTTTGGGAGAAGTCACGACAAGGGACTTTCTTCTTCCAGGCCCGATCCCCAGCGCTGTGTATGGGGACAGGAGCATGTGTGCAGAGGGAACTGCAGGGAGGGTTCGGGGTGACAGATACAGGGATGCATGCGTGTGTCGGTGGGTGGGAGAGGCAGCGTGATGTGGTGCACCGCCGATGCACCGAATCTGGGTTCGCCCATAAGAATGTGCACACGGGAGTAGCTGTGTGTGCGTGGAAAGTGCAGTAGTGAGAGTGGATGTGTACAGGCATGGATCTGAGGGTGTACATGGATGGGGGCGTCCATAAACGGCAGTATATGGGCATGGATATAAGACTCGATGCAGGGAGATGGATGTGAGGGTAAGGGGTGCAGGAACATGTGTTTGTTCCTAATGGGGTGCACAGGGATTGCATGGACATAGAAAGAGTGAGTGTAGATGCACATGGTGTGGCTAGAAGACTGGGAAGGAGTGTACTTGGGGGTGTTGGAGTGTGCGCACGCTGAAGGCAGATGGGCAGGGATGCAATGTGTACGAGATGCTGGAGGGCATGTGGGTATGAGTTTATCTATGGAGGGATGACTGTGGTGAGGATACACTCATGAATATGAGTGTCTGGATGGAATGTGTGCTGGGTATGCATGTACTCATGGGTCTGTGTGAGTATGTATGTGTTCTGGACCTGTCCCTGGATATGGCTGTGGGGCAGCACATGGGCACAGACAGGAAGCCTTAGCCTGAGGAGATGCAGGGCACTGGAGTCCCCTGCTCCAGGGGTGTTGCAAGTGGAAGAACATTTTCTCTGCACAGTGTCTAGGCGTGAGGCAGGGAGCTGGGCAGGCGGCAGGGGCATCCCCTACAAGCTGAGGTCCACCACAACGTGCCTGTAGACCAGCGTGCTGCTCTTGAAGCTGGGGGCCAGCAGGACATCCATGTCCTCCAAGGGGACGTAGTGGAAGGCCCGGGGGGCTTGGATGGAGAGTTCCTGGAACTTGACAAACTTCTGCTTCTCCTCGTCCCAGAGGTAAACGTGGGTGAAGGAGAAGTCGCTGCCCAGCACCATGTACTGGCGCTGGGACACCAGGAAGGGCTGCATGACCATGGAGCCCCGTGAGGGCAGGGTCTGCAGCTCGGTGAAGCGCTGCCCCTCCCACTTGACCACCTTGGAGTCCCCGATGTAGCGGCTGAGGCACAGGTAATTGTCTTTCTTAAACTTGAAGTGCTTGACCAGCTGCACGTCCATCACCTCGGCCACCTCCCCCTGCTGCACAAACTGCTTCTGGGCGCGGCTCCATTGGTAGATGACAGGGGCTTGGGAGCTGCTGGAGATGATGAGCCAGGGCTTGCCTTCGTTCTCCACGTATTCCACGTCGGTGTCACGGTGCCAGGGGTGCAGGGCCTGGTGGGAGTAGAAGCCATTCTGGTTCCAGTGGTAGAGGCTGGTGGAGCCGGCCTTGGAGCTGTCGGCGATGACGAAGTACCAGTCGCCGTCAATCTGGAAGGCCTCGATGTCATTGGGCTTGCGGATCTTCCTGCTATCCATGTCCTGGATCTTGATGAACTTGTCCACGTTGGTGTCCCACCGGTAGATGTAGGAGCCGCCGAAGAGTTGCGCCACCACCACGTAGAGCTGCGACTGAGCCACGATGGGCTTGCAGTACACGGCCGAATGAGCTGCCAGGGGGCAAGAGTCAGAGTCAGCAGGGCAGGCCCTCGGCCCCCTGCTCCAGCGCACACTGTGCCTGCATCAGACATGGTCTGCACCCAGAGCCCATTCTGGGCGGCCACAGAGATCCAGCCCAGATTCTCGTCCTCCCAGGCGATGCACCCAGAGCCCATGCCAGGTGGGCAGAGAAATCCAGTTCCAGCTCTTCATACCCAAAGTGAATTAGGCTGAGGGTTCCCTCTCCCTGTCAGGACTGAAGATATTTTTCACCTGTGTCCCTCACAGGCACATGTGCTCGCTGGAATGCGGGGAGAGGAGAAGAACCCGGACTGGATTTCGGTGCCCACCTGGAAGGATGACGTCCAGCTCTGGAGCAGCTTCCAGTAGCTAGTGGAGGAGAGTGTCCCAGGTGAGCAGCGTTAGCATACCTGCTTGCATACACACATACCCCATACCTCTGCCCGCACCTGCATAGTCATGGAAAATCCATACCCTCCCTTAGACTGAGCTTCCCAGGGAGGTGGTGGAATCACCGTCACTGGAGGAATTTAAGAACAGGTTGGACAAACACCTGTCAGGGATGATCTAGGTTTACTTGGTCCTGCCTCAGTGCAAGGAGATGAATTAGATGTCCTGTTGAGGTCCCTTCCAGTCCTACACTTCTCTGATTCTATAACCACTCACATATACACCCACAGTGCACTTTCACATGTACACACAAACACTTGGAGACTCTCCCATATACGCATGCATGCACCCTGCTGCTGGCCTTCAATCTGAAGGGGGATCCAGGTTGCTTTGCTGTGACGGCGAGGATGCAGCTCCTGCAATCCGCACTCCCTGCCTCTGCCAAAGGGAGTGGGAAGAAGCCAGGTGTTTCTGACCGTAAGCTCTGCACAGTAAACCCCTAGGGTAACTCACAGCTTCCCAGGAACCCGCCCTGAACCGCACCAGGGAGGCTAATGTGCCCTCTTACTAGCCCGCTGCCATGTGCCTCTTCATGGCTCAGGCAATGAGTGACTGATTGCAAGTGACCCTAAACCTCTGATAACAGGATCTTGCTGTTTCTCCTAGTGCTCACTATAATGGGACTTGTTGTCTCCCACCTCTGGCCCCACTCCTCCAGGGAAGTACATGGCCATGACAGAATGTCTGTCTGCATGGCTGGTCCTTACCAGGGATGCGGTCAAAGTCCCTTAGCTTGCGCTCCACATAGTCCCACTTGAGGATGGTGCAGCTGCTGGCACTGGGCTGGGCCAGTGCTACGTAGAGGTCGCTGCTGTAGACAAAGGGCTCAGCTGACACCGACTGGAATGGCAGGACCTGGTGCACCACAAAGTCTGGGAGGGAAGGTGCAATAGGTGAAGATGTGGCAGCAGTGGAGACCCCCGTCACACCACACAGCCCACTGCTCCCTGGCCATGGCAGCATGACCAACGGCTTTGCTTTTCAACCATGCCCACGGAAAGTGGCCCCATATCCACTCTCCCTTGCCTCCAGCCGTGCCTAGTGAAGCAGTGAGAGCAGCAGCCACTCCTACCTGTCGTGATGCAGTCAAAGTCCTTGAGGGCCAGGTCCCGAATCTTCTGTCCCTGGAAGCGGACAGGGCTGCTGCAGAAGGTGGCAGGCACCGTGGCATTGGTCCTCTCCACCCATTCCACCAGCCACTTGATTTTGCAGTCGCAGATCAAAGCGTTGCCCCGGAGGTCCCTGAGGGTGGTGGAGGGTTTACAGTGGAGCACTGGTCACATGAGCAATGGAACCCCACTACCGCCCCTCCATCACCCCCCAGCTACAGACAAGGCTGGGAACCCCAAAGCATGTGTTTACAGTCTGGGCCTGGACAAGGAAATGGTTCCAGCTCTGGGGAAGCTAGTCTCAACCCTGGTGTGTGGGTGGGAAGCACATTTAGTCCCTTGTGCCTTGTTAAAGAGACCCATCCCTCTGTTCTCCCACCTGTGCTCTGAGCCCATAGAGCCCAAAGGTGCGTGTGGATATTGACGCCCTCCAGCCCCAAAGAGAAGGCTAGGGAGCTGGGCGCTGGATCTGCAGGCCAGGAGGGGTGAGGTGAAGGCACTGGGGTAGGCAGGAGAATGGGGAGGCAGGTTGGGCTGCTGCGAGGACCTTGGCCCACCCAGGATCAAGGTTCCTGGGCTCTGATATCCTGCTCGTTGGCTCTACACAGCATGGGACAGCGTCTCCCTCAATAACAGGCCCCAAGTGGTGGCAGGAGGCCTGGGCTGGGCCTTACAGATCACTGAGGATGTCCAGGGATGTGAAGATATCTCTGGGCAGCGTCTGCAGATTGTTGTTAGCCAAAGATCTGAGAGAGAGAGAGAGAGAGAGAGAGAGAGAGAGACTTATTGCCAGGAAAAATGGCACCTCCTTCTGAACGGACCCTGGGCAGAAGCTCTGGCCTGGAAGCCACCACTGTGTCCATAGTGGCAACTCCCTACCCCACGGCTCTGGCATTTTTTGATAGGTGGAGATACCACCCAAAAAGTCAGAGAGACAGGGCTGCCGGCTCATTGCGAAACTCACAAATAGATGGTCCTGTTGTACTACTCTGTCAGGCACGCCATCCCCACAGGCACGTGTCCGGCATGCCAAGCGGATCATACCCACAAGCTCTGTGGCACACATTATACCCACAGCATGTGTGAGGTGCGCTGTACTCACAAGTGCCTGTGCGGTGTGGCATGCCCATGGGAATGCCATATCCACAGGCGCGTGCTAGGTGCACTCTACCCATAGGCTCATGCCAAGTGTGCCATGTCCACTGGGTCATACTCACAGGTGTGCCAGGGACTTCAGCCCTCGGAAGGTGAATTTCGACAGAGAGCGGATGTCATTGTTCTCAATGAACCTGCGGTGACAAACGGGGACACAGGTCATGCCCTCTGCTCCCTGAGAGGTGGTGCTGCCAAGCAGCCCCAGGGACTGAGCTCCCCTCTCTCCTGGGGTGGCCATTTCAGATGGGAGGGGAGCATCCACCCCCCCCAACCCTAATCAGAGGTGGTACCTTCCCTGCAACCCCCCTCCAAGACCTTCTCCTCCCAATTCCCACCATCGCCTCCCCCCAGCCGACCCCAGTGCGAAGGAGAGGCGCACGTACAGGTACTGCAGGTGGGAGAGGCCGGTGAAGGCATCGTCCCCAATCAGCATAAACTTGTTGGAGTTCAGTAATCTGCAAAGAGAAAGGCGAGACATCAGCTCCGGGGGCCGCCATCTCCAGCACAGCTGGGCTGCACTCGGGGTGCTCGGCTGAGAATGCCACAGACTGGAACCCCTCCCCTCTGCTGCGGGTGCACCGAGAAGGCAGAGGTCTGGACGCAGGCTGTGAGTTCAAATGCTACCTGCTGCAGCTCAGCTGTGGTCAGGGGTTAACCTCCGATGCCGCGGGGGAGGCCTTCCCATTGCACGGGGCTGGAGTGCCTCCGTGTAGGATGATGGGGGAGCAGAGTCCTCCCTCGTGCCTGTGGTTTGTCCCAGAGAGAGGGGATAGCGGGGAAGTCTTCTCTGCCCATCTGTACCTCCCATGACCTCACCATTCAGCCACCTAGATCAGGCATGCCCAGCTTTGGGGGAGATCAAACATTACAGCTCCAAGGCCGCCCCAGAGAGACTCTGCCGAGCCTTTACCAGCCCATGCTGCCACACAGGGCATGGGAAGGCCTGTGTCCCCATCCTTGGGGACTGCCCTGGCAATAACAAGCCCCCATCCCAATGAGAGACCCAGAGACGTACAGGAACTGTAGGAGGGGGATGTGAGCGAAGGCTGCTGCTTTGATTTCAGTAAAGGCCGCGTTCACCATGGTCCTGCGGAGAAGGAAAGGAGGAGAGAAAAGCTCAGGACCATTCCAGGAGGATGGGGTGTTTAGCACTCAGAAAAGTGACAGCAGCATAGTGTGGGTTGGAGCTAGGCAGACAGCAGTATGCAGAGCCCATCGGGACTATTCAGGGAAATTTGTTTTTTGTGGGGAAATGTCCGTTCACAGAAACCAAAGCTGCCCGCAGGGAAGGACGGTTGGTTTCTACGAGTTTCCCCGTTTCTGAACAAATTTGAAAACACATTTTAAATTGCCAAGGCCTCGGCTTTTTGACATTTTCCAAATGAAAAAGAAAAAAAGGTTTGTTTTTCAGGTCAAAATGAATTTGTTTCAAAATTTTAGTGCATGGTAAAAGAAACGTTTTTTTAAAAAGGTCGAAATTGAAACGATGCATTTCCCTAGACGCAATTTGAAATTTTCTACCGATCTTTGGTTTGCAAACATTTTCAAGATTTCAACTTTTGGTCCTGATTCAGGATGGGGAAAATGTAGAAATCTTGAAAATCCTCGCAGGTGAGGACAAGCATTTCCTGCCCAGTTCAACTGGTATGTGCTGCGTAAGCATCTCTGCGTCTCGTGTTGCTCTGCCAATGCCCCTCAGTGCTGGCCCACAGCCGCCCTGCTCTCCCACCCGGGGCCTGCTACAGCTCTGCCAACACTCCTCAGTGCTGATCTGCAGTCTCCTGTTATCCTAGTCCTAGCTTGGCATTCTCCAGTTACTGCTCTTGAATCCAGGCACGGCCTTTCCAGGGGGAGGTTTATATCTGCCCTTTGCTCTCCAGATGGAGGAGGTATATTTAAAGAGCTCTCTCTCTCTTTTGCTGTAATTACAGCCTGAAGGTCCAGGGAGCCTTGGGACCCCTTAGCCAGTCGATAGGGCCATGCTTCGGCAAAGGGAGCCTGCCTGCCTCCTGCTGCAGAGAGCTGGTCTGCC
This sequence comes from Eretmochelys imbricata, assembly GCF_965152235.1. Lineage (NCBI taxonomy): Eukaryota > Metazoa > Chordata > Testudines > Cheloniidae > Eretmochelys > Eretmochelys imbricata. Next base: position 5,659,103 of record NC_135597.1, read on the forward strand.
TGGGACAGGTCCATCAAGTGCAGTCTGATTGGAAATAAACCAACGGAGGCAGGGGCAGAATTGCTAATACAATGCAGGACCCGCAGCATGGAGCAGGTGCTCCTTATTTGCATCATCCCATTCTCCCACTCCCCAGCACCCTGGCAAGGACGATGGACTGCAGCAGAGCCAGCGTGTGCAGGAAGGAAGAGTGCTCCTGCAGACAATTAAAGAATGAAGTCAGCAGGCCTCCCACCCTGGGCTCTAGGGTTTGAGGGGGTCAAGCCAAGGACAAGGGACCTAGGATGGGCAGAAATGGGGTATACTTCAGGGCTTCAGACAATCTCTATTAGAGACCAGGATGGGAGTTATCCAGGGGGTGGGAGGCAGATTATCTCCCATCTGCTATTGCGCTGGTGCTGGCCGCTCTCAGAGACAGGATACTGGGCTAGATGGCCCTCGGGTCTGATCCATTCTGGCAGCTCCTGTGTTCCTATGGAATTTCTCAGGCCCCACCAGGGACATAGCCAGGGGAAGCATGCAGTACACACACACAGCAGACAAAAAGGGGACTCTCTCTCACATGCACACGCTCTAAAATCAGACACATACACACACACACGCACGCAAACGACACACAGCAGATGCACACCCCAGAGAAAAAATGCAGGGGCACCAGACACACACACACATATCAAGCACACGTGCACACTTTCCCCACACACCATGGCAATCTACAAAGGGTCAGTTCCAGTATGTCACTGCGGAGATACAGCCGTGACAGGCGCATGAGATTAGATCAAACCATTCCTTTTCCTTCCCTGCTCTCACCCCAGCCAGGTCAGGAGGAACCCGCAGGCAGAGTCAGGAGCTTTTCGAGGTCAATGAGAGGTGGCATGGTGCCACGCCAAAGGGGGCAGTCAGGACTTATTGTAGGTCTGGATCAGCTGTGACAAACAGTGGAAAGGAAAGGGCTGCCTATTTCTGGGCTGAGGAGCTACCCAGGAGGTGGCAACACACTAGGGTGACCAGAAACCAAATGTGAAAAATCAGGACGGGGGTGGGGGGTAAGAGGAGCCTATATAAGAAAAAGACCCCAAAATCAGGACTGTCCCTATAAAATCAGGACACCTGGTCACCCTACAACACACGGATGGATGAAAGAGTGTTCATGTACCGCTCTCCCCACACACACACACACACACACTTACTGCACTTGCACCAACATGCACTACTCTTCATACACCTAGCTTTCATTCTCACACACACACACTTCCATACACAAACATGCTCATTTATAAACATAATGCATTTGCACAACACACCCTTCCCCCACATGATCAACAACATGCTCACGCAAGCTTACACTGAAGCACACCCAGACACATAACATGATCAGAAAGAAAAATACATCCAAGAGGTATAGACACCCAGCATGGTCATGCAGACATGCATATGTTTACATGCACACATACATGATTTTCTCATACAAATAAGCAGCTACAGCATACATACATGATAACCTGCATGCCCACAGAGGGTTATTATACCCCATGGATTCACACACACACCATCTCTCTCGGTGTTAGCGAACCCACAACAACCCCATTCCGATGTAAACCCAAGGAATATGCTGCCTTCTGGGAACCCTCCAATAGCAACAAGGGCCCTCAGCCTTTTAGTCTAAAGCTCAATCAACCCCAGGGTTCCCCACCTCCATCTCCCTCAACCCCAACCCCAATGCTTCCAGACATTCCCCCAGCCCACCTACCTCCCCCACCATATCCCTATCCCTCATCCCAGTGATCACTCCCTCCTGCTCTGCTGATACTCACAGGGAAATGACCTCCGTGGGCAGGTTCCTGGGGACAGCTTTGGAGTCAATGCAGAAGGCAGTGTCCCTGGTGCAGGAGCAGCTCTGGGGACACGGGGGCAGCTTGGGGGCTCGCTTGGAGCCTGCAGGCAGCCAGAGGTAGGCCAGGCTGATCAGGAGGAAGGCAAGGACTTGCCCCCTCCGCATCACTTTCCCTAGCTGCAGCTCAGCCATCTCCCTGGCCTGTCCTCCGTCCCCTCCAAAAGAATCCCCCCGTAGACTGTTGCTTCAGCTCTGCTATGTAATCCTCCCTCCTCTCCTGGCTTTGCTCTCAAGCCCAGGAGCTGCAGTGAAGAGCTGAAGCAATCCTGGGAGTGAGGATGCCACAGTCCATCATGCTTCTCTGCAGAGCACCACACTCAACTGCTGGGGTGGGGGAAGCAGGAGTGCTTTGCTGCTGAATGATTCGTCAAAGTGATAGCACGGCTGGGGTTGTCTGTGGTGCATGGGGAGTGTGGGAGTGTGCCACGTGCAATAGCATGTGTGCATGTGCATACTGCATGCACTAGTGTGTTTGCAGATGTGAGTGTGTGTATGTACCGCATGTAACAGTGTGTATGTGTGTCTCTCTCTCCAGATATGACTTCCGCATGTGTGTTTGTGTGTCTCTCTGCGTGTGCATGTGAATGTGAAAATACATTTGCAAGAATGTAACTGTGAATGTTTGTAGTGTGCATGCAAATGCGGTGTGTATACAAATATCTGACTGTGTGTGTACTTTGTATGTGCAGGGCTGTGCACGATGGAGCATGTATGGGTTGTGAACGGCTCTGACCAGGCTCTTATGTGCCTGAGAGTTTGTGTGTGCTTTTGTGACTTCATGAGCCTGTGTGCGCCTGGGTTGTGTATGTTCTATGTGTGCTTGTGTGTTTGTTTATGTGTGTGTATGAAAATGGGTGCACATGCAGGCATGAGTGTGTGAATATGTACATGTGGGTCAGTGTACTTGGGTGGGTGAACAGGTGTGCACATGGAAGTGTGTGCACCTGAGTGCTCTTGTGTGTATCCCGAGACCATGGTTAGTTGAAGCACAGACTCTTCCATTGGCTTCTGGCCCTTGCTGACCCACCCTCCCCATCACACTCATTCCCGCCAGCTCACAAAGACCTTCACCTGCAGCAGGACCCTCCTACCTGAAACAGGGGCCTCAGCTTTGTCCTCCCTGCCTGCTCATTTCCTTCCGATCTCTCTGCCCTGTGCCCCTAAGTTTGCAGCATTCTACCGATGTCACCGATTCCCTCCCCCATCAACTCCTGCCACCCCCCCCATACACTCCCCAACCCCCTCCCGTCTGACATGTCCTTGCTGAGCTCTCTTAGATAATTTATGAATGACTTGTGAGGCACAAGCCAACCAGTGGCTACCGTTCCAGGCACAGCCTTCTCCTGGCTAACAATGAGAGGGGATGGCTCTATAGAGGGCATTCTTACTCTCCGCAGCTGGGCCTGAGGCCAGGACACTGACAACAAACAAACAAGGGTCCCGGGGCCCAGTGGAGGCAGGGCAAGGGGAGAAGTGATTGTCAAGTCATGGTGTTGTCACTGAGCTCCCACGGGGCAGGAGAGGGGAGACGGCAAAGGGAGGGACATGGCCAGAAGCTATGGAGTGAGGGGATGGGTGGATCTGGGGCAGGACACATTATGGCAGCCCAGCTCCCCTTCACTGGAAGGGGCCTCATCGCTCCATCTGTACTTTCTCCAGGAAGCAGGGCAGTAAGCTGGGGGCAGTCCTTAAGCTCAAGGTGCACCTGATAGCCTGAGGGCAAGAAAAATACAAGGAGAGCTCTTTCTGCTGAGGGCTGGGCCAGCACTTCCAGTGCAAAACCAGCACAAAGGACCAACCTCCTGTGCAGGCTCCAAGGCCTCAGGCGGGGAAGCTGGGGACCTAATAGCTGTGTACCATTGCCAGTCCTCTTATGGTCTGTCACAAGGGCTCTGCAATCAGCTGCAGACAGGGTCAGGCTGAACAGCTGTCAGGCCATGGTTAACTGCAGAACAACTGTAAGGTCAGATCCGCCTGGAGCAGGGTCAGAGGTTAGCTGTCAAACAGCAGAGAGATCAAAATTCACTGGGGACCAGCTGGTGTGTTAGGAAGTGCCTGCATTCATTCAGTGAGCTGTAGAAATCAGCTCATCTCTGCCCAGCTGCAGTCCTGCAAACTTCCCCTGTCAAAGGTCCCACCCCTATTAGTACAAGGTCCCTTACCCTGGAGGCTGTCCACAGCTGCAATTATTTAGATCCAGGTTTGAGACCAGATTTTGAAGCCCTCAGTGTCAGGAGAGAGGGTGGCTCAGAGCTCTGGTTTGGGTCTGTCTCTAATTGCAACATGTGGAAGCAAAAATGATGGGACGAGACACCTAGAGAGAACACTCCAGTATTTGAGGGATCAGACCCCATGACCCGTTCAGAACACTGGACAGAATGTGACTGACCCATGGCCCCTCCCCAAAGGCTGCTGGCTTCCCACACTCTGATAAAGGGCCTGGGCACTCATGACTAGTGCTCTTGTGGGAGGCCTTTGATTTTTGGTTTTTGCTTTGAACATCTGAAGCACCATCAGGTGCTAGAGGAGCTAAGAGTCTTGGGGCACTGAGCCAAGCCTGGCCACGGCCATATCGATGGTCCAGATGCTCCAGCCTGAAGGGCAGCACTAGCTCCTCAGAGCTGGATGACTTTGGCCTCAGAACCCCTGTAGTTGCAGCTCTTGGGTGCTAAGAGGCCCATGTGCCCAGAGACAAGTGTCCTTGGAGACTCTCGATGGACACGGTCCCAGGGGTTTATCAGAAACCGGGCTCTGAAGGGCTCCAGGGAAACAGGTTCACAAACAAAAATGAAGTGAATACACGGCTTGTGGCCAGAAGGGCCTGGGGAACTCCAGCGTGGCCTCCCCTTGCCCTCCGCCCCTCCACTATCTCAGGGTCCCCTATATAAGCCCCTCTCCAGTCACGGAGCCTCCAAGGGCTGTTTTATCGCTAGAGGAGCACTACAGGGACGGCCAGGGTCTGCAGAACAAGAAACAAGATGGATGTTAGCAGCAAGGAGGCTCTGATAGAGGCCCCTCCGGTATAGCAATGAACAGAGGATAGATAGTTTTGTTCTGTGTTTGTACAGCGTCTAGCACAATAGGGTCCTGGGCCATGACTGGCGCTCCTAAGTGGTACAGGAATACATATAATAAAGGGGGGTCCTTTCCCTCCAGCATACCCACATCAGCTCTTCTTGCTGTTAATGTTCTTTTCTGTTCCCACAGGACTACTCTCCTGTCGCTAGAATCCCCTGCCTCTCCCCTCACCTCAAGAGACTCTTGATCATCGTGGTGGTGGTTGTGATCATAGTCTTGGTTGTGCTGGGTTTCCTCCTGATGGGATTGCACATATCTGAGAAGCACACGGAAACTGTAAGTACAGAGTTAAAAACCCAGGGGCGATGGTTCAGAGGGGCAAGTCCAGCTGTGTGCCAGTGCAGAGGGGACAGGGGCACGTTGAGGCTGCTGCAGCCATGCCCAGGAGCACAAGGAAGCAGATGCAGCCAGGCAAAGTGAGCTGCTACAGCACGGAACTCAAGCAGACGGGGAAATGAACCTCTGCACCAGTGCTAAGAGGCAGAAGCGGCCAGGTAAAGAGGCTGCTCCAGCACACAAGGGCAGCAGGAAAAGTGGAGCTATGGACAAGCACAGACGGCAGCTGGAACCACAGACAGCTGCCAAGGAGACTGGGACACTAGAGGAATAGGGCTCTATTATCAGGGCCAGCCAAGAAATGAAAGACTTCAGCAAAATTTCAGTGAGTACCTTGAAATAGGAACAGCCCAGGGCTCTGATTTACTAATGTCTCTGCCTGCACTGAGTCAGCAAGCAGGAAGGGAGTGCTGCTGGGAAAGAGGGCACTTCTTCAGGGTATAGGCAATGAATGGCTGATGCATTGCATCTTCTGCTTTGGCCCACCCAGCCTCCTGCACTGGGCACGCCTCACTCTGTGAGTTTCCTTGCCTTCTAGGTTTTGCAAATGACTATCCAGGGCCTGGATGGGGAAGGGTCCCCGCAACAGCTCTCCATGAGTGGGAAAGAAAGGACAGGGACTTTCCACATCAAGGCAGGGATCAATTCTTCAGCCACTGTTGTGTACGACTACCCCCACGTAAGTAGGGCACGCTTGTTTTGCTAGGCTTGGGGGAGCCTCTTCCAAACAGGGGGCCACCAGGGCAAAGCTGGCTAGAGCTACAGGGAACTTTCATTGCTATACCCATAGCTCAGACTGGGTGAGACCTGGCCGGTTGGACTAGAGCAGGTTAAATTCCTGGAGTCTCTACCACTCTCTTGATTAGAGGTAGAGGAGCCAGTGATAATTTCAGCCTGGCCCACATAACTGTCCCAGAAGCAGGCTGAGCCAAGCCAGCGTTATGTACCCTGAGACAAGCTCAAACCAAACCCCAGATCTGAACACACCCAAGATTTCGGGTGTTCAAAATCCTACCCCCAGACCTGGATTGTGTGGCTTGGGCCCAGCATTATGCTGATGTCACACCTGGCTGTGAACTAACCACACTGACATCACTTCCTGGTTGCTAGTAAGCAAAGAAAAGCGGGTCCCAGGGGAAATAAAGAGAGAGAAAAACACTCAAGTGTTAATGCAAGCAATAGAAAGTGAGTGAATAAGCACCAAGGTGGGGACAGTGAAGGAAGATGGATGGGGCACTGTCCCCACTGGCCAAAGTGAGAGGGAAGGTGGTGGGGGAGAGTGAAGGGGAGACAAGCAAAATAAGAAGGTGGGTCTGAGTTTGCAAAGCCTTTGTTTTGATCTTGCAAAACCAAGCCCAAGGAGGTTTGGATCCAGTTCCTACCTACACAACCCCCACATTTTGGATAGAGCTTGCAGACACGGCACCGATCCTGGCCCATCTCGAGCTGATGGCTTTACAGTCTCAAAGGGAAAGGCCATGGAGGGTATAAGGGGCTCCTGGGCTGAGTGCCATGTTCAGCAGAGAAGAGAAGGATGGAGAGGGGTGACAATGGTGGAAGCAGAAGGGGCTGTGCAGTTTGAGAGGGTGATTCGGCTCCTGTGAATACAACATGGGGAGCTGCCACGATGGGAAGCCAGGGCTAAAAGTCACCCTGTGCTCTGTCTGCAAACAGCTGCTGATCTGCTACAAATCCTGGCAAGGCCGAGCCTGCTACATCACCAAGATGGACAAGGAGAACATTCAGGGCCTGGATACCATTGCCAAAGCGTTCCAGCATCTCCAGGTGAGCAGCTGGGAATGCACACTCAGTGTGAGCTGTGCCAGGTACAAAGGTGGGCACAGGAGTGCAGGGAGAAAGGGCACTTGGGAGTGAGAAACTTGTGAAAGATTAAAACATTGCAGAAGCTGGAGGCTGCTCTCTGAGTCCCTGAAAGACAGCTGGCTGCAGCCAGAGTGCACCAGCCTGGGTGTACGCAGTTTGAGCTCCCATTGAAGTCAGTAGGTGCTTAATATGGCACCCTCTCCCGTGAAGCCTGAATTTGGGTCTCAGAGCCAAACTTAAAAATGAAGCAACCAGTGAGTATTTGCCTGCACAGAGCAGGCAGAGGCTACAGTGACTTCGTTTGTGTGCCGCCAGCAACTGCACTGTTCATTCCCCTCGGTGGGTGTTTGCAGGATCACCACCGCTCCATTCTGGGGAAAATGGGCTCAGGCCAGCACAGGAGCAATCGCTCCATGCCTCATTCAGTGCATTAAAACTACAAGGGGGTGCAAAGAATGAATTGCCCTTAACAAATGGCTTCCAGCCAAGGCTCTCCATGGTAATGGAATCACATGCACACAGAGTGAGGTGTAGCGCAAGTCAGCGGTGGACTCCTTTTACTCGGGGTACTGTGGAGGCACAGGAAGAGAAAGTGACCTCCCCGAGGTCGCCTGCTGACGCAGTGGCAGAACTGGGCACAGAACCCAGGAGTCCTGGCCCCAAACGCCCACGCTCTCATTGCTAGAAGACGCTGCCTCTCTTGTGCCAGCTCGATCAATGTATTGGCAAGGTAGGATAATCTAATACTTGGGTGAGGAGAGCATTACTAGTGCAGGAGGGTAGTGGTGGATGGTTTGGACATCCTCCCACAGCACAGGACACTTCCACAGCTATTCGGAAGCACTGAGAGCTTAGTTTCCAGAGCAGGGAAAAAACGACACCGTGAGTGCATCCTGTTACGATTAGCACCTGATGGTGTCCAAGGATGGTGAACTCCTAGGCCCCCAGCCTGGGCTATAAATCACAATTCCTGTAATGGTGTGTGGGGGTGGTGCACATCTAATTATATTATTTCCTGTCCTAGCTCGAACAGGGTGAAGAGATGGAGGAAGGGGGGTCCCCTGTGCCCCAGGCCAATCGCTCCATCCTGGGCACTACAGTTAACATCCTCTGCAGCAACGTTCCCATCTACTGGGCTTAGCAAGGGCTCAGGTGGGTGAGCAGCTGGGTATTGTAAGGGGAGCTGGGTTTACTCAGTGACTGCCTTAATCAGAACTGCCTCCAGCAACCCTCTCTCTCTCTCACACACACACACACAGTAGCAAAAGCCCTTTGCCAGAGGATTCCCCCTCCTCCCCGCCACGCACCCAGAGTTGCAAAAGCAACAAGCCCTCTGCCAGAGACCAATCAAATCCCTTCCCAACCATCAAATCATCACCAGGCTCCGGACAATCAGGATGCAGAAGAAATGCCTCCATCTGGCTGGTGAGAAGACAAGACTTCCACCCACTCTGCACAGAGAAACCAGAATGCAACAGTCAGCAGGAGGCCATTGCAGTCTCTCATGGACTCATTAGCGGCATCGCTGCAGAGTTTTACGTGGCACGGGTGGAATCAGACTTGAGAACCCAAGGGACTATGTGTGCACGTAGGGGATGGCCTCCTCTTGGCCCTTTCGCTTGCAGCCTTGGCTGGGAAGGTGGCTGAGGGAAAGGCCTTGCTTTGGTGCCTGGGTTGGGAGGTGTCTAAAATATAACAAAAGCCAAAGGGTAGCCTTGTAGTTCAGGCACTGGGCTGGAACTCAGGAGAGCTGGGGTCACTTCCCTGCTCTGCCACAGATTCCCCATGTGACCCTGGACAAGTCACACGGGGCCAGGTTTTTAAAGGTGTCTATGCCTCTAACTCTCATTGTCCAATCCCTTAAAAATCTGACCCTTACTCTCTCTCTGCCTCAGTTCTCCCATCTGTGAAATGGGGATAATGACACTTCCTCTGGCTGTCCTATCTATTTAGACTGTGAGCTCCTTGGGGCACAGACCTCAGCACATGTAGGTACAGCACCTAGCACAATGCAGCACCCGACCTCAACTGGGACCTTGGGCACTACCATAGTGCAAATAATAAATAGTGAGAGAGAAAACCAACAAGGATACCTGGCCACAGGTGGCTTTCTCTGTATGGATTTCTCATGCTCCTCCATTTATCTTACAGGGCCCCGTGCAGTCTGAGCTCTGCATCCCAGCAGTCACTTCCCAGTGAGATGGGCATGGCGCCCTTGTAACCACAGCACTGGGGCTTCTCTCCTACAATGATGACTACGTTCCATGTGCACTCACCGCACATCTGAGCCTAGGCTCAGGCCGTGGGCCAGCGGGTGGGTGGCTGCATGATCTCCAGCCATTGCAAAGCTTTTGTTCTGTTGCCATTCAAAGCAACTGGGAATTTTCAGGTGGCACTTGCAATAAAACGAGAGTTTCATTTATGAATTTATGCTTCTGTCTGAAGAGTAAAATCTCCATAGGACCAACATGCTGCTGTTTCCTTTATTCTCTTCTTAGAGAGATTTGTCTTTTCCCTTCTGGATTCTGCCATATGGTATTGATTTAATCAAAACTGCTCAGGGCCTTGTTTATACCCAGGGCCAGAACATGTGAATGGGCGCTCACCCAATAGGATTTAAAGGTTGGTATATTCACGCATGTTGAGAGGCAGTGATGTCTAGTGGATAGAACACTGGACTGGGAGTCAGGAGACCTGCCTTCTATTCCCAGCTCTGCTATTGACCTGCTATTTGACTGTGGGCAAGTGACTGCCAGTGCACCTCCTAAGGGAGCTAAAGTAGGACATCAGTAGTGCCTGGACCTTGCAGTGGCCCCTCTGCACAAGCTGAATGTCCCTCGCCGTGCATGATCACTCAGCAGATTTCAGTGCAGCTAGGACACAGATAATGCATCCAGTTATTACATCGATCCTGGAGCTGGATTTGTAAACAGGCTGGGTGATTATATGATCAATAACCCGGGGGGAGATGTGCAGCATTACCTTTGGGATTGAGACACACAATTCCCCATGAAACAAATGGAAAACCCCAGCCCTGTTGTTATCCTCAGTTAGGGGTGAGAAAATCTCATACTGCATGGGATAAGCAGCTTGCTGTAAGGGAGAAGGAAGAAATGCAAATATGTACACACCCACACACACACACAGTTGCACATTTGGTCAGGTGACCTATTGAGGGGTTGCTTCTTCTGTAGCATCCACTACTGATCACTGTCAGGAACAAGACACTGGCCTTGGTGGGTCTGTGGACAGATCCACTCAGGTGACTCCTGTGTTCCTGTACTTCTAGCCTCTGTCTGTTACATCAGGCTCTTTATGCAGCATCAAGGGGGCCTGATGCTGGTACAGGACTCTCAGGTTGCAGAGTTGGGAAGATGGGGATCATCATGCAGCCCAGCAGCTGCCACAACCACAAACAAAACCTACCCTGCAAGCTGAGTAGGTTGTGAACAGGATGGGTCACAACGCATGGGAAGCTCTCCCTGGCTCATGGCTTGTCCTTGAGGCCTTTACGGCATGGCCAGGTGAACCCATCTCCTCCCCTGCAGACAGCTCCACCAGTTCCCCATTAATTACAGAATCCAGTTTTAAATGATTCACCTCACCATGCTTCCCAGTCCCTCCAGGAGGTGGAGGGATGTCAGTGTGCATCTGTACAGGAGAGTGTTGGTGATATGTGTCTTGTGTGTGTCTGTATCTGAGCACATATGTCCCAGTGTACGTGTGTGTGTCCATACAGGACTCTGTCTGCGTCTTTGTAGAGGTATGTGGTATGTGAGTGTGGGTGTGACATTGTGCGCATGCATGTGAGTATGTGTCCATATGAGTGCGTGAGCATGCATATGCATGGGGGCTCACGCAGGATGTTGTGTGTTTGTGAGGGTGTGTTGGTATGTGTGTCTGTGTGCTTATCTGTGCACGGGAGTGTATGTGTGAGTGTGCTGGCATGCACACGTGTATGGGGGCGTTATAGTGTGTGCATGCATAGCAGTACACGCACGTGTGTCACAGTGTCGGCATGCACATACACTGCTACAGCACGGTTGTGCAGGCTCCGCTCATCCGTGTATCAGTATAACGGCTCACCCGCTAGCCGGGAAAGGGAACACAAGAACAACTGGCAGGGGACAGAGATTCCCCTTAGCTAATCCAACCTAAAGCACAACCTTGGATCTGAACATCCCCGAGCTCTGGGAAAGTTAAGATCTCACACTGCAGCTTGGTACCATCTCCTTTAGGAAACAAGTAATGAAACAGGAAGGACACATTTTTCATGTGATACCCTCCTTGAAACTTTGAAACCAATTAAAACTTGCTGCTGTAACATCTTAGGGAGACAGCCAGAGACTGAACACCAGCAGTGTAAGGGTTAATCTGGCAGTCAGGATCAATCTCCCCTAAAGCTGGCAGATACCACCATAGGAAAAGGGGTCTAAGCCCCAGGTTTCTTACAATGCAATTGGCTAGACTGACAATGATCCGCCAGTTAAACAAAAGAGCTCACTGGCCAGTTCCAAGTGGAACAAACCTGGAAAACGGAAAACGGCCCTTCGACCCCCGGCAATAGGAAGCAGGCTGGAAATTGTAGCTAGACAAATTCAGATTGGAAATAAGGGGTACGTTTTTAACAGTGAGAGTAACTAACCATTGGAACAATTTACCCAGGATCGTGGTGGATTCTCCATCACTGGCACTTTTTAAATTGAGATGGGATATTTTCCTAAAAGATCTGCTCTAGGAATTCTGGGGACGTTCTATGGCCTGTGTTATACAATGGGTCAGACTAGATGATCATAATGGTCCCTTCCGGCCTGGGAATCTATGAATCACTCGCTCAGCCACCAGAGAAGTAGGACACCATCCTCCGTGTTGACGCCTGTGCTGGGAGATCTGGGCCGAGTGGAATCAGCATCCCAGCCCCACTCCCCAGTGTGTCACTGTTTTGCAACGCAAAGCCACTGAGATGCCGACAAGCTCCAGCTCAGCTCCATTATTTGATGTCCCTGGTCTGCCTGTTACCCAACATCTGCCTTCGCACAGGTGGTGCAATGTGGCAGAAGATCAAGAATATGTTCCCACTGCAATTGAGGAGCGGGGTGGGTGTGGGGAGAAGAGAATGTCTGGGATAGGCTTCATGCAGCAAAGGGAGCAGATGAGGATTCTAAGGACTCTCTCCAGGATAAAGAATGTTTGAGGGTAAATGGCCCTGAGAGCTACTTGATTCTCTCTCCCTCCCTCCCTCAAACATCACTAAGAAAACACATTGCACAGAGTGAGGAAAATGCAAAGACCTTCCCTTTGAGGGTTGGCAAGCACTCAGAGTCTGCAGAAACCAGAGCCAGGGCTGTCAGGGGTCAAACAGCAAATGCGCAGGCTCCTCCAAGCCCTTGAGCAGGGAGGCTGGGGAGCTCCTGGCTCTTACAGGTTGAGGAATGTGCAACCATTTCTTTCTCAAGGTCTGTGCTGGCAGCTGTGGATTCAGAGACAGTGGAAGAAGAGGAGATAGCTCAAGGCCAACTGTTGGAATGCCTGCAAATGATCAGCTCTTGGATGAAGAGCAGCTGGGCCCAGGCAAGACCAAAGTGATGCTGATCGGAAAGGGGAAACGCTTTGGAGAACTGGTCAAGGCAGTGTCTCCACCTTCCATTGAAGGCTCCATTCGTCAGAGAGATGTGACCCCTGGAACTGTTGGACGCATTGCTAAGCTTGGAGGATTGGGTAGCATGAGTATCTACCAATGCCTTCCTTTCATCTCCAGCTCACTAGGAAACTTCCTCCCACTGAGGACCTGTCCACAGTGATCTCTGCATTCATCCTCTCCAGGCTGGATCACTGAAACTCAATGTATCTGAATGTCCAAATGATTCACAGGCTCCAGCTATCACAGAATTCAGCTGCCCCCTTCTCCTTGGCTCAGGCTGCCATGAGCACATCAGGCCTGTGTGATGGTCCAAGTCAGCTTCCAATCGCAGTTTAAGGCCTTGCTCTTAAATTTTAAAAACAATTAATGGATCAAGCCCCAGCTACATCTATGGCTGATTTTTGATCTATGAACCACCACGACAACTCCACTGGGGCAATGCAGATCTCAAAGCCCAGGACGAAGCACTTGAGAGCTGGAGATAAAGCATTCCCAGTTGAAGGGATCTGACTATGACACAAAGTTCCAAAGGAAATCAAACAAATCCAGAAAGTCTGACCTTCTGTAGGAAACGCCACCAAACCTTCCCCTTTGAAAAGGCCTTTTCACCATACGACAGACACTCATAGCACTGACACTGCCTTCTACCTCCAAACCCCAACACAGACCCACCCTAAAATCCAAAACCTGACCGCTTCCTCTACCCCAAAACCCCAACACTGACCCTCCTAGAAACCTAAACCCCAGCACTGATCCACTCTTCTACCCAATAAAATACTACCACCTAAAAACCCTACCCTGGAACAAATTGACCCAAAACCCCAAAAGTCAATCGATAAAAGTTTGAAAAAGAAAATCCTATTCCCAAAGTTTTTTACCCTGAAAAAAGCGAGAAGTGCTAGAGACTCCATGAAATCAACCGGGGACTTTGCTAGTGCTATTGATTTTATGTGGAAGGTGCTCGGATACCAGTGATGTCTGGCAGTATTGATACCCATAGATAGATAGCTGGATTAGAACAGCAATTAGGTCAAGGCCAGATGTGAGATCAGGGTTGGCTGTAGGCTAGCTGGAGTTAGAGGTGAAAGCTCAGATTTTTAAAGGTTGCAACATCTACCTGATTTAGGAGCCTGAATTTCATTTTCTAATGGAATTTAGGCATTTAGAAGCCAAAATTCCCTTGACAGCCAATGGGATTTTGGTTCCTAAGTGCCTAAATAACTTTTGAAAATGATATTAGGCTGCACAGCAACACCTAAATAACTTTACAAAACTGGGCCACAATCCTGGCCCCAAGGAAGTTAAGGGGAGTTTTGATTTCACCCTAGGGGTTTGGCATGTCTTAATCATGGACCTCTAACGACTCATAGATCAGTTCACTCAGTGGGTGAATTTCACAATCATAGAATCGTAGGACTGGAAAGGACCTCAAGAGATCATCTAGTCCAGTCCCCTGCACTCATGGCTATGACTATGCATCACCTAAGTCCCACTTCACCTTACGCTGGTCCTCTACCCAGGGGCGAGTTTTCCAAGGTGCCTATTGCTCCACATCTTTGTGCAGGTGCATCCCTGCAAGCTTCCCTTGCTGAAGATCTCACTCCATTCAGAGCTTCCTTTCTTCACCCCCTCCCAGCTCCTGAGGTGTCCATGCTCCCACCTAACCTACAGCAGGAAACTGCAGCCCTGGTAGCACAAGGATGCAGCAGTGTTAGCCCCAGAAAGTTTCCATCTCTCCTTAAGTTGCTGCCTTGAAGAGATTGGGCAAGGTGGTGGTGCAAACATTTGTTGGAAACGATGGAGTTTTGCACACGGCCCTTCCTCAAAGGCCCCTGGCTGACCACAATCCAATAAGGGCCTGGACACTCACGACTAGTGCTCTTGTGAAAGGCTTTTGATTTTCGGCTTTTGCTTTGAACATCTGAAGCACCATTAGGTGCCAGAGGGGCTAAGAGACTCGGGGCACTGAGCCAAGCCTGGCCGTGGCCATATCGACAGGCCGGATACTCCAGCCTGAAGGGCAGCACTAGCCCTGTAGAGCTGGATGACTTTGGCCTCAGAACCCCAGATGGTGCAGCTCTTGGGCGCTAAGAGGTTTATGTGCCCAGAGACAAGTGTCCTTGGAGACTCTCGACTGACACAGCCTAGGAGCTTATTAGAAACCGGGCTCTGAAGGGCTCCAGGGAAACAGGTTCACAAACAAAAATGAAGTGAATTAGACACTTGATTTGTGGCCAGAAGGAGCTGGGGAACTCAAGCATCCCTTCCCCCCTCACCTTCTCTTACCGCAGGTCCCCTATTTAAGTCTCTCTCTGCCCTACGCACTGAGGGGACGTCCAAGTGGCACAGGAGAAGCAGCAAGATGGAAATCAGCATCAAGGAAGCTCTGATTGGGGACCCACTGGTAAGCCTCAGCCTCACCCCTCCTCCCCGGGCTGGGTTTTAGCAAAGGACAAAGGTTACATGAAAGCTACCACATCCCCCGTAACTCATATATTGCTGCTCAAATAGTTTCTAGTGCCCAGCTACGGTTATGGGTCAGTGGCGGATTCTGTCCCTCCCAGCTTGCAGAGTATGGCTCGGCGTGTGAACCTGTGTGTCTGTGTGACTCTGTCTCTGTATGTGTGTGCGCATGTCTCCAGGTGTGTCTCTGTACTTGCCCCTGTCCATAATGATGTACAAGACATTTCACCTGCTTCCTTGGTTCCCCCAATGCCTGTTGAGCTGCCGTGCTCAACTGGGTGCAGATCTGGCTGAGTCACCGATTGCCCATTTCTGAAATGTACCCGCTCTAGCAGCTGTCAAGGGTGCATGAGAACTATTAAATGGTGAACCCCAGAGAGGAGGGGGTATGACCCTGCTGAGTCAACCAGTGCTTCTCCCCAGAAAGCAGGGGCAATTGCCTGAGGCTGCATGGGGGCTATTAGCGAGGCATCTTGCCGACAGAGTCAGCCACGGTGCTGGGATCTAGCTTGCTACTTTAAAAAGCACTTGGAGACACTCTGAATATGGAAGATACTACTTAAAACCATGGCCCGTCCCAGGCCCAAATCCTGTGCCTGCGCTTCATTTCTCTCTGCCTCTCTCTCCCCCAGTCCTGTCTCCTTCCCTGGCTCTCATCTTCACACCCCTTTCCACTCCACTCCTCCTGCTCCCTTTTGCTTTGCATTTCAATCCCCCCTGCAGTGACCCCTCTCTCTGTGTTTGCTTGTGTCCCCAGCACGACAATGCTCTGGATTCAGAGATGGACGTCTGCCCCAGCTGCACTGACTGCTGCCCCAGCTGCCCCAGCTGCACTGACTGCTGCCCCAGCTGCCCCAGCTGCACCGACTGCTGCCCAGGCTGCCCCAGCTGCACCAACTGCTGCCCAAGCTGCCCCAGCTGCACCAACTGCTGCCCAGGCTGCCCCAGCTGTAAGTCCTGCTGCAGCTGCTGCTGCAGCGCCTGGAAAAGTTTCCTGTGCTGCCTCCCTAAGCTACTCTGTCGTCTGCCCAAGTGCCCCGGCTGCCCCCTGCACATCAAGAGAATCCTAATCATCGTGGTGGTCATTGTGCTGATAGTTGTGGTCGTCCTGGGAGCCCTGCTGCTGGGACTGCACGTGACCCAGGAACACACCGAGACTGTAAGTAAGGGGGAGAAGGAGCAGGTGAGGCTGTGCACAGGTGCAAAGGGAGGTGTTAAAATCATGCCCAAATGCAGCAGTTTATAGATGAACAGGGGATAGCGGCAGCTGGGAACAGATGCAATGGGGATCCATGTAGCTGATGGCAGATGCAGCCTTGTGTAGGTGCAAAGGGGACTTGTGCAAAGGGTATGGCCCTGCATAGGTGCCCAGGGGACTGCTGCAGCCCTGCAGAAGAGATCACTGTCTCTGCACCCAAGTCTAGCAATAGGCAGAGGAAGCGGGGACAGACGCACAGAGTTGCAGAACAAAACTGGGGCAGTCATGCACCGGTGCAGAGAGAGCAGATGGGGTCCTCTTCGGTGCAGAGGGGACTCATGCAGTCATTCATTGGAGAAACAGGATTGGCACAGAGGGGACAGATTGCAACCGTGAATGACCAAAGTCAAGGACCAAGCCAGAGGAAGATGTTGCAGTCGCATTTAATTCCCAGAGGGCTGACTGAAATCCTGGCCCACTGGGGACAGATCCTGTCTACCTTGCCTCACAATATGTGCGGACAGCAGGGAAGAGACAGGGAGGCCTTGGTCTGTCGGGTTAGCAGGAGAACATTTAGGAGAAACAAAATCAATCTTGAAAGTGTCTTCCTAATAAACTTACCCTTTCCATTCTGCAAGAGACTCTGGGGCCCTGGCTAGCCTTGAGGGAGGGAACAGGATTGATTATTAGAAGCAACAGAGAAATGAAGAGCAGCTGCAAAATGTCCCTGGGCCCTTTGAAATGGCTGAGCTTCAAAGGGGTTAGAATGGAATAATGTTGCTCTTCTCGATGCAGGGGACCCACAGCAGAGATGATAGAGATCCCATCCCTTCCATTTCCCTCCCCTCCCCACCGCCCTGCTCTCTCTGCTGCTCATTCTTTAGGCTCTATGATCTCCTCCTAGGTTTTGCAAATGACCATTGAGGGGCTGCAGGGGGAAGAGTCTGGACTGCGGCTCTCCATGGACTGGGAAGAAGAGGTGGTGACTTTCCTCATTGATGCAGGAACCCATGACCCGGGCACAGTCGTGTATGACTACAGTAATGTAAGCAGGGAGTGCTTGCTTGGCAGGGGGCGTGCTTCAGAACGGACCCTTGCCATCAGGCCGGGACTGCATTGGATCCTCCTGTCCAGGGAGTGAGGCTGTTTTTAACCCATGCATGTGGCATCTGAGCACAAACATGGCGATGCTGCATTAGAACTGAAGGCACTCGGAGAGACTGTTAGGCTCTGCTGGGTGCCAGCCCCTCCAGGCAAAATCAGAAGGGGTTCCAGCCTCAGTTGGGCTGCATCATGCCCCTGAATGGAGCAGGGGAGTCAGTCCCTGGGAGGAAAGTCCTTGGGTTGCTCAACAGACAGCACTTTGGACAAGTAAGGAGCAGCACCTGTTGGCACACGGGAATCCTGTCTTGGTCTCCTCTTCCTCTGTCATGATGCAGGGTTGGCGGGTGGGGGAGGAACTGGGTGCTGCCAGAGATGCGGAAAACCCAGCTCCACAAGAGGAACATGAACAGAGAGGAAGAGCCAAGTGAGAGAGGGAGTGAATGGGGCTAGAGTTGGGGCTATGAGGGGAGAAGGATGGTGTGTTGCCTTCAGTGGCCAGCGTGGGATGGAAGGTGGTGGGGAAGGGTGCAGGGGAGACAAGCAAAATAAGATGGTGGGTTTGGGTTTGCAAAGCCTCAATTTTCATCTTGCTAAACCAATCCCCAAGGAGGTTTGAACCCAGCTCCTATCTACGCAACCCCCACACATTGGACAGGGCTTGGAGTGATGGCACCGACCCTGGCCCATCTCGAGCAGATGGCTTTAAGTCTCGAAAGGCCCATGAAGGGTCTAGGAGGCTCCTGGGCTCAGCGTCATGAGGGGGATGGAGAGGGGTGACATTGTGGAAGCAGAAGTGGCTGTGCAGTAGGAGAGGGTGAATCAGCTCCGGTGAGTACCGGGGAGCTGCAGTGATGGGAAACCAGGGCTAATAAAGCACCATGTGCTCTGTCTGCAAACAGCTGCTGATCAGCTACAAATCCTGGCAAGGCCGAGCCTGCTACATCACCAAGATGGACAAAGAGAACATTCAGGGCCTGGATACCATTGCAAAGGCATTCCACCAGCATCTCCAGGTGAGCTGTCAGGAATGCAAACTCAGTGTGAACCATGCTGGAAACAGAGGTAGGTATAGGAAAGCATGAGGGAAACGGCACTCATGCAATGCTGAGTCTGAGGCCAACAGAGAATGGGTGTGTGTGTGTGTGTGTGGATGGTGCATCAGGGACACCTGGAGTTATGCACATGCATCAGCTGGACCAGTAAAAACAGCTACACATGCAAAATGGGCTAGTGTATGTCTAGTTGCTGCTGTGTGTGTATGTGTGTGTGTGTGTGTGTGTGTGATTCCACAGTAGCCTCTGGAGTTGAATTGTTCCTCTCTTTGGATCTTTTACATTCACCAGCCGCTGTGAGAATGATTTGCTCTCATAAAGCGCGTGATATATGAGGGCATGGAAATGCTTTGCTAGCACTGACTGGCCCTCAGAGCCCTAAGGGGGGTTGATGGCAAAGAGAAATACTGATGAGTTAAGTGCCTCAGGGCAGACAGTGAGTTAGTGGCAGAGTCAAAAATAGAACCCAGGAGTTCTGATTCCCAGTCCATTAGACCATACAGCCCCCAAGAAGTGGGAGCAGAATCCACAAGTCCTGAATCTTTCATCATCTGCTATAATCACTAGCCTCCACAGACTCCCATATTTATATTCAAATAATTCCACGTCCTATTAAAACAGGCTGTCCTGTATATCTCCAGCTGGGGCAGCATTGCTAGAAATTTTTACTGCTTCAGAAGCAGTGTCCATATGGGAAGCCCTCCAGATGTGGAATCCATCCTCACAGGTGGAGTGAAGGTGTTGGAAATATAGTGGGCACTAGGAGAAAACGTAGTGTGCGTATCATATTGCCATTAAGGATTTAAGATCTAGGGGGATGTCAATAGCCTGTGTCTATTCCTGTTGCAAACAAGGATGCAGGGTGTTTTGTGTGTGTGTTTAATTTTTATTATTTCCTGCCGTAGCTCAAGTCGCTCATCCTGACCCCCGAGCAGGGTGAGGAGGAGGAGCAGAAAGGGTTTCCTGTGACCCTGGCTGATCGCTCCATCCTGGGCACTACAGTTAACATCCTCTGCAGCAACGTTCCCATCTACTGGGCTTAGCAAGGGCTCAGGAAGGTGAGTAGCAATGTGGATGGGTGTCAGAATGGGAGCCGATTGTGCTCAATGGCTGAACAATCACAGTTACCTGCACTGACCACCCACTCCCAACACACATGCACACATGCACACACACACACACACATTACAGTAGAAGCATGTGTGACAGGCATGTCGGGAATGGGTCTTGGGGAGCAGGCACCAGGGGACATGGCCTATGTGCAGACACAGGAGTGAGTTCTTCACTGCCAAGCTGACAGGGTGGATAAAAATCAATGATTTTTAAAAAAAAAATCAAAAAAATTGGATTTTTTTAATTTATATTGGATTTTTTTGATAAAATGCGTTTTGAGGAAAAACCCTATCTAAAGATAGTTTTAATTAAGATACATTATAGCTCAAAGATATCTCATCATGGAATAGGGATTATGCATTATAATTCTATAGTATGAGACAATATATTCACGTAATGTTTAAGAAAAGTTTTGTAAATGAGTTCCAATAATTCATGGATTAGGGGCCCAATCTTATGGGGATCCAGTGGCTTCTGTATAGATTATTTAGGTTAATCTTTCTATCTACCCAATGGGACTCATTGTTCAGTCTAGAAGATACCATCAGAGATGCTTAGTTTTGCAGTTCTCAAACTGTGGATTTGTGTCTCCAGAGATAACATGCTTGTTAACAGCAAAAATGTGTTAAATAAATAAATAATATAGAGAGGTGAGAAATAACAGACCTCAACCCTATTGTCCCTCTGCAAATTTGTGTACACAGAGTCAATCCCTTACCTCTCTCTAAAAGTGCAAAGTTTCAAAAAGTTCAATGAATAGAAGATTGTTGGGGGCGGAATAGATCTGGACAAGGAGAAGAAGTCTGAAGATAAATATGAGAAGGGAGAGACAGGCAGTAGAAACAAGAGTGAACCTGTTTGAGCAGCATATTCCAGAAGTCTTGAGGTCTTTGTGAGTGTAGCCTTCATTGATTTGAGATCTACCATACCATTCTCTCACTAGAAATGAAAACCTATAATGGCAGCAGGCCGTAAAATAGACCCAGTTTGGGAATAAGAACCATTCAAGAATATGTTTGCTGATGATGTTTTAAAGAAAGTCACACCAGTGAACAGGTGGAAGTCACTTAAGCACTTGGGTTCAGAGACTGTTGAAGTGATAATCTCACTTTTAACAGCAGTAGCTTCTTCTGCTAGTGCAGAAAGAATATTTTCTTCCTTTGGACTAATTCATTCCAAATTGAAAAATTGTTTGGGACCTGAAAAAGCAGGAAAGTTTGTTTTTCTTTTCCAGATTATGAACAAACAGGAAAATGAAGGTGAAGACGACTGAGTTAGCTGCAGAAGCCAATATTTTAAGTTTCTTGTGTTGACCTGGCTGACATAGTCGATTTAATTTTTGTTTTTGTTTTTTTAAATATTTCACTTAACTATTTTAGTTAAAAACAATTTTAGCAAAAACAAACCTGATTTTAAAAAACTTGAATGTTTAACTAAATTCAAAAAAACTAATCTGAAAAGTTTTCAAAATAAATCACTTAAAAATGTATCGTGTGTACCTTCGAAAAATGAAACCTACATCTATGTCTGAGTTGTAAAGAATATGTATTAAGATTATAACAACCAGCAAGAATGCACTTTTATGTAGAAATCCATGATTAAATCGAGTCTTCCTGACTAGTGATTTAAATAGTGATTTAAATAAATTTGATTTAAATCAAATCCACCCTGCAGGCTGAGCTGAGGCCCTGAAGGAACAGCTGGCAAATGTTACAGCCTTCAGAGGAAACTATGCATTAGGCTGGAACAGTCCTCCCATAGGCCAACTGAGAGAGTCAGCAGGCAGCTTGCAGGGTTGTACGCCTGCTGCAAAGGGAGTGGATGCTTCATGTTCACCTTGAGACAAGGAGATACAAATCCTCAGCAGCCACACTGGGTGATAGTGACCTCTTGGAGTCGGAGATGCTAGCAGGCCCTTTAGCACAGAGCGGAAGTGACTGATAGAGAGTCCACACTCTGCTGCTCTGGTAGAAGTTATTGTCTGTGTATGAGAATAAGGGGATATTGGCAAAGGCAGCCAGGCCCAATAGCTGCCCAACTCTCCCATTAAACCAATGGACACCTAACTCCCCTTTGTGCCTCTGGAAATCTCTCCCTAAAAGCAGAAATGAGGGAGGTAATGCTAGGGGGCCATCTGTGGCCAAGCAACACTTACAGATCATGATGTTCACAGGGATCATTTTTCACCCCCCGTGTGTTTGCTTTGCGGTATCCATCAAGGACGGCGCATTTCCTGCCTGCCATTGCTTCCGAGGGGGTCCCGGCAGAATGGGAACACCACGTCCTCAGCCAGACCCTCAGCTGTGGCTTTGCTGACTCTGTACCTGTGGGTGATTATGGTGCACCTAGCTCTGTGCAGAACTCTCTCGCTGGCCCCAATTCAGGAAAGCATGACGCACCTGCTTAAGTTCCCCTACCTTCAAAGGGACTCAAGTGGGTGCTTAGGTGCTTTCCTGAATAGGGCAGTTTTCCAGAATCATGGGAACCCAGTTGGAAGAAATGTGCCAATGGGAAGAGGAGTCAGAGGGACTCTGCTATAAATAAATGTACATGGGCTGATCTGTTTGCATTGGATGCAGCGGGCATTTGCAAGGGACACTATAGAATGAGAGGATTGCTTGCCATTCTTTTTAGAGAATAAAATCTACAGTCCCTCACCAACCCCTCTTATTTCTCCTTCTGGGTAATGAGGTACTGTGTCTTCACTTTACATGACCTCATAGCCTGGTGGGCTAGCACAATGTGGCCAGAGTAATGACAGCAGGCACAACTCATAAGACTAAGGGCTTGTCTACATAGAGTGTTAGTCCAGAATAGCTATTCCTGATTAACTCCAGCTGTGGATGCTCTTATTCCAGCATAAAAGTGCCTGAGTCCAAATTAGCTTAATCCGCTTTATGTGCCTTTGGGCAATTAAGATGCACCTGGCTCTATATAGGAGTCACTTTGTGAACTAAATTAATTTGGACTTTTAAAAAAACTATTGTGTCATGTTGCTCTCCTCTGCTAATCAGTGGAGTTTGTTAGCAAAAAACAATTGTCAGAATTTGCTATTTTGTTGAAATTGGAACATTCTACAGGACTGTGTCAATTCTGACAAAATCCCAACAGAAACCAAGCATGTTTCCAATGGAACTTTGCCTGCCAGACAGGATTCTATGAAAAACCTGCTTGGCTCCTTGGCAGACCATCTGGCAGGATGCAGTGAACCCAGGCTCCCAGCTCCTCAGCTGCCTGCCTGGTGGGCTGATGGGAAGCCAGGAGCCTGGAAGTTGCGGGAGCTCCAGCTCCCAGGCTTGTGACTCCTCGCCAGGCAGGACTGTTAGGGTTTCTGGATCCACCACCACCCACCAGATTGTACTACTGTGGAGCTAGGGCTTCAAAGGCTCCCAGGTTCCCCAGCTCTGGGGCAGCCCACCAGGCTGCGTTAGAGCTCGGTGGAGATCAGTAATTCACAGAGAATTTCAAAAATGTTGGTTATCACTCCGAACCAGAATGAAATCTGAAATAGCAAAATCCTCTGCAAAATAGAATTACCGTTCCCCAACCAGCTCTGTATTAGCTGTCATGTTTTACCCTAGAGGTAAATGTACAGGAACTGCTAACAAAAATACTAATTAATGCCAAATTTAATGATGGCTTCTGTGATCTGGACACCTGTCCATGCGGAACTGGACTAGGACCTTCTAATTCATTTCACAAAGGTCACCTGTCATTTTGATCTTTTAGCATTCAAGGGAGAAAAGCAAAATGTATTTAAGCCTGGTTGCAATACAATTGTAAATGGCTATTATTTACTTTGGACCAAAAAACATCCTTGAAGAAGCTTTAACATGGCTTAGATTGTGCAACACACAGTATGCACTGTGATAAGTGTCTTTATTTCCTTCTCCTTGTCAGGCTGTTACCTTGATCAACATACCCAGGAAAGGTGCATAAGTAAATCAGGGCTGTGGAAGTGATCCCTTGGGTTACGTTGGAAGGGAACAGAAGAGAATTCAGAGGATTGCCATTTGGACAGAATAAGAAATCAGGTCCTTCTAATATCATGCAATTTTAATAGTGAAGGCTAGCATAATAAGTCATTCCATAAATCCATTATTAACTACCAGCAGGACAAATAAATTACACTATTAGCCCATTATCTATAGTTCAAACTGAATGCTGCTTGGTAATACAATTGCAGAGTAGGTGACCTAAACATGACAGGCATTCTGAGATAAGTTGAAGGAATTCAAAGCAGCACCTGGGGCTGTGTACTCAGCTGCTGTTTTCTAACCCTATTTTCCATTTGAATGTGATATTTTTAAAACAAATCTACGTATGTCCTCTGTAAACACTTATTCTCTGGAGTACTTGTGGCACCTTAGAGACTAACCAATTTATTTGAGCATAAGCTTTCGTGAGCTACAGCTCACTTCATCGGATGCATACTGTGGAAACTGCAGAAGACATTATATACACAGAGACCATGAAACAATACCTCCTCCCATCCCACTCTCCTGCTGGTAATAGCTTGTCTAAAGTGATCACTCTCCTTACAATGTGTATGATAATCAAGTTAGGCCATTTCCAGCACAAATCCAGGTTTTCTCACCCTCCTCCCCCACATACACAAACTCACTCTCCTGCTGGTAATAGCCCATCCAAAGTGACCACTCTCTTTACAATGTGTATGATAATCAAGGTGGGCCATTTCCAGCACAAATCCAGGTTTTCTCACCCCCCACCCCCCCTCCAAAAACCACACACACAAACTCACTCTCCTGCTGGTAATAGCTTATCCAAAGTGACCACTCTCCCTACAATGTGCATGATAATCAAGGTGGGCCATCTCCAGCACAAATCCAGGTCTTCTCCCCCCCACCTCCCCCCCCCCACAAAAATTCACTCTCCTGCTGGCAATCGCTCATCCAAACTGACCACTCTCCTTACAATGTGTATGATTATCAAGGTGGGCCATTTCCAGCATAAATCCAAGTTTAACCAGAATGTCTGGGGGGGGGTGGGTAGGAAAAAACAAGGGGAAATAGGCTACCTTGCATAATGACTTGGCCACTCCCAGTATCTATTTAAGCCTGAATTAATAGTATCCAATTTGCAAATGAATTCCAATTCAGCAGTTTCTCGCTGGAGTCTGGATTTGAAGTTTTTTTGTTGTAAGATAGTGACCTTCATGTCTGTAATTGCGTGACCAGAGAGATTGAAGTGTTCTCCGACTGGTTTATGAATGTTATAATTCTTGACGTCTGATTTGTGTCCATTTATTCTTTTACGTAGAGACTGTCCAGTTTGACCAATGTACATGGCAGAGGGGCATTGCTGGCACATGATGGCATATATCACCTTGGTGGATGTGCAGGTGAACGAGCCTCTGATAGTGTGGCTGATGTTATTAGGCCCTGTGATGGTGTCCCCTGAATAGATATGTGGGCACAGTTGGCAACGGGCTTTGTTGCAAGGATAGGTTCCTGGGTTAGTGGTTCTGTTGTGTGGTATGTGGTTGTTGGTGAGTATTTGCTTCAGGTTGGGGGGCTGTCTGTAGGCAAGGACTGGCCTGTCTCCCAAGATTTGTGAGAGTGTTGGGTCATCCTTCAGGATAGGTTGTAGATCCTTAATAATGCGTTGGAGGGGTTTTAGTTGGGGGCTGAAGGTGACGGCTAGTGGCGTTCTGTTATTTTCTTTGTTGGGCCTGTCCTGTAGTAGGTGACTTCTGGGAACTCTTCTGGCTCTATCAATCTGTTTCTTCACTTCCGCAGGTGGGTATTGTAGTTGTAAGAATGCTTGATAGAGATCTTGTAGGTGTTTGTCTCTGTCTGAGGGGTTGGAGCAAACGTGGTTGTATCGCAGAGCTTGGCTGTAGA
Organism: Eretmochelys imbricata; assembly: GCF_965152235.1. NCBI lineage: Eukaryota > Metazoa > Chordata > Testudines > Cheloniidae > Eretmochelys > Eretmochelys imbricata. Next base: position 5,684,670 of record NC_135597.1, read on the forward strand.
CGATGGATCGTGTGGTGTGGTCAGGGTGAAAGCTGGAGGCATGTAGGTAGGAATAGCTGTCAGTAGGTTTCCGGTATAGGGTGGTGTTTATGTGACCATTGTTTATTAGCACTGTATTGTCCAGGAAGTGGATCTCTTGTGTGGACTGGACCAGGCTGAGGTTGATGGTGGGATGGAAATTGTTGAAATCATGGTGGAATTCCTCAAGGGCTTCTTTTCCATGGGTCCAGATGATGAAGATGTCATCAATATAGCGCGAGTAGGGGCGTTAGGGGACGAGAGCTGAGGAAGCGTTGTTCTAAATCAGCCATAAAAATGTTGGCATACTGTGGGGCCATGCGGGTACCCATAGCAGTGCCGCTGATCTGAAGGTATACATTGTCCCCAAATGTAAACTAGTTATGGGTAAGGACAAAGTCACAAAGTTCAGCCACCAGGTTAGCCGTGACTTTATCGGGGATATTGTTCTTGACGGCTTGTAGTCCATCTTTGTGTGGAATGTTGGTGTACAGGGCTTCTACATCCATAGTGGCCAGGATGGTGTTATCAGGAAGATCACCAATGGATTGTAGTTTCCTCAGGAAGTCAGTGAGAAAACCTGGATTTGTGCTGGAAATGGCCCAACTTGATTATCATACACATTGTAAGGAGAGTGATCACTTTAGATAAGCTATTACCAGCAGGAGAGTGGGATGGGAGGAGGTATTGTTTCATGGTCTCTGTGTATATAATGTCTTCTGCAGTTTCCACAGTATGCATCCGATGAAGTGAGCTGTAGCTCACGAAAGCTTATGCTCAAATAAATTGGTTAGTCTCTAAGGTGCCACAAGTACTCCTTTTCTTTTTGCGAGTACAGACTAACACGGCTGTTACTCTGAAACTTATTCTCTGCTATCTATCGGGATTATTATGATATTTTGTGTTCTCATTAAAGATGCACCCCCGCCACCCCCCACCATTTACTCTATTTCTTAAGGGGGAATAAAGAACAGAATTTCCATTTAACTCAAGTATGGTTTAAAATTAAAGATATTGGATTATGACATTTTGTCTCTTGTAGATAATTGTAAAACTGAAAGCTCTTTATTTTTGTGTGCTACAAAACACATCCATATAATTAAATCAAGGTTGAAAGTCTTTTGCCTAGAAGATTCATTTAAGCCTCTATGGATAAAAAGAATAACCTTGAGAACACACTGTACTGATGTGTTGATAGCACCTCAGCACATTTCAGTGAGCAGGTAATTCCCTTTCTGATGCCTGTGCAGGGAATATCTATTTACACTAGAAACTTTTGCTGTATCTTTTGGCCATACAAGCCCAGATCCTCAAAGGTGTTTAGCCATTACGGGAGTGAGGGGCCTAAAAGCCTTGGAGGATCTGGGCCGCTGTCTCTTGGCTTCTCTTTCCCGACAGTGGAGTCCGGCTGTGCAAATGGGAAATCGCTGGCTAAGGCTGGGAGAGGCCCAACTGCTCCCTGGGCTGGTGATGGGCTCTGCCAAAGTGCCTGTGGTGGCACTGTGGTCCTGGGGACGAGGGAAGCCAGGGTGGGCTTGGTGCGAGAGCCTGGGCAGCAGGGATGGGGCCAGGCTTGGCGCTGTGGGGAAGCAGGTGCAGGCAGGCTCTGTCAGCTGCTGAGGGACAGCAGGGGATGGTTTGGTCCCCTCTCCCCATAGGAAGAGGCCAGGGTGGGCGCAGTGGGAAATGGCCTGAGGGGTGAGCTCTGTCCCTTGCACCTCTGGGGCCAGCTCTGCTCAGCACTGACCTCGCTGCGACCACGGCACCAGGCACCAAAACAGCCCTGGGCACAAGGGCTGAACGGAGCCCACAGGGAGCCACCCGGTGGCAGGGCTCGGGCCGGGCGGGAATGGGTTCAAGAGGGAGGGCGTTAAGTGTGAGGGAGCCCGAGTCAGCTCGAGCCTGGGCCGGGGCTTAGAGTGAGAGGATGGCCGGCGCCGACTGTGAGGCGGCACTGAGAGAGAACCACTGAGGCGGCACGAGCCGGGGCAGGGCGCAGGGGCTGAGGGCCACATTTCCAGGCGGGGCCCTGGTCTTCGAAGCCCTGATGCTGCTCCAGGCCCTCAGGGAAGGGGGAGCGCAACGGGGAGAAGCGGCAGAGGGAGGCCGCCCCAGCACTCGGAGCCGGAGGCAGAACCGTGCAGGAGCCCCCCTCCCCAGAGCAGCAGGAATGTTGGCGCCAGATGGCACAAGCGCTGCAGGCTGGGCAGGGGGGCTCGGACCAGGCTCCCACATGGGGGCAGAGCTACGGGGCTGCGGCGGGAAGGGGTGGAAACACCACAAGGAGGGGGGCTGGGAAGCAGCGAGCAGCGCTGCCTGAGAAAGAGGAGCAGGTAGCTGGGCTGTGAGGTGGCAGGAGGGGCAAAGGCGAGTCTGGAGCGAGAGGGCAGGAAGCAGCCGGGCTCTGGTGGGAAACTCTGAGGTGGCAGGAGCCAGAGCCTGGGTTGGGTGGTAAAGAGGGACGCGGGGCGGGCACTGAGGCAGGAGGCGCTGAGGTTGCTGCAGAGCGGGAAGGGGCAACGCTAAGTGGGTGGAGGAGGCTGGGGGCAAACCCAGAGAGGGGGTACGGGCAGAGGGAAGGGCTGGGCTTGAGGGGGGAAGTGCTGAGGTCAGTCGAGGGGGCGGGGGAGTATCTGAGGGGGCACCAGAGGGCAGGGCTCCAGCCAGGCACGGAGGGGTCAGGACACAAATGGGGTTCACGTTCAAGCGGGAAATGTCGACGTCACTGGAGGGGGAGAGGAAGGTGATTCGAGGCAGCAGGCTGCGCAAAGACCTGAGGTGGCACGAGTTGGAGGATGGGGCTCAAGCTGAGGAGGGAAAGATCTGAGGTGACATAAGAGGAGGGGATCAGAGACAGGGCGGGAAAGGCTCAGGTGACACCGGGGAAGGGGCTCAGAGACAGGGTGGGAAAGGCTGAGATGATGCCGGAGGAGGGCTCAGAGCCAGGGCTGGAAAGGCTGAGGTGAGGCTGGAGAAGGGCTCAGGGCCAGGGCAGGAAAGGCTGAGGTGAGGCTGGAGGAGGGCTCAGGGCCAGGGCGGGAAAGGCTGAGGTGATGCTGGAGGAGGGCTCAGGGTCTGGGCGGGAAAGGCTGAGGTGATGCCGGAGGAGGGTTCAGGGTCTGAGCGGGGAAAGCTGAGGTGAGGCTGGAGGAGGGCTCAGAGCCAGGACGGGAAAGGCTGAGGTGAGGCTGGAGGAGAGGCTCAGGGTCTGTGCGGGAAAGGCTGAGGTGATGCCGGAGGAGGGTTCAGGGTCTGGGCGGGGAAAGCTGAGGTGAGGCTGAAGGAGGGGCTCAGAGCCAGGGCGGGAAAGGCTGAGGTGAGGCTGGAGGAGGGCTCAGGGTCTGGGCGGGGAAGGCTGAGGTGATGCTGGAGGAGGGGCTCAGGGTCTGGGCGGGAAAGGCTGAGGTGATGCCGGAGGAGGGCTCAGGGTCTGTGCGGGAAAGGCTGAGGTGAGGCTGGAGGAGGGCTCAGGGCCAGGGTGGGAAAGGCTGAGGTGATGCTGGAGGAGGGCTCAGAGACAGAACGGGAATGGCTGAGGTGATGCTGGAGGAGGGGCTCAGGGTCTGGGTGGGAAAGGCTGAGGTGATGCTGGAGGAGGGCTCAGGGTCTGGGCGGGAAAGGCTGAGGTGATGCCGGAAGACGGCTCAGGGTCTGGGCGGGGAAGGCTGAGGTGATGCTGAAGGAGGGGCTCAGAGCCAGGGCGGGAAAGGCTGAGGTGATGCTGGAGGAGGGCTCAGACCCTGGGCGGGAAAGGCTGAGGTGATGCTGGAGGAGGGCTCAGGGTCTGGACGGGAAAGGCTGAGGTGATGCTGGAGGAGGGCTCAGGGTCTGGGCAGGAAAGGCTGAGGTAAGGCTGGAGGAGGGCTCAGGGCCAGGGTGGGAAAGACTGAGGTGAGGCTGGAGGAGGGCTCAGAGCCAGGGCGGGAAAGGCTGAGGTGATGCTGGAGGAGGGGCTCATGGTCTGGGCGGGGAAAGCTGAGGTGACACCAGAGGAGGACTCAGAGCCAGGGTGGGAAAGACTGAGGTGATGCTGGAAGAGGGGCTCAGGGTCTGGGCGGGAAAGGCTGAGGTGACACCAGAGGAGGGCTCAGGGTGAGCTGATGCTGGAGGAGGGGCTCAAGGTCTGGGCGGGGAAAGCTGAGGTGATGCTGGAGGAGGGCTCAGAGCCAGGGCGGGAAAGGCTGAGGTGATGCTGGAGGAGGGCTCAGAGCCAGGGTGGGAAAGGCTGAGGTGATGGTGGAGGAGGGCTCAGAGCCAGAGCGGGAAAGGCTAAGGTGATGCTGGAGGAGGGCTCAGGGCCAGGGTGGGAAAGGTTGAGATGACACCAGAGGAGGACTCAGAGCCAGGGCGGGAAAGGCTGAGGTGAGGCTGAAGGAGGGGCTCAGAGCCAGGGTGGGAAAGGCTGAGGTGAGGCTGGAGGAGGGCTCAGGGTCTGGGCGGGGAAGGCTGAGGTGATGCTGGAGGAGGGCTCAGAGACAGAACGGGAATGGCTGAGGTGATGCTGGAGGAGGGGCTCAGGGTCTGGGCAGGAAAGGCAGAGGTGAGGCTGGAGGAGGGCTCAGAGCCAGGACGGGAAAGGCTGAGGTGAGGCTGGAGGAGGGGCTCAGGGTCTGTGCGGGAAAGGCTGAGGTGATGCCGGAGGAGGGCTCAGGGCCAGGGTGGGAAAGGCTGAGGTGATGCTGGAGGAGGGCTCAGGGCCAGGGTGGGAAAGGCTGAGGTGATGCTGGAGGAGGGCTCAGAGACAGAACGGGAATGGCTGAGGTGATGCTGGAGGAGGGGCTCAGGGTCTGGGCGGGAAAGGCTGAGGTGATGCCGGAAGAGGGCTCAGGGTCTGGGCGGGGAAGGCTGAGGTGATGTTGGAGGAGGGCTCAGGGTCTGGGCGGGAAAGGCTGAGGTGATGCCGGAAGAGGGCTCAGGGTCTGGGCGGGGAAGGCTGAGGTGATGCTGAAGGAGGGGCTCAGAGCCAGGGCGGGAAAGGCTGAGGTGATGCTGGAGGAGGGCTCAGACCCTGGGCGGGAAAGGCTGAGGTGATGCTGGAGGAGGGCTCAGGGTCTGGACGGGAAAAGCTGAGGTGATGCTGGAGGAGGGCTCAGGGTCTGGGCAGGAAAGGCTGAGGTAAGGCTGGAGGAGGGCTCAGGGCCAGGGTGGGAAAGACTGAGTTGAGGCTGGAGGAGGGCTCAGAGCCAGGGCGGGAAAGGCTGAGGTGATGCTGGAGGAGGGCTCAGGGTCTGGGCGGGAAAAGCTGAGGTGACACCAGAGGAGGACTCAGAGCCAGGGCGGGAAAGACTGAGGTGATGCTGGAGGAGGGGCTCAGAGCCAGGGCGGGAAAGGCTGAGGTGATGCTGGAGGAGGGGCTCAAGGTCTGGGCGGGGAAAGCTGAGGTGATGCTGAAGGAGGGGCTCAGGGTCTGGGCGGGAAAAGCTGAGGTGATGCTGAAGGAGGGCTCAGAGCCAGGGTGGGAAAGGCTGAGGTGATGGTGGAGGAGGGCTCAGAGCCAGAGCGGGAAAGGCTAAGGTGATGCTGGAGCAGGGCTCAGGGCCAGGGCGGGAAAGGCTGAGGTGATGCTGGAGGAGGGCTCAGGGTCTGGGCGGGAAAGGTTGAGATGACACCAGAGGAGGACTCAGAGCCAGGGCGGGAAAGACTGAGGTGAGGCTGGAGGAGGGCTCAGGGTATGTGCGGGAAAGGCTGAGGTGATGCCAGAGGAGGGCTCAGGGCCAGGGTGGGAAAGACTGAGGTGATGCTGGAGGAGGGCTCAGGGCCAGGGTGGGAAAGGCTGAGGTGATGCCGGAGGAGGGCTCAGAGACAGAACGGGAATGGCTGAGGTGATGCTGGAGGAGGGGCTCAGGGTGGGAAAGGCTGAGGTGAGGCTGGAGGAGGGCTCAGGGTCTGGGCGGGAAAGGCTGAGGTGATGCCGGAGGAGGGCTCAGGGTATGTGCGGGAAAGGCTGAGGTGATGCCAGAGGAGGGCTCAGGGCCAGGGTGGGAAAGACTGAGGTGATGCTGGAGGAGGGCTCAGGGCCAGGGTGGGAAAGGCTGAGGTGATGCCGGAGGAGGGCTCAGAGACAGAACGGGAATGGCTGAGGTGATGCTGGAGGAGGGGCTCAGGGTGGGAAAGGCTGAGGTGAGGCTGGAGGAGGGCTCAGGGTCTGGGCGGGAAAGGCTGAGGTGATGCCGGAAGAGGGCTCAGGGTCTGGGCGGGGAAGGCTGAGGTGATCCTGGAGGAGGGCTCAGGGTCTGGGCGGGAAAGGCTGAGGTGATGCTGGAGGAGGGCTCAGGGTCTGGGCGGGGAAGGCTGAGGTGAGGCTGGAGGAGGGCTCACAGACAGGGCGGGAAAGGCTGAAGTGAGGCTGGAGGAGGGCTCAGAGCCAGGACAGGAAAGGCTGAGGTGATGCTGGAGGAGGGCTCAGACCCTGGGCGGGAAAGGCTGAGGTGATGCTGGAGGAGGGCTCAGACCCTGGGCGGGAAAGGCTGAGGTGATGCTGGAGGAGGGCTCAGGGTCTGTGCGGGAAAGGCTGAGGTGATGCCGGAGGAGGGCTCAGGGCCAGGGTGGGAAAGACTGAGGTGAGGCTGGAGGAGGGCTCAGAGCCAGGGTGCGAAAGGCTGAGGTGATGCTGGAGGAGGGGCTCATGGTCTGGGCGGGGAAAGCTGAGGTGACACCAGAGGAGGACTCAGATCCAGGGCGGGAAAGGCTGAGGTGATGCTGGAGGAGGGGCTCAGGGTCTGGGCGGGAAAGGCTGAGGTGAGGCTGGAGGAGGGGCTCAGGGTCTGGGCGGGAAAGACTGAGGTGATGCTGGAGGAGGGCTCAGGATCTGGGCGGGAAAGGCTGAGGTGATGCTGGAGGAGGGCTCAGGGTCTGGGCGGGAAAGGCTGAGATGACACCGGAGGAGGACTCAGAGCCAGGGCGGGAAAGGCTGAGGTGATGCCGGAGGAGGGCTCAGGGCCAGGGTGGGAAAGACTGAGGTGAGGCTGGAGGAGGGCTCAGGGTCTGGGCGGGAAAGGCTGAAGTGAGGCTGGAGGAGGGCTCAGGGCCAGGGTGGAAAAGGCTGAGGTAACACTGGAGGAGGGCTCAGAGACAGGACGGGAATGGCTGAGGTGATGCTGGACCAGGGGCTCAGGGTCTGGGCGGGAAAGGCTGAGGTGATGCTGGAGGAGGGGCTCAGGGTCTGGGCGGGAAAGGCTGAGGTGATGCTGGAGGAGGGGCTCAGGGTCTGGGCGGGAAAGGCTGAGGTGTTGCTGGAGGAGGGCTCTGAGCCTGGGCGGGAAAGGCTGAGGTGATGCTGGAGGAGGGCTCAGGGTCTGGGTGGGAAAGGCTGAGGTGAGGCTGGAGGAGGGCTCAGGGTCTGGGCGGGAAAGGCTGAGGTGACGCCAGAGGAGGGCTCAGGGTCTTGGCGGGAAAGGCTGAGGTGATGCTGGAGGAGGGCTCAGAGCCAGGGCGGGAAAGGCTGAGGTGATGCTGGAGGAGGGGCTCATGGTCTGGGCGGGGAAAGCTGAGGTGACACCAGAGGAGGACTCAGAGCCAGGGTGGGAAAGACTGAGGTGAGGCTGGAGGATGGCTCAGAGCCAGGGTGGGAAAGGCTGAGGTGATGCTGGAGGAGAGGCGTCTAAACACTGTGGAAATTTTCATGTTTTTGTATACCTTCCCTGGAGTGAAGAGTATCTGATCTGATGTTAGGAAACATAAAATGTGTTGGTTCCAATGAGATTCTTTGAATAATTAAATAAACACTGCCTTGTTTAATTAACGGTGCAATAAAAGGTTTTCCAGAGAAATCATAATAAAATGCACAACTGAATTTTGTTGGGAGAACTGCGGCTTGTTCTAATGTCTGTCTTCTACTATTCCTGTCTATTCCAACACTTCCAAACACAGGAAGAACAAAGCATCTGAGCAGTGTCCAGAAAAGAGGAGGAAGGAAAACAAGTAACTGAAGATGGAGAAGAAGCAAAGGAACTCTGGGCACAGTAACCTCCCCATAATCAGGCCTCAGGTCATGTAATTACACTGTACGGGAATCTCGAGCCTTTTAATACCTTGAGCAGCGTGACCGCCCTGTAAGCAGGGTCCAGGCCTGTGCTGTTTTGTCCTTTTGACATTATCCTCCGTTAGCTGGCTAGTGAGAGTGACTGCCCTGTAATCAGGGTGCAAGTCACCTCCCCCTCGCTTTCGAGGGACATTGAGCTCTTTGGTAACTTGAGCAATGTGACCGCCCTGTAACTAGGGTCCGGGTCTTTGCCCACTTGCTCATTTGGCATTACGCCTTGTTGTAGCCCTGTAGTCGGGATGACAACCCTGTAATCAGGGTGCAAGTCATATTCCTTTTGCTTCTGGGGGATGCTGAGCTCTTTGGAACCCTGAGCAGGGTGACTCACCTCTCTGTAATTCAGGGTCAGGTCTCTGCCATTTTGCTGTTTTGGCATCCTTCCTTACTAGCAATCTAGTCAAAGTGACCACCTGTAATTGGGGTGCTTGTCACACCACTCTGTAGTGTGGGAAATACTTAGCCTGTTGATACCGTGAGGAATGTGACCTCCCTGTAATTTGGGGTTAGGTCTTCGCCCTTTTGCTCCCAGGCTTCATGCACCTTTATCTTGCTAATCAGCTTGACCACCCTGTAATTAGGGTGCAGGTTGAATCCCTCTCATTTATCAGGGATTAGGGTTATTTTAGGGCCCTTAGGAGCATGACCGTCCTGTAATCAGGGTTCAGGTCTCAAGTTGTCTTCTGTGATTATGCTCTTTAATTCAGCTAGTCAGAGTGACCACCTTGTAATCAGGGTGAGAGTCCCATTTATCTCGCTTATGGGAGCTACTGAACTTACTTGAGCCGTGTGACCTCCCTGTAACCAGGGTTCAGGTCTCTGTCCTTTGCTCATCTGGGATTGTGTCTTGCTCTCAGCCCGATCAGTTTGACTGCCCTGTAATTAGGGTGCAGGTCATGTGCCTCTTATTTACGGAGGACTAGTTTCCCCTTAGTGCTTTGGGCTGAGTGACCACCCTGTAAGTAGGGTTCAGGTCTCCTCCTTTTCTCTTTCTTGTGACGTATTTTCCATTAATCGGCTAGCCCGAGGGACCGCCCTGTAAGAAGGGTTCAGGTCCTTTCCACTTTGGTTCCTTTGGATTGTCGGGCTGGTCACTTGGACCCCACCCTGTAATCAGGTAAAGGTCTTGTCCCTTTTCCCTTTGTTTTTTTAGGGGAGGAAGATTGGTTGAGTTTAACACTGTGGGTCGAATGACCTGTTGTGATGAGCTCTCTTTCTGTTCTGGGAAGTCCCCCTTTGTTTTGTACAGGTGTATTTGTGAGAGCACGTGATAGAAGTGGGTGTGCAAGCTTTTTATTTTTTAGTTATTTATTTTAATTTTTTTAAGTTAAATCGCTGCAGCGCTTTTTTTTTACTCTTCTCAGAATTGGAAAAAGAGCTCAAAGTGTATTAATGTTTATATACTCCTCCTCCCCACAAAAGGGAAGAGTAAGGGCTCAGATGTCATCTTTTACTGTCTTGTACAGAGTGACCTCCCTGTAAACAGGGATCTGGTCTCTCCACTTCTGCTCTGTTTAGGCTGAGCTCCTTTTAGTGGGCTGATGGCAATGACTGGCCTTTAAGGAGGGCAATTTAGGTCACATGTCTGTGACTCACAGGTAGTGCAGTATCCCTTAGTACTTGGGCAACATAACCACCCTGTATCCAGGGTTCAGGTTTCTGCCCTTTATTCTTTTGCCACCATGTTACTTCAGCCAATTGGTTTGATTCCTGACACTGTAATTAGGGGAGATTTCGTGTCTCTCTGGCTTCTGGGGTATATTGAGTTCTTTGGTAACTTGAGCAATGTGACCCTCCTGTAACTAGGGTCCAGGTCTTTGCCCACTTGCTCGTTTGGCATTATGCCGTGCTCTGGCCCACTAGTCAGCGTGATAACCCTGTAATTAGGGTGCATGTCACAAGTATCTATGGAATGGGACATATTGAGCGCTTTGGTACTTTGAGGAGTTTGACCTTCCTGTAAATCAGGTTACGGTCTCTGCTATTTGGCTAATCCCAGTGACCACCCTGTAATCAGGGTACAGGTTGCATCTGTCTTTTGAAATCTGGTGGATTAGAACCATGGGCAGCTTGACCTCCCTGTAATTAGGGTTTGGTCTCGAGGCTCTTTGGGTCTCTTGGCATTGTGCTGTCTTCACAGCCTGAGGCGAGTGACCGCCCTGTAATCAGGGAATCTGGTCTTGGCCCTCTGGTCTCTTGGTACTAGGCCACGTAAGCCAGCTGTTCTGAATGAGCACCCTGTAAACAGGGTACAGGTCTCATCAGACACTATTTGTGGTGCCCCCATGAAACTGTGTCCAGAGTCCTGGCCCTTCACACTGCGCTTCCCACTTGCCTGGAATTCTGTAGGGAAGTGTCCTGCTTTCTTCCCTGCTTACTGTGCTCCTGGAGACCCGACATCCTGCTCCTGTTGCAGGTAAGCTCTGAAAGGGGGAGTCCTGTGGCAGTTTTGGACCAAGTCAATCCAGGCAGTATACCTTGTGACAATTATTTTGGGATACTTGTCAATTAATTCCACACTGCCCTTAATCCTCCAATTCCTCTTGATTTTGTATGGAGACCGCCTGGTGTAATAGTTGTCAAGGGGAAACTTGGAGACTGTTGCTCTTTAGTCAGATGGGTTTGGTACTTTTGTCACCCAGTGGGGCTGAAGAGGAGGGGAACGTCCTTGTGGAAGTGTCTGAGGACCGCATCTTGGAGCTGAATATCCAGGCTGTCTGCAGACCTGGAAAACCACGCTGGATCAATAGTTTACACTCAGTTTGCATTTGGGATGTGGAGTTGTTGTAAGGGCATCTGATTTACACACTCCTGTATGCTCTCTCTCTCTGTTTCAGGCAACTCCAAGCACAAATGGACAAGAAGGAAGTGTCAGGAATGTCAAGCAAAGAGGAGGAAAGAGGACAAGTCACTGAAGATGGAGGAGAAGGAAAGGGACTTTGGGCACAGTAACCTCCCTGTAATCAGACCTCAGGTCATGTAGTGACACTCTACAGGGATCTCGAGCCTATTAATCCCTTGAGCAGCGTGACCGCCCTGGAAGCAGGGTCCAGGTCTGGGCAGTTTTGTCCTTTTGACATTATGCTCCACTAGCTGATTGTGAGAGTGACTGCCCTGTAATCAGGCTGCAAGTCACACCCCCCTCACTTTCGAGGGACATTGAGCTCTTTGGTAGCTTGAGCAATGTGACCTCCCTGTAACTAGGGTCCAGGTCTTTGCCCACTTGCTCGTTTGGCATTATGCCGTGCCCTGGCCCACTAGTCAGCGTGACAACCCTGTAATTAGGCTGCATGTCACAAGTATCTATGGAATGGGACATATTGAGTGCTTTGGTACTTTGAGGAGTTTGACCTTCCTGTAAATCAGGTTATGGTCTCTGCTATTCGGCTAATCCCAGTGACCATCCTGTAATCAGGGTACAGGTTGCATCTGCCTTTTGAAATCTGGTGGATTAGAACCATGGGCAGCTTGACCTCCCTGTAATTAGGGTTTGGTCTCGAGGCCCTTTGGGTCTCTTGGCATTGTGCTGTCTTCACAGCCTGAGGCGAGTGACCGCCCTGTAATCAGGGAATCTGGTCTTGGCCCTCTGGTCTCTTGGTACTAGGCCACGTAAGCCAGCTGTTCTGAATGAGCACCCTGTAAACAGGGTACAGATCTCATCAGACACTATTTGTGGTGCCCCCATGAAGCTGTGTCCAGAGTCCTGGCCCTTCACACTGAGCTTCCAACTTGCCTGGAATTCTGCAGCCAAGTCTCCTGCTTTCTTCCCTGCTTACTGTGCTCCTGGAGACCCGACATCCTGCTCCTGTTGCAGGTAAGCTCTGAAAGGGGGAGTCCTGTGGCAGTTTTGGACCAAGTTAATCCAGGAAGTATACCTTGTGACGTTGACATTGGAATACTTGTCAATTAATTCCATACTGCTCTTAATCCTCCAATTCCTCTTGATTATGTCTGGAGACAGCCTGGTGTAATAGTTGTCAAGGAGAGAGTTGGAGACTGTTGCTCTTCAGTCAGATGGGTTTGGTAGTTTTGTCACACAGTGGGGCTGAAGAGGAGGGGAAAGTCTTTGTGGAAGTGTCTGAGGACCGCATCTTGGAACTGAATATCCAGGCTTTCTGCAGACCTGGAAAACCACACTGGATCAGTAGTTTACACTCAGTTTGCACTTGGGACGTGGAGTTGTCAAAAGGGCATCTGATTTAGACACTCCTGTATGCTCTCTCTCTCTGTTTCAGGCAGCTCAAAGCACAAATGGACAAGAAGGAAGTGTCAGGAATGTCAAGCAAAGAGAAGGAAAGAGGACAAGTCTCTGAAGATGGAGAAGAAGGAAAGGGACTCTGCACACAGTAACCTCCCTGTAATCAGACCTCAGGTCATGCAGTGACACTCTACGGGGATCTCGAGCCTATTAATCCCTTGAGCAGCATGACCGCCCTGTAAGCAGGGTCCAGGTCTGTGCTGTTTTGTCCTTTCGACATTATGCTCTACTAGCTGGCTAGTGAGAGTGACTGCCCTTTAATCAGGGTGCAATCAGGGTGCAAGTCACACCCCCTCGCTTTCGAGGGACATTGAGCTCTTTGGTAACTTGAGGAATGTGACCACCCTGTAACTAGGGTCCAGGTCTTTGCCTACTTGCTTCTTTGGCCTTATGCCTTGTTGTAGCCCTGTAGTCGGGATGACAACCCTGTAATCAGGGTGCAAGTCATATTCCTTTTGCTTTTGGGGGATACTGAGCTCTTTGGAACCCTGAGCAGGGTGACTCACCTCCCTGTAATTCGGAGTCAGGTCTCTGCCATCTTGCTGTTTTGGCATCATGCCCTTCTGACAGTCTCGTCAAAGTGACCACCTGTAATTGGGGTGTGTTTCACAAGTTTCTGTTGTATCGAAAATACTGAGCCCTTTGATACCATGCGGAGCGTGACCTCCCTGTAATTCGGGGACAGGTCTCTGCCCTTTTGCTCCCAGGCTTCATGCACCTTTATCTTGCTAATCAGCTTGACCACCCTGTAATTAGGGTGCAGGTCGAATCCCTCTCATTCTTCAGGGATTAGGATAATTTTAGGGCCCTTAGGAGCATGACCGCCCTGTAATCAGGGTTCAAATCTAAAGTTGTCTTCTGTGATTATGCTCCTTAAATCAGCTAGTCAGAGTGACCACTTTGTAATCAGGGTGAGAGTCACGTTTCCCTCGCTTATGGGAATTACTGATGTCTTTTTTACTTGAGCTGTGTGACCTCCCTGTAACCAGGGTTCAGGTCTCTGTCCTTTGCTCATCTGGGATTGTGTCTTGCTCTCAGCCCGATCAGTTTGACTGCCCTGTAATTAGGGTGCAGGTCATATGCCTCTTATTTACGGAGGACTAGTTTCCCCTTAGTGTTTTGGGCTGACTGACCACCCTGTAAGTAGGGTTCAGGTCTCCTCCTTTTCTCTTTCTTGTGACGTATTTTCCATTAATTGGCTAGCCCGAGGGACTGCCCTGTAAGAAGGGTTCAGGTCCTTTCCACTTTGGCTCCTTTGGATTGTCGGGCTGGTCACTTGGACCCCACCTTGTAATCAGGGTGCAGGTCTTGTCCCTTTTCCCTTTGTTTTTTTTGAGGGGAGGAAGATTGGTTGAGTTTAACACTGTGGGTCGAATGACCTGTTGTGATGAGCTCTCTTTCTGTTCTGGGAAGTCCCCCTTTGTTTTGTACGGGTGTGTTTGTGAGAGCACGTGATAGAAGTGGGTGTGCAAGCTTTTTAATTTTTAGTTATTTATTTTAATTTTTTTAAGTTAAATCGCTGCAGCGCTTTTTTTTTTACTCTTCTCAGAATTGGAAAAAGAGCTCAAAGTGTATTAATGTTTATATCCTCCTCCTCCCCACAAAAGGGAAGAGTAAGGGCACAGATGTCATCTTTTACTGTCTTGTACAGAGTGACCTCCCTGTAAACAGGGATCTGGTCTCTCCACTTCTGCTCTGTTTAGGCTGAGCTCCTTTTAGTGGGCTGATGGCAATGACTGGCCCTTAAGGAGCGCAATTCAGGTCACATGTCTGTGACTCACAGGTAGTGCCGTATCCCTTAGTACTTGGGCAGCATAACCACCCTGTATCCAGGGTTCAGGTTTCTGCCCTTTATTCTTTTGCCACCACGCTACTTCAGCCGGTAGGTTTGAGTCCTGACATTGTAATTAGGGGAGAGTTCGTGTCTCTCTGGCTTCTGGGGTATATTGAGTTCTTTGGTAACTTGAGCAATGTGACCGCCCTGTAACTGGGGTCCAGGTCTGTGCTGTTTTGTCCTTTTGACATTGTGCTCCACTCGCTGGCCAGTGAGAGTGACTACCCTGTAATCAGGGTGCAAGTCACCTCTTCCTTGCTTTCGAGGGACATTGAGCTCTTTGGTAACTTGAGCAATGTGACCTCCCTTTAACTAGGGTCCAGGTCTTTGCCCACTTGCTTGTTTGGCATTATGCCGTGCTCTGGCCCACTAGTCAGTGTGACAATCCTGTAATTAGGGTGCATGTCACAAGTATCTATGGAATGGGACATATTGAGCGCTTTGGTACTTTGAGGAGTTTGACCTTCCTGTAAATCAGGTTACGGTCTCTGCTATTTGGCTAATCCCAGTGACCACCCTGTAATCAGGGTACAGGTTGCATCTGTCTTTTGAAATCTGGTGGATTAGAACCATGGGCAGCTTGACCTCCCTGTAATTAGGGTTTGGTCTTGAGGCCCTTTGGGTCTCTTGGCATTGTGCTGTCTTCACAGCCTGAAGTGAGTGACCGTCCTGTAATTAGGGAATCTGGTCTTGGCCCTCTGGTCTCTTGGTACTAGGCCAAGTAAGCTAGCTGGTCTGAATGAGCACCCTGTAAACAGGGTACAGGTCTCATCAGACACTATTTGTGGTGCCCCCATGAAACTGTGTCCAGAGTCCTGGCCCCTTCACACTGAGCTTCCAACTTGCCTGGAATTCTGCAGCGAAGTGTCCTGCTTTCTTCCCTGCTTACTGTGCTCCTGGAGACCCGACATCCTGCTCCTGTTGCAGGTAAGCTCTGAAAGGGGGAGTCCTGTGGCAGTTTTGGACCAAGTCAGTCCAGGCAGTATACCTTGTGATATTGATTTTGGGATACTTGTCAATTAATTCCACACTGCCCTTAATCCTCCAATTCCTCTTGATTATGTCTGGAGGCAGCCTAGTGTAATAGTTGTCAAGGGGAAACTTGGAGACTCTTGCTCTTCAGTCAGATAGGTTTGGTACTTTTCTCACAGTGGGGCTGAAGAGGAGGGGGAAGTCCTTGTGGAAGTGTCTGAGGACCGCATCTTGGAGCTGAATATTCAGGCTGTCTGCAGACCTGGAAAACTACACTGGATCAGTAGTTTACACTCAGTTTGCATTTGGGACGTGGAGTTGTCATAAGGGCGTCTGATTTACACACTCTTGTATGCTCTCTCTCTCTGTTTCAAGCGGCTCCAAGCACAAATGGACAAGAAGGAAGTGTCAGGAATGTCAAGCAAAGAGGAGGAAAGAGGACAAGTCACTGAAGATTGAGGAGAAGAAAAGGGACTCTGGGCACAGCAACCTCCCTGTAATCAGACCTCAGGTCATGTAGTGACACTCTACGGGGATCCTGAGCCTTTTAATCCCTTGAGCAGCGCGACCGCCCTGTAAGCAGGGTCCAGGCCTGTGCTGTTTTGTCCTTTTGACGTTATGCTCCGTTAGCTGACTAGTGAGAGTGACTGCCCTGTAATCAGGGTGCAAGTCACCTTCCCCTTGCTTTCGAGGGACGTTGAGTTGTTTGGTAATTTGAGCCATTTGACCACCCCGTAACTAGGGTAAGGGTCTTTGCCCACCTGCTCGTTTGGCATTAATCCGTGCTCTGGCCCACTAGTCAGCGTGATAACCCTGTAATTAGGGTGCATGTCACAAGTATCTATGGAATGGGACATATTGAGCGCTTTGGTACTTTGAGGAGTTTGACCTTCCTGTAAATCAGGTTATGGTCTCTGCTATTTGGCTAATCCCAGTGACCACCCTGTAATCAGGGTACAGGTTGCATCTGTCTTTTGAAATCTGGTGGATGGGCAGCTTGACCTCCCTGTAATTAGGGTTTGGTCTTGAGGCCCTTTGGGTCTCCTGGCATTGTGCTGTCTTCACAGCCTGAGGAGAGTGACCGCCCTGTAATCAGGGAATCTGGTCTTGGCCCTCTGGTCTCTTGGTACTAGGCCACGTAAGCCAGCTGTTCTGAATGAGCACCCTGTAAACAGGGTACAGGTCTCATCAGACACTATTTGTGGTGCCCCCATGAAACTGTGTCCAGAGTCCTGGCCCTTCACACTGCGCTTCCAACTTGCCTGGAATTCTGCAGCCAAGTCTCCTGCTTTCTTCCCTGCTTACTGTGCTCCTGGAGACCCGACATCCTGCTCCTGTTGCAGGTAAGCTCTGAAAGGGGGAGTCCTGTGGCAGTTTTGGACCAAGTCAGTCCAGGCAGTATACCTTGTGATATTGATTTTGGGATACTTGTCAATTAATTCCACACTGCCCTTAATCCTCCAATTCTTCTTGATTTTGTATGGAGACCGCCTGGTGTAATAGTTGTCAAGGGGAAACTTGGAGACTGTTGCTCTTCATTCAGATAGGTTTGGTACTTTTGTCACAGTGGGGCTGAAGAGGAGGGGAAAGTCCTTGTGGAAGTGTCTGAGGACCGCATCTTGGAGCTGAATATCCAATCCAGGCTGTCTGCAGACCTGGAAAACCACACTGGATCAGTAGTTTACACTCAGTTTGCATTTGGGACATGGAGTTGTCGTAAGGTCGTCTGATTTACACACTCCTGTATGCTCTCTCTCTCTGTTTCAAGCGGCTCCAAGCACAAATGGACAAGAAGGAAGTGTCAGGAATGTCAAGCAAAGAGGAGGAAAGAGGACAAGTCACTGAAGATGGAGAAGAAGGAAAGGGACTCTGGGCACAGTAACCTCCCTGTAATCAGACCTCAGGTCATGTAGTGACACTCTACGGGGATCCTGAGCCTTTTAATCCCTTGAGCAGCGTGACCGCCCTGTAAGCAGGGTCCAGGTCTGTTCTGTTTTGTCCTTTTGACATTATACTCCATTAGCTGGCTAGTGAGAGTGACTGCCCTGTAATCAGGGTGCAAGTCACACCCCCTCGCTTTCGAGGGACAGTGAGCTGTTTGGTAACTTGAGCAATGTGACCACCCTGTAACTAGGGTCTGGGTCTTTGCCCACTTGCTCATTTGGCATTACGCCTTGTTGTAGCCCTGTAGTCGGGATGACAACCCTGTAATCAGGGTGCAAGTCATATTCCTTTTGCTTCTGGGGGATACTGAGCTCTTTGGAACCCTGAGCAGGGTGACTCACCTCCCTGTAATTCGGAGTCAGGTCTCTGCCATCTTGCTGTTTTGCCATCATGCCCTGCTGAGAGTCTACTCACTGTGACCACCTGTAATTCAGGTGCGTGTCACAAGTTTCTGTAGCATGGGAAATACTGAGCCCTTTGATACCTTGTGGGGCATGACCGCCCTGTAATTCGGGGTCGGGTCTCTGCCCTTTCGCTCCCTGGCTTTATGCACGTTTATCTTTCTAATCGGAAAGACCACACCGTAATTAGGGTGCAGGTCGAAACCCTCTCATTTATCAGGGATTAGGGTTATTTTAGGGCCCTTCGGAGCATGACCGCCCTGTAATCAGGGTTCAGGTCTCAAGTTGTCTTCTGTGATTATGCTCTTTAATTCAGCCAGTCAGAGTGACCACCTTGTAATCAGGGTGAGAGTGTCATTTCTGTTGCTTATGGGAGCTACTGATGTCTTTGTTCCTTGAGCCGTGTGACCTCCCTGTAACCAGGGTTCAAGTCTCTGTCCTTTGCTCATCTGGGATTGTGTCTTGCTCTCAGCTGGATCAGTCTGACTGCCCTGTAATTAGGGTGCAGGTCATGTGCCTCTTATTTACGGAGGACTAGTTTCCCCTTAGTGTTTTGGGCTGAGTGACCACCCTGTAAGTAGGGTTCAGGTCTCCTCCTTTTCTCTTTCTTGTGACGTATTTTCCATTAATCGGCTAGCCCGAGGGACCGCCCTGTAAGAAGGGTTCAGGTCCTTTCCCCTTTGGCTTCTTTGGGTTGTTGGGCTAGTCACTTGGACCCCACCCTGTAATCAGGGTGAAGGTCTTGTCCCTTTTCCCTTTGTTTTTTTGAGGGGAGGAAGATTGGTTGAGTTTAACACTGTGGGTCGAGTGACCTCTTTCGATGAGCTCTCTTTCTGTTCTGGGAAGTCCCCCTTTGTTTTGTACAGGTGCGTTTGTGAGAGCACGTGATAGAAGTGGGTGTGCAAGCTTTTTAATTTTTAGTTATTTATTTTAATTTTTTTAAGTTAAATCGCTGCAGCGCTTTTTTTTTACTCTTCTCAGAATTGGAAAAAGAGCTCAAAGTGTATTAATGTTTATATACTCCTCCTCCCCACAAAAGGGAAGAATAAGGGCTCAGATGTCATCTTTTACTGTCTTGTACAGAGTGACCTCCCTGTAAACAGGGATCTGGTCTCTCCACTTCTGCTCTGTTAAGTTGAGCTCCTTTTAGTGGGCTGATGGCAATGACTGGCCTTTAAGGAGCGCAATTTAGGTCACATGTCTGTGACTCACAGGTAGTGCCATATCCCTTAGTACTTGGGCAGCATAACCACCCTGTATCCAGGGTTCAGGTTTCTGCCCTTTATTCTTTTGCCACCATGCTACTTCAGCCGGTAGGTTTGAGTCCTGACATTGTAATTAGGGGAGAGTTCGTGTCTCTCTGGCTTCTGGGGGATATTGAGTTCTTTGGTAACTTGAGCAATGTGACCGCCCTGTAACTAGGGTCCAGGTCTGTGCTGTTTTGTCCTTTTGACATTGTGCTCCACTCGCTGGCCAGTGAGAGTGACTACCCTGTAATCAGGTGCAAGTCACACCCCCCTCACTTTCGAGGGACATTGAGCTCTTTGGTAACTTGAGCAATGTGACCCCCCTGTAACTAGGGTCCAGGTCTTTGCCCACTTGCTCGTTTTGCATTATGCCGTGCTCTGGCCCACTAGTCAGCGTGACAACCCTGTAATTAGGGTGCATGTCACAAGTATCTATGGAATGGGACATATTGAGCGCTTTGGTACTTTGAGGAGTTTGACCTTCCTGTAAATCAGGTTACGGTCTCTGCTATTTGGCTAATGCCAGTGACCACCCTGTAATCAGGGTACAGGTTGCATCTGCCTTTTGAAGTCTGGTGGATTAGAACCATGGGCAGCTTGACCTCCCTGTAATTAGGGTTTGGTCTCGAGGCCCTTTGGGTCTCTTGGCATTGTGCTGTCTTCACAGCCTGAGGTGAGTGACCGTCCTGTAATCAGGGAATCTGGTCTTGGCCCTCTGGTCTCTTGGTACTAGGCCAAGTAAGCTAGCTGGTCTGAATGAGCACCCTGTAAACAGGGTACAGGTCTCATCAGACACTATTTGTGGTGCCCCCATGAAACTGTGTCCAGAGTCCTGGCCCTTCACACTGCGCTTCCAACTTGCCTGGAATTCTGTAGGGAAGTGTCCTGCTTTCTTCCCTGCTTACTGTGCTCCTGGAGACCCGACATCCTGCTCCTGTTGCAGGTAAGCTCTGAAAGGGAGGGTCCTGTGGCAGTTTTGGACCAAGTCAATCCAGGAAGTATACCTTGTGACGTTGATTTTGGAATACTTGTCAATTAATTCCATACTGCCCTTAATCCTCCAGTTCCTCTTGATTATGTCTGGAGGCAGCCTAGTGTAATAGTTGTCAAGGGGAAACTTGGAGACTCTTGCTCTTCAGTCAGATAGGTTTGGTACTTTTCTCACAGTGGGGCTGAAGAGGAGGGGGAAGTCCTTGTGGAAGTGTCTGAGGACCGCATCTTGGAGCTGAATATTCAGGCTGTCTGCAGACCTGGAAAACTACACTGGATCAGTAGTTTACACTCAGTTTGCATTTGGGACGTGGAGTTGTCATAAGGGCGTCTGATTTACACACTCTTGTATGCTCTCTCTCTCTGTTTCAAGCGGCTCCAAGCACAAATGGACAAGAAGGAAGTGTCAGGAATGTCAAGCAAAGAGGAGGAAAGAGGACAAGTCACTGAAGATTGAGGAGAAGAAAAGGGACTCTGGGCACAGTAACCTCCCTGTAATCAGACCTCAGGTCATGTAGTGACACTCTACGGGGATCCTGAGCCTTTTAATCCCTTGAGCAGCGCGACCGCCCTGTAAGCAGGGTCCAGGCCTGTGCTGTTTTGTCCTTTTGACGTTATGCTCCGTTAGCTGACTAGTGAGAGTGACTGCCCTGTAATCAGGGTGCAAGTCACCTTCCCCTTGCTTTCAAGGGACGTTGAGTTGTTTGGTAATTTGAGCCATTTGACCACCCTGTAACTAGGGTAAGGGTCTTTGCCCACCTGCTCGTTTGGCATTAATCCGTGCTCTGGCCCACTAGTCAGCGTGATAACCCTGTAATTAGGGTGCATGTCACAAGTATCTATGGAATGGGACATATTGAGCGCTTTGGTACTTTGAGGAGTTTGACCTTCCTGTAAATCAGGTTATGGTCTCTGCTATTTGGCTAATCCCAGTGACCACCCTGTAATCAGGGTACAGGTTGCATCTGTCTTTTGAAATCTGGTGGATGGGCAGCTTGACCTCCCTGTAATTAGGGTTTGGTCTTGAGGCCCTTTGGGTCTCCTGGCATTGTGCTGTCTTCACAGCCTGAGGAGAGTGACCGCCCTGTAATCAGGGAATCTGGTCTTGGCCCTCTGGTCTCTTGGTACTAGGCCACGTAAGCCAGCTGTTCTGAATGAGCACCCTGTAAACAGGGTACAGGTCTCATCAGACACTATTTGTGGTGCCCCCATGAAACTGTGTCCAGAGTCCTGGCCCTTCACACTGCGCTTCCAACTTGCCTGGAATTCTGCAGCCAAGTCTCCTGCTTTCTTCCCTGCTTACTGTGCTCCTGGAGACCCGACATCCTGCTCCTGTTGCAGGTAAGCTCTGAAAGGGGGAGTCCTGTGGCAGTTTTGGACCAAGTCAGTCCAGGCAGTATACCTTGTGATATTGATTTTGGGATACTTGTCAATTAATTCCACACTGCCCTTAATCCTCCAATTCTTCTTGATTTTGTATGGAGACCGCCTGGTGTAATAGTTGTCAAGGGGAAACTTGGAGACTGTTGCTCTTCAATCAGATGGGTTTGGTACTTTTGTCACCCAGTGGGGCTGAAGAGGAGGGGAAAGTCCTTGTGGAAGTGTCTGAGGACCGCATCTTGGAGCTGAATATCCAGGCTGTCTGCAGACCTGGAAAACCACACTGGATCAGTAGTTTACACTCAGTTTGCATTTGGGACGTGGAGTTGTCATAAGGTCGTCTGATTTACACACTCCTGTATGCGCTCTCTCTCTGTTTCAGGCAGCTCCAAGCACAAATGGACAAGAAGGAAGTGTCAGGAATGTCAAGCAAAGAGGAGGAAAGAGGACAAGTCACTGAAGATGGAGGAGAAGGAAAGGGACTCTGGGCGCAGTAACCTCCCTGTAATCAGATCATGACCTCAGGTCATGTAGTGACACTCTACGGGGATCCTGAGCCTTTTAATCCCTTGAGCAGCGTGACCGCCCTGTAAGCAGGGTCCAGGTCTGTGCTGTTTTGTCCTTTTGACATTATGCTCCATTAGCTGGCTAGTGAGAGTGACTGCCCTGTAATCAGGGTGCAAGTCACACCCCCTCGCTTTCGAGGGACAGTGAGCTCTTTGGTAACTTGAGCAATGTGACCGCCCTGTAACTAGGGTCCGGGTCTTTGCCCACTTACTCATTTGGCATTACGCCTTGTTGTAGCCCTGTAGTCGGGATGACAACCCTGTAATCAGGGTGCAAGTCATATTCCTTTTGCTTCTGGGGGATACTGAGCTCTTTGGAACCCTGAGCAGGGTGACTCACCTCCCTGTAATTCGGAGTCAGGTCTCTGCCATCTTGCTGTTTTGCCATCATGCCCTGCTGAGAGTCTACTCACTGTGACCACCTGTAATTCAGGTGCGTGTCACAAGTTTCTGTAGTATGGGAAATACTTAGCCCTTTGATACCTTGTGGGGTGTGACCGCCCTGTAATTCGGGGTCGGGTCTCTGCCCTTTTGCTCCCAGGCTTTATGCACGTTTATCTTTCTAATCGGAAAGTCCACACCGTAATTAGGGTGCAGGTCGAAACCCTCTCATTTATCAGGGATTAGGGTTATTTTAGGGCCCTTCGGAGCATGACCGCCCTGTAATCAGGGTTCAGGTCTCAAGTTGTCTTCTGTGATTATGCTCTTTAATTCAGCTAGTCAGAGTGACCACCTTGTAATCAGGGTGAGAGTGTCATTTCTCTCGCTTATGGGAGCTACTGATGTCTTTGTTATTTGAGCCGTGTGACCTCCCTGTAACCAGGGTTCAGGTCTCTGTCCTTTGCTCATCTGGGATTGTGTCTTGCTCTCAGCTGGATCAGTTTGACTGCCCTGTAATTAGGGTGCAGGTCATGTGCCTCTTATTTACGGAGGACTAGTTTCCCCTTAGTGCTTTGGGCTGAGTGACCACCCTGTAAGTAGGGTTCAGGTCTCCTCCTTTTCTCTTTCTTGTGACGTATTTTCCATTAATCAGTTAGCCCGAGGGACCGCCCTGTAAGAAGGGTTCAGGTCCTTTCCCCTTTGGCTTCTTTGGGTTGTGGGGCTAGTCACTTGGACCCCACCCTGTAATCAGGGTGCAGGTCTTGTCCCTTTTCCCTTTGTTTTTCTGAGGGGAGGAAGATTGGTTGAGTTTAACACTGTGGGTCGAATGACCTGTTGTGATGAGCTCTCTTTCTGTTCTGGGAAGTCCCCCTTTGTTTTGTACGGGTGTGTTTGTGAGAGCACGTGATAGAAGTGGGTGTGCAAGCTTTTTAATTTTTAGTTATTTATTTTAATTTTTTTAAGTTAAATCGCTGCAGCGCTTTTTTTTTTACTCTTCTCAGAATTGGAAAAAAAGCTCAAAGTGTATTAATGTTTTTATCCTCCTCCTCCCCACAAAAGGGAAGAATAAGGGCTCAGATGTCATCTTTTACTGTCTTGTACAGAGTGACCTCCCTGTAAACAGGGATCTGGTCTCTCCACTTCTGCTTTGTTTAGGCTGAGCTCCCCTTAGTGGGCTGATGGCAATGACTGGCCTTTAAGGAGGACTATTTAGGTCACATGTCTGTGACTCACAGGTAGTGCTGTATCCCTTAGTACTTGGGCAGCATAACCACCCTGTATCCAGGGTTCAGGTTTCTGCCCTTTATTCTTTTGCCACCATGCTACTTCAGCCGGTTGGTTTGAGTCCTGACGCTGTAATTAGGGGAGAGTTCGTGTCTCTCTGGCTTCTGGGGGATATTGAGTTCTGTGGAACCCTGAGCAGTGTGACCCCCCTGTAACTAGGGTCCAGGTCTTTGCCCACTTGCTTGTTTGGCATTATGCCATGCTCTGGCCCACTAGTCAGCGTGATAACCCTGTAATTAGGGTGCATGTCACAAGTATCTATAGAATGGGACATATTGAGCCTTTTGATACTTTGAGGAGTTTGACCTTCCTGTAAATCAGGTTATGGTCTCTTCTATTCGGCTAATCCCAGTGACCACCCTGTAATCAGGGTACAGGTTGCATCTCTTTTTTGAATTCTGGTGGATTAGAACCACGGGCAGCTTGACCTCCCTGTAACAAGAGTTTGGTCTCCGAGGCCCTTTGGGTCTCTTGGCATTGTGTTGTCTTCATAGCCTGAGGCAAATGACTGCCCTGTAATCAGGGAATTGGGTCTTCACTCTCTAGTCTCTTGTCAGTAGGCCAAGTGAGCCAGTTGGTCTGAATGAGCACCCTGTAAACAGGGTACAGGTTTCATCAGACTTTGTTCGTGGTTCCCCCATGAAACTGTGTCCAGAGTCCTGGCCCTTCACACTGTGCTTCCATCTTGCCTGGAATTCTGCATCCAAGTTTTTTTGCTTTTTGCCCTGCTTACTGTGCTCTTGGCCACCCGTCATCCTGCTGCTGTTACTGGTAAGCTGTGAAAGAGAGGCTTCTGTGGAACTTTTGTAATAAATATTGTTTTGTACAGTTTTCCTTTTTCTGTTAATTTTGGAATCAATGTTTGTTAATTCTATGCTGCTTTCAATTATCTGATTCCTGCTGATTTTGTATGAAGCGTTTTGAACTGCTTGGTGCAGTCATTGTCAACAAGTAATTTGGAGAGTTTGGCTTTGAGATAGATTTATTTCGTAACATTCATCTTCCTTTTTGCATTCTCTGTATTGTGGTAATTTAGGGAGTCAGCTAGATTTACTTTTCTTAAAATACATTGTTAGTCACTTTTAGTTATTCCCCTTTTACATTTGAGGCACTGTTCTCCGCAAATATACATTTTCATTTCATTTCATTTGTACATCTGTTCACTTTATTAGTGCATTCCAGAATTTGAAATGAATATCAGTAATTTGAAAATCAATCTTTTATTTCAATAACTAAATCAGTACTTTATCCTTTTGTCTACTTCTTTTTGAATTTTATTTTGTACTGTCTTTAAACATTTAACATGTTTCTGTTATTTTTATCTAGAATTTCAAATGGCATTGCAAGTCTGTTATAACTGTCTTGCATATTCTTTACATCCTCTTAAGAGAATGGGACAAAACAGAAGCACCCAACCTAAAAACAAAAAAAGAGATGCTAACCACCTGTGAAGAAGAAGAAAGGAAACAAATTCTGAGAGCAAAGTATAGCTGTGTGATCTATTTCAAAGGTAAATCATACTATAAATTCACATAATGAATATAAATTCATCTAACGTAGTTCATTAATAGATTTCCTTAAGCAATATTAAATATTTATTGTGTAACGTAATTAACATGGCTTTAAAATAATATTTTTGTTTGCTCTTCAGGTTTATACCATGTCCAGCACCATAGTATATAAATGCATTGGAAGGATAAATTGAACGTGACTAGTATCTGTCACCTTTCAAATGCTGATGAACATTAATAGGCAGTATATAACGAATCCTGAAGCTCAATTACTTGTGGCACCACAACACTGAAAAGTGGAGAACAGTTCCCTTCTGCAACCTTTCAATTCAGTACTGAGAACTGATATGTCATCTTATTTTATAAAGATGTACGTCCTTTCAAACTGTCTTTTTTAATGAGTCCATAAAGCATGCATCATACTTTCATATTCTGGTAGAAAAGCAGGATGTATCTTTTTCATTTAATTCATGAAACTTAATCTTTACCAGGCTTTCATGAGTCATTTTCGTGTCATTGCTTGATGATTTGGGCTTCTGTTTAGCAAGCAGTCAGACTTACTTTCATAAAGTCTCTGTTGGCTACAGTGGAAAAGTTATTTGACAATGACAGAAGAAAACTGAGATGTTGGGTGTGGGTGAAAAGAAAAGGAGGACTTGTGGCACCTTAGAGACTAACCAATTTATTTGAGCATAAGCTTTTGTGAGCTACAGCTCACTGTTGGCCACCCTGAAGAGTGTTGGAAGACCTTTTCCAGGAGGCACACTATTAATATTTCTCCCAGCTCATAAGAAAGCCTATTTTTGACACCAAAATAGTACCATAGCTATGATGCCATTTGGAATTTAAGTTTCTACCTATCACCAATTAGAAATTGTCAGTAGAACTGGTTATTTGCATCTAAATGTTGATTTCATGTACCTATGTAACCAAGTATTTAAAATGTGTTTTACCAGGTGACTACCTGATTTTATGTAAAATAGTTGTACACATCTTAGCAGATGTGTTCCTTTGACTTAAGCGTATGACTTTTATATAGTTGGGAGACTAATGCTATGTGTACTTATTGTTTTTACTAACAGGTTTGTCACTAGGCACAAAGGAATAATTGTGAATCTGTAATGCAGAGACCTTAATCACACAAGCACTATAAGATCATAGCTTACTATTATTAAAAATAAATCATAATTTCCTACTGGCAGTGCAAAGATGTAACTGAAGGGAAGGCATGTGTTTGTATTCTCCACTCATCCCCAATTCCCCCCACAAAAATTCAAAAATAGTTAAGGTGGAAAGATTAACATTTACTCCAGGTAACACCTACCTTAATATTTTAAAGCTCTGTATCTCTCACACATTGGTAAAAACAAGCAAACAAAATTAAATGTTCTGGAAACTGGCAATTACTCCCCCAACTTCACAACTTTCAAACACCTACTCTACTTCAACGGTCACACCAACCAAACTGTACCACACATTCAATTTTAACTTTGCACCTATTGTGTCAGAACAGTTAGAGTATTTTTTGGTAGTTGTGTATATTGATGTACGTGGTAATAGTGGTGTTTTAATCGGTTTTTATGCTTACTGAATTAAGAGGCTGTTCGAGTATGATGATGTGGATGTTTTATGTAGGTGTTTTTCTGTTAAGTTAGTATTTTTGTAGAGGTGCAGTATTTTGTGGTGATGACTGTTTTTCAGGTATTGGTTTAGTGTGAATTGTTGAAAAATTTAGGTGATTTTTGCATATGTACATTATTAGATGTACTTAGAGGGCAAAGTTGAGGTTGCCTGTTTGGTGCAATTTTATTGGTGTGAAAGTTAATTTAGAGTATGTGTTTGAAAGCCCTGAGGTTTGAATTTTAAGCTCAACAGGGATCCAGGACCCACCTTGGTTCTTACTGTCATTCCTAATTCCAAAATCTGTGATGAAGATGATGCGGCAGAATAAAGATATCTCCAGAGACTTTGAAGAGTTTAGCATTTCTGCAGCTTTACGGGAGTCCTTAAACCTTATTGAGCTTTTTAAAGTGTAATAATTGTGGGAAACTTCTACTTCTGACAGTTAAGTGTTGAACAATGACCTGTATTAAGAGATTTATACTGGTAGTTAATTCTGTTCTGTACTGAGATGATTTTGCTAATATCACCACTTTATGATGTGTTAAATGAACTAACTAGGTTTGATTATACCTACTTGATAAAAATTTGAATACTTCATGTTAAATTCATAGATTTAACTTTGACTGTCATATCACCTTACTTTGCTTTCTGTAACTCTTATTTAATTTATTAGTATTTATGTAATTCAATTAATAAAACGTAAACATTCAGGTATAGTCTCAGTTCTGTCTTTGGCTAAATAAAAAGGAATCTGGTATACTTGTGAAGAATTTTGGTATCATTAATTTTAATTTAATTATCATCTTTTTACCCTTTTTTGTGTGATCATTGGAAGTAACTATCCTGTACTGTTGCAAGTTTCATTTTTCTCTTGCATCACACATTTTTTGGCAGACAGCGGTGTGACCTTGAAATGAGGATGAAAAGCTCACTGCCTCTTAGGTGCATAAACTTGCCCTCCTTGAGCTTCTAAGGTGCACAAGAATGGGAATTTATTTGGTTCCTTCTTCACTGCCCACAAGCTTGTAGATTGCTTGAGATCCGCAGGCCCTAGAGCTCACTATATAATCGTGGCTATGATAAGATTGGCCTCAAACTGGTTTCTGCAACATTCCAGTTCAGATTTTTTTTTTAAAAAAGTTGATTAATATAATATTTTTACATTTAATTCAATCTCATGTTTGTCAGAAATTAACTTTTACGGTATACTAAATGTTTAATATGCTGCTACATGTGAGGAAGTGTGATCTAGTGGTTTAGAGTACTGGTTTGGGATTTAGGAGACCTGGTTTCTATGCCTGGCTCTGCTACTGGTCCACTGGCTGTCCTTGGGCAAGTCACATCACATCCCTGTGCCAGTATCCCCATCTGTTTAAAAAAAAAGGGGGGGGGTGATTATATTCACCTCATTAGTGAAGTGTTTTGAGAGCTGAAGAAAAGTGCTAAACATAATTTTTACTAAAATGAGACTCTATATGGGTGGGAGAGAACTAGAGCTTATCTTTGGTAAGGGTACATAAAGATATAATTCACTAAGTATTAATTATGCTAATACTGTGAAGAAAACTATCTGGGTGAATAATGAATTGAAACAGTCTCTCACTCTTGGCATTTGTTAATTCATTTCTAGTGTACCAGATGCTTTTTGTTCCACTGAAATATGTATGGGGATGCGCTTTTGATTTATTAACCTTGCCCTATGATTTATTATTCAAAAATGGGCAACTTGAAAAGCAAGTACTCAATATTAGGTGATTGTTCACCCACTGTACAAAAAGTCTAAGGCAGGGGTAGTCAATAGATGGACCACGGCCAAATCTGGACTGCCAGCTGCTTTTGAATGTACCCTAAAATATTTTTATTTACCTATTTATTTTCTCTGGAGCCTGGACCTTGACCAAGAAACTTGGACTGTGATAAAAAACATTGACTTCCCCTGGTCCAAAGAACGGCAAAAGCTGAAGGAAGCTGTAACTACATAGGTGGGATTAAGGAAGAAAGTCTTAGTATTCCAACAGTAATTGCTAGAAGTTGGAGATGAAACAATTAAACAAAGTCTTTGTAAAACAGGCACCCAAAATAGCTTTAATCAGAAGAAGGGTTTCCAAACAGGGAGTCTTGCCACTGAAGTTGAATCAATTTGAATTTCACAATTTACGATGATCAAAACATCCTCCAGGGGGATCTGTTGGCCTTCACTAATGGTGGCCAGGCAGCTGCGGATGGCACAGCCTGGGTCCTTGGTACCAAAGGCTCTTGACTGGCCAAATCCGCCTGCCCTGAATTACCGGGTTATCGTCTTGTCTGGTTGGACTGGCACTGAACTGTAAAAGGGCTACATAATTGATGGAGGACTTACACTAATGCAAAGTGGCACCACAACCCTAGAGGCTCATGAATGATAGATTAAGGGATGGCATCCTTGCTAGTAGGTCATGCCTTTTGCCTACGGCACCTCCTAGCAGGCAGCAAAAAGGGGAATGGGGAGGCCTAGAGACACAGCACTAGAGCCATTTGAAATATACCTGCCCTGACCTTTGTGCTTACTGGGGACCTCCTCCCCTGTCCCTTCTGTCCCCTGCAGGCTCTGCTGCAGTCCTGCTGATTGCAGCTCAGCGGGGTTAAGAAGCTCTGCCCTGAGAACAGAGACCTCACTGCCATCGGTGGGGTAAGCAGAAAATGGAACGTTTAGCTGTCGGGTGGAGGCCAAGAGATGACACACCCCAGCTGGATCCTCCAGAATGCTCAGGGAGGGATGTGCTGGGGCTCAGGCGGGATTGGTGAAGGGACAGTGCCTAATCCTCACCACCCTTTCTAGCCATAGGAATACTCCCTCACCCCTGCAATTAACTCAGCCTTACCTGCCCCTCTGCAGTAGGGTAATATTAACACCCCCCCACCCCCACGTGTTACAGCTTGGGAAAACCAGGGGGAAGAAACTTTCCCAAGGTTCTTAGGACTTAGCCTCAGAATGGGATGGTTGGGGCTGCACTGGTGGGATGGATGCCTTTGGCATGGTAGTAGCAATATTCCTGTAGCACCCAGGGGCCCCAGCCAAAATCAGGGCCCCATGGTGCTTGGCACTGTACAGACATCCAGTGTGAGACAGTCCCTGCCACAAAGAGCTCATGCTGAATCCCAGCCAGCACCAAAGGCTCGTGCCTCACCAGTTGCACCTTGGGGGAAGAGGAAAGGTTCTGGCTACCACAAGGGGGCGAGTGCTTGTTTACAAGCTCTGAATCTGGCTCTTCTCCAGCATTTTTGCAGGCCCAGGCCTGACCCCGAAGGCTGAGACTCCATAGCAGCCAGGGGAAGAGGCAGGGAAACAAACCTATAGGCAGTAGATCCTCCCCAAGCCCGTGAGAGCACCCCAGGGATCTAGAGCAGGCCGGCAATGCAGTTTCCTTCCTCCTGCATCTGTAGCTATGGAGCTGGGTTGTATTTTCCCCCACACCTCCCCAGTATGTTTCTTAGGGACTTGCAATAGCACATCTCACTGATCCAGACTCCGAGTACAGCCACATGATCTATGAACTAACTTCCGTCACAGACATTTCGGTCCTCGCCCCCATTCAGATGTCAGCTGGTGACTGATGGGGCAGAAAGAAAGCCAGGTGGTGGGGATTACATGGGAGCCTGTTCTCTAACGACCCCCTGCAGAATTGGGGTGCCTGGACCCCAGCCAGGGCGTGCTAATAGTGCTCAGTACTTGGCAGGAGTGGGGACGGTTTCGCTCCAGAGGGGATTTTGATTTTCCACTGGAACAGACTGTTGTGCTCTCTTTCTCGCACATACATTCTCTGATTTGCTTCAAACACAGCCTGTGCTTGCATGGTCCCCGTTCATGGTACTTAGCTTCCCTGAAGGCTATCCCTGCTTCTGTGTTTTTCGGACTCCTTACTGCCTGAATGGACCAGTCAGACAGTGATGGAAGAGACGTATGAGGTCCCCTCTGGTTTAACTCCTTGGGCAATGCTGGATTGTTCTCTACTGTCTAATTGCCCCAGCTCTGATTACTTTTAAAATGATTCAAGCAATAATTCTCCCACCCATTCCCTTGGGAGATTATCCCACAGCCCAGGGGTTCCTCACCAATGGGAAATGCATCCCCCTATACTCTCTCTCTCTTCATTTTCATCCCATCTCCCCTCGTTACCGCTCCTTGGGCAGCTGGAACAAACCCTCTCTCCTTCTTGTGGCTTCCTCTTCTGCTGGGCACATGGAGGCTGCCTGAGGAATCAAGAGTGACACAGCCACATTGCCACCCAGATCCCTACACCTTCCCATCACCGCTTCTACAACCACGCAGCACCAGTGAGTGCGAAACATGGGTTTATTATTGTTTTTTTTTTTAAAAAAAACATTTTCCATTTTAACAGATTCTAGGCACAGAGCAGCAAAATCTCTTACAAGAATGAGGGTCCGAGTTTCAGCACCGCTCTCCAGCTTTGTGGCTGCAAGCGACTGCACTTGCAAAAAAAAAAAAAAAAGGGCACCCACATGCTGGGCAGGCCCAGACATGCCAGTCAGGCAGCAAGTCATACAACTGCCTTATTTATCTGTATATGCAAAAGTGGACCAAGATTTGGGATGTGACAACCTAGGGAGAGAAAGGGCCAGATCCTCATGATGGCTCAGATCCCAGCAGCTCCAGCCACTTATTTAAGTGGCTTAATGGGAGCTGTCGGATGCACGGCTATTTTAAAAATCTGCCCGCAACATATTTGTGCATTTTTCCAGGTGCCGATTCTCTCATCTGCAAACATCATGAGGGTTTATACAGGGGTGGATTAGAATCAGATCAAACTGTCCCTCTCCCACCCTGTGGCTGTTTTGCTTTGTTCTGTTCCCTCCAAATCAGCAGTGACCCTTTGGGGACAAATACCCAAAATGAAGAATGTGGGGTAACATCAAGAACCCAGGAAGCCTTACCCATCCTAGTATCTGTCCCTTTAATGTGCACTGTAATCCCAGTTGAGCCACCTTTACAAGCTGTTTACATTAATGAAAAGCCAGATCGGGATTGTGGCTGGAGGCCAGCCTGGGCGTGAAGGGAGGGACACTCTGGGATCTCTTGGTATAAATGTATTGGAAACTGGGATGTGGTGTCCCAGCTAGTCACATGGGTAGCAGATGGGCAAGGAGCAGATATGAAGGGAGCATCAGCAACAGCAAGCAGAATACTATGCAAAGTGGCTGGCTGCAGCCTGGGGTGGCTGTGTGTGTGTGTGTGTGGAGATTTAGTTCCTTGCATATTAAAAGCCACAGCTTCCGTGTAACATGTGCTCTGTGCATAAGGGTGGCTGGCTGCTCAGCAGCAGAGGATGGGCAGCAGCTTAACCTGACTGCATGACAAGAGACGCCAGGAGCTTCCTCTCTCTCTCCTGGATGCTCCTCACACATCTGCCCCATTTGCACAGCCAGGCCTGGACTCGTCAGCCTGCAGGGACTCCCCAGTGGATTGCTGCAGCAGCATCTGCCCTGCTAAGGGCAGGCAGATGGATTCGCACAGCTCCTGGGTCTCAAACCTGTTCCCGTTCCCTTCGCAGCCACCATACCAAAAGGGGGTGCAGCGCACAGGCTGGGTCTTGTTAAAGAACCACTTCAAGGCGAAGGAGTGGCAGGGGCCTGCGTCTCTGTCCTCCAGGCACACAGCTGCAAAACACAACAGGCAGCAAAGGGCTCCTGATGCAGTCAGAGACATCATGGGGTGCTGCTAACAGGGCCAAACCAGGCACAACAGGGACCTCCAGAGCTAAAAGCAGAAGCTGCTGCAACTTGAGCTGAAGAGCCAGGGCTCTCTGGCTGGGACTGCAGCAGACTCATACGCCCTGTGGATAGGCACAGATGGGTACCTGTAACAAGCACTCACCAGGGGGTTACACTTGCTCAGGCAGGCAGAACTCCCACTGAAGTCAATGGATTATCAAGGTCTGCAGGGCTTGGCCCACACAAGCTCACTTCATGCTGAAGGATCCCAGAGCACTGAAGGGGTTCACCTGAGATCACACTGTAGCTGGAACTAGAACCCAGGCCTCCTAGGCCAGGACCTTCTCCACTAGACCAGATTTCCCTCCATGCCTAGCCCAATGGAACCTCCAAACTCTGCGGTGGCCCATCACTGCAAAATACTGGATTTCCCCAGGAGATACACAAGACTTACACAGGGAAGCCTACAGACCATGTGCTCAGTGCCCTATTTCCCCTGAAAACTCCACGTGCCATCTATGCCAGGCTTCCAGACGGTCCCTCCCGCAGAGCGGCTTGGTTCACAAGAACCGCTTAGAAGGATGCTAGAGCTCCACCCTCAGTCCTTCCATAAAGCGTTTACCTTGAGTCAGGTTCTTCTCTTCCCCAAGCCCAGCTGCACTCGTACCTGTATCCAAGAGAATCACAACAGTCAGAGCATCACTACAAGGGGAGCGACAACACAACGCAGGCTACAGAACCAATGCAGGACGATTCTCGCTTCAATTGCCCCCCTGCACCCAAGGATGGAGCAATCTCAGCCATTGGAGTCATGGCACATTTGGGCTAAGCTTGTGCTGCCGCAGAGTATATGGTGCATTAGACAACAGCTGGGTTCTGAACCACGACATCTGTCGAAGGGCGAGCTGCCCCTTTAAGGAGGAGATGAGGCAGACTCACCTGTACAGTTGTAGCCCCACCTTTCCAGGTGAAGGGAACAATTCCAAGAGGGTCATGTTATGGGAGCATGTAGCTGAACTCTGGTTGCCCTTATATTCCTTAGCAGGCCTGGTTCTGAGTCACACACTCGCATCATGTGACCCCTTGGACTCGTTCCCTTCACCTAAGGAGGTGGGGATACACCTGGCACAGGTGAGGCTGAGCCCCCACCCCCTTAAGGAGCCAGCTCTCCCTGTGAAAATATCAGTCAGGACAGTCTCTGCTTGGAGCGAGAGCACATTAAAGTCAAGAGCATCTTGGCTGAGAAGCAGAGCTGTTGGGTACATTGGGGCAACTCCTTAAACGTGTCAGTGGGTTGAGCCAGAGCTCAGTCAAAGCCATTCGAGATGGAGTTGTTGTGGACTGTGGGGTGTTGAAAGCAGCTGAGCCACAGCTGCAGTGGGTGTCGGGGGAGCAGATAGGCAAGATAAAAGCTGTACAGCCTAGGAAAATAGTGTGTGAGAACCAGAGTTCATGCAAAGAGAGCTGCGTTCCCAGAGTCCACGGCAGTTCTGGCCCAAACTCTGGCCCAGCCTTAGAGGTGATAAAGCTCATTGAATTCATCTCGTAAATTGGTGCCATCTCCCCAAGATATGTCCCTGTGCCTCCACACATCCCTCCCGGACACCAAGCCATATGAGGTCACAGGCTGCCCCACGTACTTCTGTCAATGCACACACGGATGCAGTCCTGCTCACTGTTGAACCGGTTGGCATTGCCATGACAGCCACCATACCAGAAGCGGTTGCAGGAACCCGTGTCCACCCGGTAGTACCACAGTAAGGAGTAGCTGGTGCATTTGACGCCAGAGTCTTTGCCCAGGAAGCACGGATCTCCACCTTCCACAACACCTCTCACCTCACTGAGGCTGATGGTGGTGGTCTCCATCCCGTCTTGAGGCGCAGCACCAGGTTTGGAGACCCTGTTAAAGCAATCAGCTCTTCAGTGACCAGTCCAGATTGGCTGGTAAGGCTTCTGAAAATGGTGTCTCTGAAAGGCCTGGTCAGAAACTCAGATGATACTTCCAGGCCCAGATCTGGACTGGAGGCTGCCTCCGAGAATACCGTGCAAGTACTGAGATCCCACAGCAATAGTGTTATTGAACCCTCCCAGACAGAAAGGACCAGCATGACCTGGTACAGGACACCGGGATTAGCTTTGGGCAGGTGTCTGACCGCCTCCAGTAACCCCAGTGGGCCATTAATACAGCGTCTCACTGTATTAATGAAAAAAATTCCAGGAGCCTGGAATGCAGCCTCACCCCCCAGAAATGGTGCGTGCAGAGTAAGGAATGCAGATACTCCTGCATCCTCCCAGCCTCCTCCCTCAGCCTCCTGCCTCCCAGGTCCCCACTGATTTTAAGCATTGCTCTTTCTGCGCTTGCAGCTCCTGCCTGTTAATATGCCAGCCTGTGTTCTGCTTATGCCCCCGCTTCCTGGAGCCAGTACTTCCTAAGAGCCGCCGACATGGGGAGGGTGCTCTACTGACTCACCTGGCTGGCTGGGGACTAGAGGCCATACCTGGAGAACCATGTTTTCCCCAGCAGTAGAGGAAAAAAGTTTGCCATTGGGCTAGCCATTGGACCAGGTGTCAGGTTCCAGCCTGCAGAGCAGCCATAGGGTAGCTTGGCCAGGTTACAGTCCCCTGCTGTGTTCCAGGCACTTAAGAAGAGGGTCTAGGAAGGCAGAAACAATGTGTGCCAGCCACTCACCTATCCGGGGTCACTGGAGGTGGAGGCATATCACTAGGATTGGTGGGGGAGAGCTCCATCTGACACCGAGCGCTGGTGTGTTCCAGGGGACGCCGTCGGCTTTCCACTGTAAAGCACAACAATCAGGCAGGGAAGGAGCGAGGCCTCCGTTCTGCCTCCCAGCCAGTCCAGGCCCCTACTTTGTGAGGATCGCTGCCTCCCCTCTATATTCAGCCCTGGATTCTACATCCTGGAGCACTCAGAAAGCCAGTGTGTTACACTTGGACAAAGGCTACGTGAGTCACAGGCCCCTCTAGTGGCTGTTTCATATAGAAGATAATTGCCTACTACTGCCACCAGCTAGCGGGGGTTACTCCCTCAGCTCAAGGCATAGCGGCATTTGCTGTGGGGCAGGAGGTCCCAGAGTCAGTCCCTGCTGATGGGTCATTGGACAAACCCTCCTTCTCCCTTTGTCCATGACTGCTTCAGTCAGTGCCATGGCTGGACGAGGAGGTGGTGCTGTGGTGTCCATGGCAGATGGAAATTCCCCCCATCCTCAAGCCCCAGCTGTCACTCACCCAGCAGATTCCTCAGGAACCCCAGAACCATCCTCTCTGCATACTCCATTTCCGGCTCCTGAACTGAGCCAAGCCGCAGGAAGTGGTATCTCCATGCTGGGAAAGCCAGCAACTCTGGCACGATCCCTTCCTGCCTGCCAGCCCCCTCCGGGCCCAGGGCTAGGATGAACATGGCAAACACCCCACACTGGGCAAAGCGGGACAGCTCTGGCAGCGTCTCCTGGTCCCACAGGTCAGTTTCCCTGGTAACCACAGCAAAGAGCACCCGTAGCATGTGTGAAGGGCTCTCCCAGAATGCTTGGCGCAGGGTCCATGCCATGGCTTGGCTGGCCGGCATCGCTGCCTCCCTGGCAACCAGTGAGAGCTGCAGATGCTCTTTGATCCTCTCTCTAGAGCCATGGTGGGTGAAACGAAACTCCCACAAGACCTCTCCAGAAGCTAGGTGAGCCCTCGATGGCCCCGTCAGCACCAGGGAGACACTGGTACCACTGTCAGGCCGCTCAGGGTGAGGGGAGATCTTCAAATGGTCCAGGATGCTGCTGAAGAGATGGGTGACTTTCCCCAGGCTCCCGACTGGCAGGGCGAGTGGGGAGTTATCCACCAGCAGAGCCAAATCCAGGTCTAGCCCCTGCGGGTTCTGCAGCAGGGGCTCCTTCGTGCAGTTCCTGGGCTTGCACATATCTGGGAGGGACAGAAAGTGATCATGCATCTTTCCTGAAGCAACAGCCGAAATATGCCCACAAGCAGGAAGCTATCCACTGTGATATCACTTGTAGGGGGGGAAAGGAAGGGTGGTCTGTGGGTTACGGCTCTGGGCTAGGACTCAAGAGATCTGGGTTCAATTCCTGGCTCTACCAGGGAGTCTTTGGGCAAGTCACTTAATCTCTCTGACAGAGAGACTAGCGCTACCCTAGCTGTGGAGGAGAGGACAAATCCATCAGTCTGTGGATGGCCATGGCTGGAGATGGGACACTACACGGGGGTGGGCCAGGGCTCTGAGATGTCACTGAGCATTCTCTCTCTCAGGTGCTTGGCTGGCCGGTTCTTGCTCACATGCTCAGGGTCTAACTGATCACCAGATACGGGGTCAGGCAGGAAAACTGGCAGTGACCTTGGGCGGGGAAGGGTTCGCCTCCCCCTGCGGCATGCGTGCACTAGGGGTGTTTCTTACAAAGATCCCAAAGCACTTTCCACTGCTCCTGTCTCACAGCAATGAGCTCAACAGCAGCATGGTAAGAGGGGTCTGGGAAAGACTCTATGCCCAGGTTGGAGTCGTAAGATGCTGAACTTCGCTGGCCAAAGCTGAAGGGAAAGGGGGAGCTCTGGAGCAGGGCCTCTAAGATATGGGGAAATAACAGAGCCTGCAGGTGTATCTCAGCTTCCCTAGGACTCCCTCTGGTCCTCGAAGGTACAGCTACATCGCCATAAAAAACTGTAACACTGAGTCTCAGAGCCCGGGTCAGCTGACTTGGGCTCCTGGGGCTAAAAATAGCTGTGTAGACATTTGGGCTTGGGTTGGAGCCTGGGCTCTGAGACCCTCCCCCCGACATGGGACCTCAGAGCCTGGGCTCCAGCCCGAGCATCTACACTGCAATTTTGTAGCCACGCAGCCCGACCCCAAGTCAGCTGCGGCCGGGCCACGGGTCTTTTGTTGCCGTATAGACGGATTCTTAGGCTCTTCAAGCCAAGACTCCCATGGAGCAGCAAAGCCCCTTACCAAAGCACAGCGTGCAGAGGAACACAGCTTCCCGAATCGCCTCCACATCCTGGGAGGAGTCCGCAGCTGCCAGCTGGACCACTCGGAATGTCTCGTCCATCTGGCAGGAGAGGCAGACGGACAGGGTGTAAATGAGGGGTGATTTGGCCCAGCAGCCATGATGGAAACGGAGTGCAAGGGGGCAGGCTCCAGAGCCACAAAGCTACCGCCCAGCCTGGGAGAGCAGACTCTTCCTCCGCACTCACAGAGCAGACCCCGTCGGGCAGTGGGGAAGAGCCAAGAAACCGCCCATCCAGTCCTCCAGCCTGACGCCACAGCACCAGCCTGGCTATAGGGGCCTCCTGTTTGTTTACAGGCATCTTGCCTTTTGCCAACAGCCACACATGAGATTTTGCACATATCAGTCAGGAGAGGTGCAAGTGATGGCTCTCGCTGGGCTGCCTGCAACCCCAAGCCAGGCGGTTACTTACCAGGGCACAAGCCTGGGGGACGTTCCTGAGAGATCAGGCTGCGAACATATCTCCAAACGTCCATGGAGATGTGCAAAGCCAGTGCGTCACAACCTGGCCAAAGCCATTAGCACAAGGGGAGGCAGCCAGCTTACCCCAGAGGACAGCGTTTTAGAGGTGACAACCCTGAAGATCCCCCATCTCCATGGGCTGCCAGCAGGAACCCAGGACCTCCAGCACCACAGTGCAGTACTCCCCCACTTGAGCTGGTAGCTCTAGTAGGTTGTTGTCCTGCCATGGACCAGCCACCAGAGAGGACACAGCATGGGCTGTGCCAGCACTTCACACTGGGTCCCCTCGGCACAGGTGGGGGTAGGCGCTGTCCATAAGTTTCATTATGCAGTAGGCAGTGGATGGGTCCTTTATGTCACGTGATAGTGTGTTTGTTTCAGTGATACAAGGGGGTGAGTGGGTTGGGGGCGGGTGGGAAATCACAAAAAAAAACCCAGCATTATGTAATGTATGGATGGCCCCATACAAGGGAGGTACCAGTCTTGTACCCTGGCCCAACCTGCTCACCTGGAATGCCTGCTCCACCCCCGGCAGGGAGCTGAAGGTTACCACCACCGGGATGATGCCAAGGGCCACATACTCGAGGGCGACCTTGCCAATGCCCTCCTGGGCCTGGCCCCGGCCGCTGGTCAGGAACACCGCCACCTTCCTGCCCAGCAAGGCTGGCCTCACCCTTTTGAAGGTATTGCGGCCCACGAACCTCATGGCTGCAGCCAGGCGGCCCCTCTGGGCAGAGCGCACATAGGACAGGTCCCCCACCAGCCGCAGGAGCGGCCCCTTCTGCTGCATGTCGGTGAAGCGCAGCAGGTAGGTGGGGGTGGAGGCATAGGACAGCAGGGCCACGCGGGCCCCGGCAGGACAGTTGCCCTGGGAGATGCGCAGGTCCCGGAGCAGGAAGGCCAAGGCGTCTTTCATCCGGCCGAACTCGGCGGGAGTGACGTTGGCGGACCTCTCTACCACCAAGGCCAGCTCGGTGGGGAAGAGCGGGCAGGCCAGGGAGTCAGGGTCTGCACGGAGAAGGAAAAAGCAAAGATCCCATGGCGTCTGTCCCTGGAGCTGCGCATAGGAGGGGCACAGAGCCCTCCTCCTCAGAGGGCAGCACTGCCCATTCAGAGAGCGAGCCAGTTACTACCGCTAGCCAGGCAGGGGACAGGATGAACCAGCCACTACATCCTATAATGTCCCTGCCACATCCACCCACCTAGCACATCTGCCTGTCCCTGGCATGTTCACCCACCCTTCATGTCCCTCTGTTCCTGCCACATCTGTCCATCCATCTACACACCCATCTGTCCCTGCTACATCTGACTGTCTGTCCATCCACCCACCCAGCATGTCCCTCTGTCCCTGCCACATCTATCCGTCTGTCCGTCCATCCAGCATATCCATCTGTAACGCCGAAATGCCCAACCCCTCTGTCTGTTCATGCTGCTGGTTTCCCTATGCTTCTCACTAGCGCAGACCTCCCATCCCCTGTTCTGCGAGCTCCTCACAAAGCAGGCAGAACTGAATGAACACTTACCACAGCTCTCTCGGACGGAGGCAATGAGTTCACAGGGCTGGAAGGAAGAGTGGGAAGCTGAGTCAGTTCTAGTTTTGTTCCTTGCCTTTTCTTTCCTGGCCAATGGGGTTCCCCCTCTGCCTCCCCAGCTCTCCCAAGTGACACAGGGAGGAGACCTGTGGGCCACTGAGCTGACCCCAGAGGCTGTGATGGAATAGACCCAACTAGACCCAAGTTCCTCTGTGTGTTTAGGTCTTTTGCAAGCTCCTTCTGTCAAAGGGATGGGAGTCATTCACAGGACTGAACTAACATAAGATCTTATATCCTTGGGGTATTTCCACCAGGGGGGCAACTTTCTGGGTGGTACTTACCCATATTCTGCCCATAAACCAAGCTTCGCCTGCATATGATCATTCGAACTATGACCTTGCACCGTCTGCTGCCTTTTCAGACTTTGATCCACCCATATTGTGTGCAGGGCAATTCTTGGGTTCCATCCCCCTCCACAAACAGCTTCCCCCAGGTGTGGAGGAGCTCATGCGGACACAAACACCCAGCACAAAACTGGCTGTGCTGGAGGATCCCTGCTAAATACTGTTCCACCCTGTCTCTCAAAGGAGAGCCATTTCCACAGCTTCTCTTCCTGCTGGAATGGGCCTTCAGAGAGATGCATCAGCTTGGAAGGTGAGCCAGCTGCCCGCCCCCCAGCAAGTGGTGAGAGTCAGGGGTAGCTGGTGCGGATTTAAAGGGTGAATAGCAACCTCTTATGGCAGGGAGCACCAGAGGGAAGAGGCTACTGTACATGGCGGCGGTAGCACTCCCCCCAAGCCATCACACGCCCTGACTGACCCACCCAACGGGCACACAGCCAAGCTAGCGAGACACTACATAACAGAAGTACCCCTTACCGTAAAGAGGGGAACTCCAGGTAAACCTTTCAGACCCTTGAAGCAGAAAGGAAAAATAGAGAATGAAAAGGCAGAGAGAAACCTTATGAGAAAGCATCAGAGGACTCAGAGCAGTGAAATCACCACACACATCACACGCACACACTTTCTCTCACGCACACCAAGCACCCACTGAGGCAGATAAGATTTACCCTACTGAATGGGAGCATTTTCCCACCAGGGCCAGTCTCCTGCCTCTGGCAACAGCCTATATCCAGTTCCTCAGAGGAACATACCTCTGATACACCTGACCAATCAGGGCCATGCTGAACATGGGTTTCTTCCTGACCTTGGCAGGTAATCAGTTTATGCCCTGAAGCATGAGGTTTGGTGACCCTTATCTCGGCATGAACAGCTGGGTTTTTAATAGCCAAAATAAATCATCCATACCTTTTATACAAGCCCAGACACAACCGCTGGCTGATTATGCCCCCAGACCCACTTCCCCAGCCCTCCAAATGCAGTCCCACCAAGAAGTCCATGCATCGAGACCCTACCATCTCTCCTGGAGGTCCCATGCTTCCATGCAGCCCTTGGTCTCCCCTTCGCCCAAGTGGCCCCTGAAAGATTGGGGGCAGTTTTAGAGAATACAAACCTGCAGGTCAGCACAAAACAGCGTACAGGAGAAACGGCCCCTGTGGATAGCCCCATGCATCACAGGCAGGGAACAAATGAGATCCACCAGCCAAACTCAGCCAGCAGGAGGTGCCATTTCTCCCCATCCCCCTCCACTCCTAGGCTGCTGTGTTAGCACCTACAGTCCAGGGCAAAGGGCCCCCCCCTTTAGCACTGTACTTGGGAGCAGGAGATGGGTGTGTTGAGCAGAGGCGGGTCAGAGATGCTTTTCTGTGGAGAGTGCTGGCTGCTCACATATGACCAGCTGGGTTTGCACGGCAAATCTTGCTTTGAACAAGACAGCAGGCGGGCATTAGGTGTAGGGTGAGGGTTGGCACTGGGGGAAGAGATGGGCATTTTTGTGGCATGGCAGACTGGGTATGTGCTGGATCCATCCCGAGAAGGAAGCCTGACTTGGCTCGAAGGCCATGGCAGCACTGTACTTACCCTGGATCCACGCAGGCCCTTCCAACCTTTGTCCCCCCTGCCACCTTTGTCGCCTCTTTCACCCTGAGAATAGAAGGCAATAGACAGGCAGGGTCAGGCACCAGCGCTGGGGGAAAGGAAGCCACTGCCTGTCCCTTAGGGACGTCCCCTCACACATGTGCATCCCAGTCTGCCCTGAGAGATCCTCGCCGGTCCCCTATGCCCTCCATGCTAACCTTGCCTCCACGGCCCATGCTGAGCAACAGAGAGTCGCAGAAAGAACGAGGAATACTGGTGGCACCTTAGAGACGAACAAATTTAATAGGGCATAAGCTTTGGTGGGCAGCTGGCAGATAACACGGAAGCGCTGCTGGACCCTGGGTAGTTATCCCGAGTCCCGACACAGTCACCGTGAAACGACAATGCTAAACCGCCACCTTCCCGCGGTAGCCACAGGCTGACGGCCGCAGCTCTTGAGCAAAGAGGACGCTGCTGGCTCTCCACTCACCTGAGCACCAGGGTCTCCTTGGCCTCCGCGGTACCCCTACGAAGAAAGCAGGAGAGAGGTGAATGCACCCAGGGAACGGATCCCGGCAGAGCCCTTCGATCACAGGGCAGCAGGCAAAGCTCATGCTGCAGGGGGTCACCATGGAGAGGCTGGAACTCAGCTCCCATCCGCAGCCAAAATGCCATGAGGAATGGGGCTCCTCTGTGAATCGCTCCATCACCAGCCCAAGCCTTTGGAATAAAGCACCTTATGCCCACACAGTGACCTTCGGCTGGTAGGATCCTAAAGCTCCTTACATGCCCCACACAGGAACAGCTTCCCCCTGCGCTGAAACTGTTTAGGGCAAAGTGAAGAATTCCAGGCCCGGGGCTGCTGGTTTCATGATTTCAGTGGAGCAACTGCTCATTTACACCAGTGTTGACGAGACCAGAATCAGGCTCAGCAGTGGAAGTGCGGAGGGCAAGGGGGTGGGGAGAGGAGAATGGACTCCGCCCACGTGGGGCAAACGCTGCTGGTTTGCCGGCAGCAGCAATTACCTTTGAGCCCTTCCTCCCTGGAGATCCTCGTTTATCACATCCACTGTCCCCCTAGAAAACACACATAATTACTGTAGGACCTGCACATCCACAGTACCTCTGTCCCAGCCCAGCCCGAAAGTGCCAGCCTGTCCTGTGAATTTCTCCAGTTTGCCGGGGGCTGCATGGGGACAATCAAGTTGGCAAGATGGGACCATATTGCAAAGTGCCCTGGAGATCCTCTCCCAGGCACCCCGGACCAGGAATGTAGGTGACTTTTCTTTCTCATGCATCCCCTCCTTAAGGGACAGCCAGAGTCATACCAGGAGCATCTTCACCCAACACTCAGGTCCTAGGTGAAGGTGCTGAGTGGCTGCAATGCATTTGGGAGGGGACTCCCCATAGAGATCTCACAAGTCATTTGGGTCTCAAAGGGGAACAGCGGGGTCCTGAAAAGGAGAGGAGGGAACCTTTGCTCCCATCCGCAGTGGCCTCTGGCCAGGAGCTCCCGTTCTCGGATGCTTGGCTGACCAAGTCCAGCCCCATGAGAAATACACCTGTTCCAGAGCAATGCCAACATTCCCCACACCCAACTCACCGGTGCCCCCTTGGGCCCCAGAGACCCTGGGTCTCCTTTTTCACCTCTTGCTCCGGCCTGCCCCTGGAAGAGAAAGAAGCCTGCCAGCTCAGGGAAGTGCTAATGGACCAACAGGGCAGGAAAGGGGATGCTGTGCCTAGGCAAACCTTCAGGGGTGGGAATGAGAAATTCACGGGATTCCCCACCTGAACCCAGATCTAATTAATTCACTCCCACGCACTCGTTGGGCCAGGGGTCACATTCTTAGCCACCAGGCAAGGGCTCTGCAGGGCTCTTGCAAACAGAGCTGCACCCAATAGTCAAGAGAACCTGTGGGGAGATTTCTGCAGCATGCCCTTGTTATGCAATACACCGTGATCTCACTGACCTTCTCACCCTGGGAACCAGAGGGGCCGGTGTTTCCTGGGGAGCCCACATCTCCAGAAAGACCCTAGGCAAAAGACAAAGGTAGCTCCGAAAACACCTCTGGTGCCAGGACCATCCAGCCCCCTGGCATAAGAGGAACTAAATATAATGCCCTGGGGCAATGCCCAACAACTAGCTCAGCTCACTCCACCTGCTAGGGCGATAGGCTGGGAGATGCAAGGAGGACCCACCGCTAGGAGGCACAGGCAAGGCAGTGCTGCCTGGCAGCTCATGTCACTAGAGCCCCAGCTGGCGTGGACAGGGCAGTCCTTACCAGGACGGACCATTTTCCAGCAGGGACAGGGCCCTGTGGAGAGGAGGCTCATCACTGGCAGAGCAATGCCCTGGAGCCTGCAGCAAACACCTGTGTGTCCCCGGGGAAACATGAACAATGCAAGGTAACCATTTAAACCACAGAGAACACACTCTGCCCTCTAACACCATTGGGTCCCCGCTGGGGTTGGGGGGATGAATCCCAGCACCGGAGGGACTGAGCAGAAGCACCACTCCACCATTTCCCAGTCCTCATCTCTGGCCAGCTGTAAAGTGCGGGGAGTCGAGAGCCGGCACCTGAGCTCCACGGCACCCTGGGTGACCCGCGACGCCCTTTGTGCCTCTGAGACCTCGCAGCCCCTGGAACAGAAGCAGCAGAGGGGAAATGTAGATGCTCCAGGTACAAGCCCAGGCAGACTGTCCGAGGCAGGCGCCCGTGGGCGGATCCAGCTGGCCTCACCTGTGCACCTTGGTAGCCCTTCTCCCCAGCAGTGCCTGGGGCTCCTGCGATGCCCCTCCTGCCCTATGGAGAGACCAGGAAGGGTCAGTCTGGATGTAGATGAGGGACTGGAGTGAGTGTCTCACCTCCCGCTCTGGGGGCCTCCTGCAGCCAGGATGCACCAGGTCAGAGAGTCCCAAAGGCAGGCAGCTCGTTCTGAACGGGCTGGGATGGCCTTTGTTAGGCTACTCTGCCCACTGGGTCTGGGACACAGGGACTAGGTCTGCCACACAGCTCAGGCACTGAGCCTGGACTCTGTCGGGCCATTCCCCACCCCTAAAGCCGGCCAACCTAACCTGACCTGGGGTGGAAAACGACCCACTGGCTCTGCTAGAATTTCTTCTTTGGAAGGAACAAAAACTCCTCCAAAGTGGCTCATTACCACCCGGTCAGAGGAGGGGAACTAGGAGCCTCGGTTCTAGCCCCAGCAATCTGCTGGACTTGCTGTGATCTTGGAGAAGTCACTTGCCCTCTGGGCTTGTTTCCCCATCTGCAGACTGAGGATAAGGATATTTCCCTCCCATGGGGGGGTAACAGGGACTCATCAGTTCTCACCTGGGCTCCTTTCTGTCCCTTCAGGCACGTGCTCTGGAGAGAAGACACACATTGTTTCTTTACTACTCAACCCAGCCAGGCTCACGCTATGCTGGAGGCCAAAGCTA
Organism: Eretmochelys imbricata; assembly: GCF_965152235.1. Classification (NCBI taxonomy): domain Eukaryota; kingdom Metazoa; phylum Chordata; order Testudines; family Cheloniidae; genus Eretmochelys; species Eretmochelys imbricata. Next base: position 5,729,259 of record NC_135597.1, read on the forward strand.
CCCCTGTCCTTGCTGCTTAGTCTACTGGCCTTGGGCAAACACTGAGATACTAAGAGAGATGGTTTCAACAGCCAGTTCTGATCCCAGGGCCAGACTTTGGGGGCTGGGTGGCCTGCGGGAGCTCCCACCCAGCTCCTGGGGTGCCATTTGCACAGCCCTGACCCCACTTTGAAATCTAGGGCTCAGTGGGGAGCTCTGCCCAGTTCTGTGACGACAGACCTCCATGGGGCAGGAGGATGCATGGCATAGGTAAAGACAGGGAGGGGCTCTCCAAGAGGGGACCCTGCCTGCAATTATACCAGCTCCCAGCAGACAGGAAGCGGGCTCCAGAAGCGGATGGCTGCTCAGATACTCCAGGACCTTCATGGCTTTATTCTACAAGCTACAGATCAGTCCCTCCCAGCCTCCCCTGCCCCATGGAAACAGAACAAGGAGCTGGGCCTTGATGTCAGACACACGTTAGGGAAGGGGCCAACTGCCCACCTTCACCTGGCGAGGGGCTGAGGTCTCAGTGACCTGCTAACGGTCAGGATTTGGAGGCATTGGGGGCTGGGGGGGTGGGGGGAGTTCAGGGGGCTAGGACAGGCACTGGACATCCCGCACAGAATGAGAGCAAAACGTACCGGATCTGCAATTGGTCCCTGTGATCCAGGTGGCCCAGGGCTGCCCTCTGGACCAGAGGCCCCCTGTTCAGTGAAGGGAACAGAAAGAGAAGCAGAACAAAGCTGTGACAAATGGCCTAGGATGAAAGTGTCCAGCTTCTGGTCTGATCGCAGCAGGACCATGGATTCAGCTCACCACCCCCTGCAGACCCCGAGTGGGGTGGGCTGCAGACTGGGCAAGGGTCCCACACTGCCACCTCCCCTGGGTCTCTTCCTTCGTTAGGCACAGGGAGATCTCCCCAGCAAGCTTCCTCTCCCAGCCCCTCACAAGAAGCCTGATTCTCCATTGCGCTGCCCTGTGCTGCCCTTTACACCTGTGCAAAATCAGCACCGTGCTCTGGTGTGGATGGGGCACAAGGGGAGAACTGGCTCCCCTGCTCTCCAGGGGGCTCTCCGACCCCACTGCACCGTTTAACAGGCCTTGCACACCTTCCCAGGAGCAACCCCTTCCTCTGGATGGAGCAGCCTGAGGAAGCAAATACCTCACCATTATTATCCAGAGAACTCCCCTTCTCTGCAAACACCACTGATCTCTCCTAGCCACGCCACCTTGCACCTTTGCAGTCTCCTCAGACAAAAATCCATTCATCTGCCATCAAACACAGCCTGGCAGCACCATAATACACCAGGCAAGGGCCAGGAAGGGAAGATGAATGCCCTGCACCAGGAAAATTGTGGGACGCAATTTCCCACCCAGGGGCTTGGCCAGCATTAACATTTCTACTCTGACCAAAAGCTCCAGGAGGCTTCCTATGACCAGCCATTAACGGGCAGGATCTCTGGCTTACACCTGTGATAACTCTGAGCCTGAACCTGCTTCAGCCTGATGAGTCATCCCTGGGCCAGCAAGCGTGATGAGTCAGAGGCAATTACCTGCGGTCTTGTGGTAGGCCCCATGCCATTCAACCAGGGTTCAGCCAATCCACAGGCAAGGACTCACCCAGGTGATCCCAAGGCAGGTATTGGAAGCAGGCTCCTGTTTGCTCAATGACTGGGTGCATTCCCATTGCTAGTTGGGCCAACATACCGTCCTGGCTCCTGCTCCAGCCTTACCTCTTTCCGTTGGCTGCCTGGCAACACTGAAACATCTGATCCTGCAGAAATTACTGCCCATGGTCACTCTCGGCAGACCCTCCCTACTGAATCGCCAGTGCAGTGACCTGCATTTTCTTTACAGGTTTCCCAGCCAAGTACTGCTCAGGTCTGGTTCGGTTCAGCTTTCAAGCTCTGAACGAAGCATGGCCCAGGGTACTACCCTGCTGCCCCCCTTTGTTTATCTGGACTTGCAGCAAACAGGGCTGTCTAGGAGCATCCGTCTGGAGTCGCTAGTGGCTCAGAGAGTTGGGACAGATTCATTGCCATTACCTGGATGCCTCTTTCGCCCTTCCTTCCGGGGGCTCCACGCTCGGGGCTGCTTCTCCCAGGATTTCCCTGTGGAGCACCGAGTCAGAGGGGGTGAGCCCACACGCTGTCCCATCCTCATCCCATCCCCTTCCTTGCCAGTGAACTCAGCATTCATTTCTCCCCTTAGGCTTCAAAGCCAGACTCTCTGCCTAGAGCAAGATCTGGCTGCAAATGGCAGGGTGGCCAGTGTGGGGGACATGTCCACTTGGCCCCTGGTTTGTGCCTTTCTGGAATGGCACAGGGGATGCTGTCTCTGAAGCTGGGCATTTGGGATTAACACGTCCCCTTTGCCCACCAGGGACCCCAGCTGTGCATGCTGCAGCCTTCCCTCGCTCTTTGCTTTTCTGCTGGGTAAGACAGCTTGGGCGAATTGAGTGCTGTTAGAAGGGGCAGGTTCCCTGCCCGAGGTGGGGGGGAGAGGGAAGGTCTGTATATGTATCCACTGGGCATAGGCAACAGTAGGACAAATTTCCCCCCTACACTGCTCCACCAGTGAGCCCCAGCACGACTCTGAAACCACCCCATTTCCTCTGTGGCCCAGCCAGCCCTTGGCCTCTCCACTGAGGCTACTGACCAGTGGCCAATTAGTGCCAAATGCCATGGTGATTTCAGGGACTTAGACTGAGACCCACTGAACTCATTGCACACCAGGGCCAGTGAGCAGACAGGAGTCACTGCCCACAGGGTCTGCACTGCAAGAGCTAACTCCCCTCAATTCTCCCCCACACTTACAGTGTTGCCGGGGGATCCTGGAGGTCCTGCGACGCCACGGAGACCCCGGGAGCCTTTCTGCCCCTGGATCAAGGCAGGAAGAAGAGATTAGCAGCACGGAGCCAGCAGGGGAGAACGTCAGAAGGGTCGGGAAGTGCAGGAGGCTATTGCTGACTCCGCATTGCCGGGGCACCCGCTTGAAGGTGGGTGGCTCTTTGGGAAGCAGCATTCACAATGGGAGTTGGGCCACACAGAGTGGGGTGATGCTTGGATCAGGGATCTGAGGTCAGGTCACGATGCTATGGGGCCGGGGGAGGTGGGCACCTTCTCCTCCTCCCCCCGAGGCTTCTTTACCTGCTCACCCTTGCTGCCCACTCACCTGCCTCCCGCGGGATCCTCTTGTCCCGGGATTCCCAGGCAGGCCGGCTTCCCCCTGGCAACGAAAGAATCCGGGATAGGGATCAACCCTCGCTGTGCTTTAGTCATTGCTGATGCCCTCTGGTCTCCCTGGGGGAGCTCAAACGATTGATAGTTGGGCTGCAATGGCTCCAGGGGCCGACCCTCTGCCCCGGAGAGGGGAAGCTCCAGACCGAGTGCCCACTGCGGGGCCTGTCCCACAGAGGCCAGGAGACACCAGCCAGAGGACAGAGGGCATGAGCCAGAGCTCACTGAGAGCCTGGCCATGGATTTCACAGACTCTGGCTTGGAGTTTTAACTCCAACAGCAGAGGCTGGTGTCATTCGCCCCTGCGAGCCGGGCTCTGGCGGAGGATTGTCATTTCTCCAGGAGCTGTGGAGGTTAATAGGGTGGATTGTTTTAGGGGACACGCAGCGAGCGCGGCCCAAAGGGGGGCGGTGCAGGGGCTTGGGGCTGCCCAGCTCTGCCGCAGGACATGCGATTGGGCAGCTCACCTTCTCCCCGGGGATGCCATCGTATCCAGCTTCCCCAGAAGATCCCTGGAAAGAGATTTGCAGTTGTCTTAGTCCTGGATGCTACCTGGGACCTGTCTGAGTAAACAGGTGCTCTGCAGCAGGCCCAGGAGCAGCTCGTGTCCTTCCTGGCCACATCCGTTAGTGTCAGGCCTTCTCAACATTGTGCATCTCAGCAGAGAGGATGCCTTGTGGACCATCCCCTCCTGTTCGAGCCACGAGCCACCTCCCCTGCTGCTCTTCATTGTCCAGCCCCTCCTCCCCTGCCATTCACCACTGCACAGCCAGGAGTGCCCCGGAAACGCCAGGCACTGAGGGGCCCACTGCTCTGACCAGTTTTGCAGGTGGATATTTGGAGGCTGGTGAACAGTACAGCTCGGGGTGTTGGCCTTCCATCTGCCTGGGATGGCGCAGATTCCCCTGGCACACCTGTACTGCCTGGCCCCAGAGGAGTGTGCCTGGACTGCCACGTGCGGGGAGATATTTAGGGGGAGGCTGTGACTAGCGGGCCTGGCTATTGTGCAGATGAGCCATGAAGCTGAGCCCTGCCATGCTCACCTTAAGGTTTGCTCTACAACATACGTGGTATTTGCCTGTTAGATTCTACACACACACCAAATAGTGAGGCCTCTGTACCTGCTCTCCAGGGTATCCTGGCAGTCCCTAAAGCAAGACACAGAGATAAAGTCAGTGAGGTGGAGGAATCTCCGAACCAAAGGGAAAGCAGCTGCCAAGGCTGGGTCTGGCATCCTACCTTGGGTCCACATTGGCCTGGGCATCCCTGGGTTCCCCAGCTTCCTTGGAGCCCCCGCAGTCCCTGCTCCCCCTGAAATTGGGGTTGGAAAGGAGAGACCTTCAAGCACTCCAGTAAAAAAAGGGGACTTCAGAAATAGGCAACACATACATCCCTATGGAGGCCAGTGGCTGGGAGTCCCCCAGAGCCGGCTTTGTCTAGCTGGGGGAATGTCTAGGGAGTACAAGCAGGAGTTGCAATGGGAGATAGCTGAGCTAAGGAGAATCCAGGCTCGGTATCAGGAAACGCTCCCTAGCAGTGAATGCTATTTGATTGTGCAAGGGGCAAGTGTGAGCATGGGAGGGTCCAGTGCCATTGGGCAGCGGACTCATGGGCCAGCGTGAGCATAGAAAGCGGTGGGAGCCCATCGCTTGGACTTTAGAAGCAGCGTAGATGAATCTCCAGGGCACAGGCCTGCACTGGCCCATGAGGGAAAGAATTAGATGGGCTCTGATTGATCTGTTCCACCTCTGGCCCCTGGAACTCTAGCCTGCACTGCCGAGGGGATGCCAGAGGCAGATGGTGAGAGGGCTATCTTCAGCAAATGGGACACTTACCAGTGTTGGCTCCAGCACTATCCCCGGGCTTTAGGATTGCTCTGGTTTTTGCGCTGTCCTGCTGCTGCCAAGCTCTAAACAAGGTGTGCAAACTCCAGTGTCCACACCAGGCGTGGCAAAGCTATGCCAGAGCCCCCGCCCCTATGCTGTCCTGATCAAAGATGCAGGGCGGGGGCCGGGTCTTTATGGCCAGCGCTCTGATCACTAGTATACGCCAACGGCCACACCCAGTGGCCTTCCCACCCTGTGCACAGCGTCTCTGTCCTTGACAGAGGTTATCGGCTGTGATCCCTGTTTGTGGGGTACATCCCACACACCCCATTTCTACACAGTGGGCCCCACCCTAGGGTCAAGGAGCCCAGCAGCAGCCACCCCTCCCTTGTAGACAGCAGTTCTACTCACGCTGTGTCCGTAGTGCCCATGGTCTCCAACCAGCCCCTTGGCTCCTTTCCTCCCCTAGAGCCAAGACAGCAGAACATTTGAAGTCAGGTCCCCTGGGACACAGCCTGTGCCATGCACTAGCTTCCCGTTTGAGCCCTCCAGAGGAACAGTCAGCCGCATCAGCTCTAGGGCTCGCTTCCTTCCCGGTGCCCAGAATTCTAGGACCCAGCAGGACATAAAGTCCCAGCCTGTGAGCCTCAGACAACACGGGAGCCTCAGTGCAGAATTAAAGCAAGCGCCTGAGGGCAAGCTCTGCCTAGCTCCTACCAGCTCGCTCAGAGCGCTCTCTTTGGCTCACATGGTGGTGCTGAGGCCTAAGAACTGGGAGGGGTGGGGGTCTGGGCTGAGTAACAGCTGTGCTGTGTGCAGCTGCCTAATCGGGGATTCCACTGAGAGGACTGTAGTGGTCTAGTGGATTGAGCACAGGGCTGGGAGCCAGGAGTCTTGGGTTCTAGGCACAGCGAGGGAGTGTTGTCTAGTGCATAGAGCAAGGGGCTCAGGAATCAGGACTATGTGGGTTCTCTTCCCAGCTCCGTGCAGGAATTTGAGAGTCAGAGCCCCAGCGTTCTAGTCTTGACTTGGGGAGGGAGTTCTCTTGTGGTTAGAGCAGAGGCTGTGGGAGTCGAGGCTCCTGGTTCCTATCCTCAGCTCTGAGGGAGTGTGTATAATGGTTTGAGCAAGGTACTGTGATTCAGGATGCCTGGGTTCTCCAACCCTGGGATGGAGTGCAGTCTAGTGGCCTTGGGCAAATCACTTCATCTCTGTGCCTCAGTTTCTCCATTAGTAAAACAATCATGCTTGTAAAGTGCTTTGAGATCTCCAGAGGAAAGCACTCAGTATGGAAGAGCTAAGTATTAATCACTATGACTAAGTGGTTAAGACCAGCTTCGATGTCTAGTGACTCCAGTTGACACAACATGTGATGGTAGAGCTCAGGCAACATAGAGGCCAAGTTAACAAGGTCCCAGCTGTGTAGGGACCAGCCAGCTGGGTCAGACAACATAGGCCCAGCAAGGCCAATAGGAATGGGAGTTTGAGACACCAAGAGATTTATCCCAACTGGAAGGGAAAGAGAACATTAAAAACTCTTCTCAGAAACCTAGAAAACAAAAATCCCCTTGTGCCTTTATATCATTCCCCCATGCTCTGCAGATCCAGATGTGCAAACATCTCGCCTCATCCTGACTTCTCAGACCAGTGAGTAAGTGCAAAAGGCATGTGGCTGGGAACAAGCGCTTTCCTCGGGCTTATCTGCGCAGGGTGTTTTTGCACTGGAAGCTCTGCTGGTGTCATACCACTAGTGCAGATACACTGTGCAGAGCAGTCTGTGCCCAAACATGGTTTGGAGCCTCATCTGCCGGAGTCACTATTTACACTGGTGCAGCACGTGGATAGTGGCCAGCATACAACTCCAGCTTTGTCACCTCCATGCAGAGCGGGGGGGTGCAGGCAGCGAGCCAGGCAAACCCCAGGTCTTACACACAGTCTCACACTCCTGCTAGAGCCTGGTCCAAAGCACTGGAAGGGAACAGCACAACCCCCCTCCCCACCTAAAACGAAGACTGCATGTGACAGCCGTGCACGCAGCGCCAGGACCGGCGACCCTCAGTGAGCGCTTTACCTTGCGCCCTGGAGCACCCAGGGGGCCTCGCAAGCCTGGCAATCCAATGCAGGTGCAGGGGCATGGGTGGCAGCATTTCTTCTCCGACACAGCCAGCTGCAGCGGGACAGAGTATCAGCGTCACAGCCAGGAGGGGGACCTCTGCCCCATGGCCCAGAGAGCAAGTCCCCTTGGGTCTCGTGTGAGGCGCAGGGGAGCTGCAGGCTGACACAGAGCAAGTTACTGACCACTGCTGAGAAGACAAGCCCAGTCATCAGGCTTCTTTCGCTCAGAGCAGAGGAGCTTCCGTGCAACCTTGACCTCTGGGCCAGCTGGTCAGTATCCCTGCCTCAAGGGATAGACCCAACTGGACAGCTTGTCAAGTATCTCTGCCCTCTGCTAGAAGGGGTCAGACCCCTGGGCCCACGAGCCACCCTGCTGGGAAGGGCCATTCCTTACCAGCTCTTGAGCCAAAACAAAGCCAATCTCGGGGCTCTCCATGCTCAGCTGCTGGCTGTGCCTGAACCTTCGCCCAAACTCAATGAGCTGCAGCTCTTCCACGTTGGTAGCATTGTTCATTGCGATAGTCACTAGTGCGTCGAGCTGGCCTAGGGCAGGAATGAGGCCAGAGCAGGGGTCAGCGTGGCATATGGAGCACGTGGAGACACAGGTTACCGACTGCAGCGGGGTGTGGGTTAGGTGACTTAGCACCCTGGGGCACATGACTCCCTGTCTGACTCTGTCTTTCAACCTCTCCATGACTCAGTTTCCCCATCCATAGGGTGCAGGCAATAACACTGTCCCACCGAACAGGGACGGTAAGGATAAGTTAAATGTATGTAAAGTGCTTTGAGATCCTCAGAAGGGAGGGTGGATGGTGCCAGGGTAGCTCAGCACCATGGGGCAATGGTAAAACATGGCATCATGGAACCAGATGCAATGTAGTGAAGGACTACAGTCCCTGGGATAAGAGGGGAACGGAGACACCATGCTCAATCAGTGCTAAGATCCCCACCTTCCATCAATGCCCCTGCACCCAATCCCCTCCTGAGGTCTGACTGTGCTCCAGGCTAACATTCTGAAAACCTCTTCCCCTCCCGATATGACCACTGGTCGCCAGGAAGTTGTGTGATCCACCCACATACCTTGCACCTGCAGAGCGGCTGACATCTCCTCCAGCTTCTTCACATCATCGTCCAACCCGTCCGTAAACAGGAGCAGCACCTGGGGCCCAGACACGTTTGGGGCCCGTCAGCCTACAGGCCGCCGTGGAGGAAGCAGGATCCAGGGCAGAGATAGCTGGGGTCCCCCAGCCTGGGAGCACACAACACTACCCAGTGGCAGCAAAGCTGCTCTTATGCTGCCCAAGCCAGATGCACCTGCTGTGCCGGCACCAAATGCCCCAGGTACCACTGACCCGGGCAGCCAAACAACCCAGGTGAAACCTCTGCTGAGCTCCGAGGAGCCTTCCCCTTTGAAAAAGCAGTGGAACAATGGGAGCTGCGCAGGGAGCTGGCAGCAAGGGGGTGAAGTGGCCAGAGCCAACCGAGGAAGGGAGCCCGCTGAGCGAGCGTCCTTGCCCTGCAGGACGTGCCCATGCAGAGCTGTTGGGCCAGCTGCGGCTCTACCTTGTTACTCTCTGGCAGGCGTTGGCTCATCTCCAGGTGGCTGCGCAGGGAGGGCTGGTTCAGGTAGGAGCGCCTGAAGGCGTGCGCCACGCGCAGCTGCTGCAAGGTGTCATGCTGGTACTTGGCGAGGCGGGCTCGGAATAGGACCTCGCCGCCCTTGTCCACGCTCTGGATGCTCAGGGTGACGTTGAGCTGGGCGCAGCTGACCCTGGCCAGGGAGAACAGCTCCCGGATGATGCCCTCCAGGTACTGGTGCAGGCTGGACTGTTGGTAATCAGTGACGTCCAGGCCGACGAGCAGGTGCAGGGGGCACAGTCCTGCAGGGCAGAACACGGAGACCCAGCCGGCTCCCTGCCTCCTCTCACTCACCACCGCCCCCTCCACATCTCCACAGCAGCCCACGGGGTGCGGAGTCCGTCTCCCTCCCACCCTCGCCCAGGGACTCATGTGCCAAGGTCTCGCCGACCTGCCCATGGTGTTCAACGGCTTCTCAGGACTCACCCCTGCGTCGGGACCATTCAGGGCACGTCTGCTCCGCAGCCGGGAGCATGCCTCCAGCCCGGGCAGACAGACTCATGCTACAAATAGCAGTGTGGATGCTGCCGTGCCAGCAGAGGCTCAGCTAGCCCGCCGAGCTCAGAGCTAGCGGGTAAGGGAGGCGAACCTCGGTCCCTCCTGTTCTCTGCCTGCGTCGCGTAATCGTCTGGTCTCCTGGGGGCTGTGGTGCTTTGGTCTAATTCTGGTTGTTGGGATCAGCGTGGAGGTGGCATGGACCTGTGATCTGTGCTATATAGGAGGTCAGACTAGAGAATGGTCCCTTCTGGCCTTTAGCTCTGTGTCTTCATTGTGATAAAAAACCGCACGGTGCCAAGTCTCAGAGCCTGGGTCTGTTGACTCGGGCTCACACTGCAGGGCTAAGCCCTGAGACCCTCCCTCTGGCGGGCTCGCCTGGAGGTCTACATTGCAATGTCATAGTCCTGCATGGTCCGGAGCCCCAGGGGCCTGAGTCATCTGACCCAGGCTAGCCACGGCCACGCAGAGCAGTGACTCAGGCTGGAAGACTCCTTTCCAGCTGCAGTGCAAATGTATCCTAAATGATGCTCTCCCTGCTCACTTTTCACAGCTGTTCCAAAATACTAAGGGACTGTCATGAGCCAGGGACCCTTCGCCCCACTCCAGCATCCCCGCAAAGAATCCACCTTGTGGGCCAGATACTGAAGTCAATAGAGCTCCCCTGATTTACGGCAGCTCGGGATCTGGCCCTCTGTCTTTACACATGAAATGGGGCTTGGGGTCCCCATGGGGGTACAGCCCTGGGAGTCCCCTCCACGCGTATGTACATAGACAGCAAGGCCTGGGGTTTCACTTTGTGGGTCCCCTCACCAGCCCTTGCCCCTCCTTGTGCATAGAGTAGGGCCTGGGGTCTTCACTGGGGTACACCCTGGGAGTCATCAGCATCTATCTGTAGGGATTGGGGTTGCCCTAGGCAACGTATTGGAATAAACGCCCCTCCCGGAGCAGTCCCCGCTTACCCGGACTCCAAGCCCCTCCAGCTCCAACAGCAAGCAGAAACAGAGCAAGCCAGCGTTTGAACAGCACCATCCCCTGCATCCTTGCAGGCAGGACCTGGGCTGGGCAGGCAGGAGTGGGCGAGGGGGCCACGGGGATGGTGCAGCCCGTCTGCATGGGGAGAGCACAGGGATCACCTTCCTGGAGCTCTTGGCCCTCAGATGGTCTACCAACTCACCAGGGAAGAGCCTCACTTTCACCCTGATAGTCCAGCTACCAGTCAAACTGGGTCCTGGGCAGCTCCACGGGGAAGTGGGCATGAGGCGGTATCCTTTCCCCGGGCTGCAGCGCCAACCCTTAGAGGTGACTCTGGTGCAGCAGCCCTTATGCATGCTTCCCACGGGGATGAGCACAGGAGAGCCGAGGGCCTCAGCTTCCCAGGCCCCACCACATGCATGAAACTCCCATAGGACACGGTTCCAAGCATCCCTGCAGAGCCCCTCCCCCAGTCCCCCCAGACCTGTCCTACTGCTGGGGGCCCTCTGCAGCCATGGGAAGAGCAGGACTCACCCCTTAGTATGGGGCTTCAGCAGGCCCCAGCAAGTCTAAGCCAGCCCTGGTGACCCCATTAAAATGGGATCGCAACCCACTTTAGGGTCCCGACCCACAGTTTGAAAACTGCTGACCTAGAGCGGTGGGACTCTGATCTCAGTTGTGGCCAGGAGACTCCACTGTAATATAAATAACGAATAGCAATAATAACAGTAATCAGGCACCTGCCTTGTGAACTCGGGTCAGGGCTCTGGGTCTGGCACCACTTCCTACTCTCCATCATTGCTCATGAAAAACAAACAGGGCCCAGCCCAGCTGAGAGGCTGATTTTGGCTTCCTCCAGCCCTGGCTGCAAGAGCGGACTCTGACCCCGTCCTTTCTTGTCTGTCTGTTTTGCGCTTTCCAGAAACACATTTGGGTGCATTTTATTCCTCTGCTAATGCGTGTCAGTTTCCAATCATTGTGCAATGGATTTGATCCTGCGGTCTGGGGTGAGAGGACACCGAGTACAGGGAGATTTACCCTGAAGGACATCTGAAATGTATGTAAGTGTACAAAAATGACTTTTCCATACACATCTCATGTTCCTTGGTCCTTTCTCAAGCTGTATGGATGCAAATGCAACCCTTCACTAGCTCACATGTGTCTTTTGCTTCAATGTTGCAGTGAGTTAATAAATACTAATAATGCTTTGAATTTATGTAGCATCTTTCAGCGGAGAATCTCAACATGCTTTCCCAACGTGGTTAAATAGCTTCTTTAAAAAGCCTCATTTAAAAGATAGGAAAATGGATGTACAGAGGTTAAGATTCAGTTGAGAATAGAACCCAGGACTCCTGGCTTCTTGTCCCTGGTCTGACCACTAGACCATTCCCTCCCAGAGCTGGGAGTAGAACCCAGGAGTCCTGACTCCCAGCCTCTTGACCTAACTGCTAGACCATCCTACCTCTGTTTTTACTGCACAACCGTCACTTTGTAGATTCAACACCTTAACGTCACTGAAGGATCAAAGCGAAAGAGAACCTTGTTTAAATGCAAACACCTTTAGGAATTAGCAAAGTGGCCAGCTGAGAACAACACACAGCCAAGAGCTTAACCTGTGATATCTCCAACTTTCTTCAAAAGCTTTCCCTAGTGTAAAGTTTTCTCTTTATAGAAAGCATAGCCTCTTACCTCACGGTACCATTCGGCCGCACGGAATAGCAGCAGTGCCTGGGGATCCCAAGAGGCTTATCCAAAAAGGACAGAAACACATAAATTACTTTATTTGATAGGCGGCTGCAGGATGGAGGAGAATTGACTGCTCACTCAGGACGGTCGGAGGTTTACTTGTTTATTCCACAGCTTAAATAAATAAATAAATGGATACGTCAGGAGACACCAGATTCCGCCCAGTGACTGGCTGTGAAGAACTTCCCAGATTTTAGCTTTCCGGTTCTTAAAGAGAACATGTGAGGTCAAACTAACCACCCCAAGGCCCGTGATGCCACATGGCATTATTCTCACTAAATAATGCTGGTGGGGTTCTCATTTTTGTCCTGTTGAGGGTACAGTATATCCAACTTCCAGCAAGCCCACTTGAAAGAATCGAGGAACAGACTTGCCAAAGGGCACTTCTGTTCATTGGAGCACCTCTTGCTAAAAGAATATAATGAAGCCTTTTGAATGAAATTCCAGGACAAGAATCAGTGAGATTTCCAGTTCTCCTAAGTGGCAATCAGAATGAGAGACCAGGCCACTTCATGAACAGGTGTGGAAAGAGATGTGAAAGAAATTCACCCTCTGAATCTGTTTGCCAACATGCTACAACGTAAAGGGGAAAAATACCCAGATTGGCCTCCAGCTTCTTAGAGGGTGTAAATCTGCATAACTCCATTGAAATAATAGGTAGAGGCTGATTTACACCAGCTGAGGATTTGGCCCAATAGCGTCCAAAAAAACCACTTTTCCTGTAATCCAAACAGAACCTGAAGTTATCAAAATGGAAAGTGTTCGAGACATTCAGCTTTTACATTTTAAATGTTTCACCACGGATGCAGTTTGTCTCCTCTTGAGACTACCCTGACAATGACATTGGATTTGCCTCTTGCCCTTTTGCGTTCTCATTGCGAGCCCAATGTTGCAGCATGGGGATTGCACACTACGAAAGGGGGGAAACAAAGAAAGCCACTGTTTTCAAAGGGTGCTTTGTGGAATAGAAACTTTTTTTAAATTGCACTTAGTAGCTTTAAAAGCTTGTTTTTACAAAAAAAATCTAAATTTTGGGTTTAAAATGAACCTACAAGCATTTGTGTAATTGAAGTATATCCTGACATTATCTACCCTGGAGAAAAACAAAGGGGGGAAATACATCAAAGGTAATTTATTAAGGTGACAGGCTTTCCCGCTCATCAGTGATGTTTGAGTAAGGAATTGGAATTAGAGGAATTCTGAATTTAGCAGTTACTGAAAAGAAAACAGGAGATAAGTAATGTTATTTAACAGATAGGAAAAGGAAGGGGGATCTAGGATTTCTGGGTTCGATTCCCATCTCTGGAAGAAAGTTTTAGCTTGTATCCAGCGCAGGAATCTGGGACCGAGGATGACTGAGTTCTGTTGTCTTCACTGCCACTAACTCACTATGGAACCTCAGGCACTTTGTCCTTGAGATACCTCGAGCCTATGCAACTGCAGTTGGCATCGAGGGGAGTTGAGGGTGCTCAGCCTGCTGAAAACGTGGCTGGCCCTGCCCTCTCTGTGCCTCCGTCCTAGTCTATGCATTGTGACTAACAACACTGACCTGCAGTGAATGTTAATGTTTGCGAAGGAGTTTGAAACAGTCACACAAAAGGGCAAAATATTAACCTGGCTGTTTAACGGAGAGGCAGCATTACCTAATGCCCAGGACCGGGAGTCAAAAGAACTGGGTTCTAGGCCTGGCTCTGCCACTCACCTACTAGGTGCTCTTGGGCAAGTCCCTTCATTTCTGATTCCTCTCTTTTTTACAGCACAAGCTTTTTGGGAGAGGGACTGTCTCTCCCTGTGTAGATAGCTCCTGGCACAATGGGGCTCTGAGCTCAGTGGGGGCCTGTGCGTGTTTTCATAATCTAAACAACAATATTAACAACTTTAAATACACTTCCCTTCCCATTTGTACTTGCAAGTTGGGGACAATCCTCCTCCTGCTGTGAGATTTGCCATCAATTTCAACAGAAGCAGGATTGGGTCCTACAGGAGCATCACCCCAGGGATGTGAGAGCAGAAGCAGTGGCCAGTGAACCTGAGGAGTTCAGGCAGCTAAGCCAAGCCCCTGTGAGTCCACTGTGCACTGCTGTAGGACTAGTCATGCAAAAGGGCCAAGAGCGGTACACAGTGCATTTAAAGTCCTTAGCAAGTTGGGACACCGTATGCTGCAAAGTGTATCACAGCACACAGCGTGTGAGGCCCAAAGGGACCACTAAATCACCTAGTCTGGCCTCCTGTGTAGTCCAGGCTATCGACCCCAGCCAGCACAGGGAGCAGATGGCAATACAAACTGCACAGAACCACCCTAGAGTCAGGCAGAGTGCACTCCTTGCCCCCGTGTTGGAACAGAGCTGGGTTGGTGGGAAGAGAATTTCCTCCTCTCCTCCCTATCACACTCATGACTCACTTTCTGCTGTAGGCTGGGAATCTAACCCTCCCCCCCCCCAGTCTAAATCCTGCCTACTCTATCCCAGGAGTTCTCAAACAGGAGTCCAGGGTCCCCTGAAAGGCCACAAGCAGGTTTTAGGGGGTTTGCTAAACAGGGCCAGCATTAGACTCGCTGGGGCCCAGGGCAGAAAGCCAAAGCCCTATCACGTGGGGCTGAATTCCGGGGCCCTGAGTCCTGCCTCCCAGGGCTGAAGCCAAAGCCTGCGTTTCATGGGGAGGGGGGCTGTGGCATGGGGCCCCAGGCTTTTATATGCAGAAAACCAGTTGTAGTGGCACCGGTGGGCCAGGGAATTTTTATAGCATATTGGAGTGAGCCTCAGAAAGAAAAAGTTTGAGAGCCCCTAGTCTATCCTACCCCATCAAAACATGGGAATGCACATCATGCCCATTGATTTTAAGGGGGTTGCATGAGTTTTGTAAGCTCTTTGGGACAGGAAACATCTCTCTGTTCCATTTGTACAGCGCTGAGCACCAGGACTCAGACTCCCAGGCACTTATGGGGATACACATTAGTAACAATTCAGCCCTGCATGTTCGCTGCCCTTGACAGACAATAGCGAGCTTGGAGCTCTACCTAGTGGTCACTCCTTGGGCTGATCCCAGTGCTGGCCAGTGGCCAACCCTCACAAATCACAGCCTTGCCCAGAACTGCAGCAGTTCCCCCATGTGGCTGACTCGCCCCCAGTGCTGCTGAAGATCACTCCCAGAGTTAGGCCTCCGCAGAGGCATTTTAACCCTTTGGACTCAGCTGGGTTTGGGATGGGATACATGTTCTGTGTCCAGTGGCAAGGAGGGAGGAAGAGACTGCAATGAGAAGGGGGGTGTAGAGGGGAAGGATAGATGCTCAAGGAAGACAGGGAACAAGACAGCACAGTTGTGAGAGGGAAAGGCATCCCTCTCCCATCAGCACCACCAGCTGCTCTGTGGGCAGGTGTTCAGTGTTTGATACAGGCAGAGATCTCATTCTTCTCAGAGGAGCATGCAGTAGGAATTCCACTGAGAACTGCAGGGAAGAAACCACAACATCTCATCTTCACAGAGGTAACTCTGCTTTCTCAGTCTGCTGTCCAGCCGGGGTTGTGTTCTGCAGGTAAAGGAGACAAGGGCAATTAGTGAATGCAAAGGTATGGACCCTGCTCACACCTACACACAAACAGCATAAGCACTATGTACTCTCTGACTGATGCACACACTTTTATATATATATATAAACACAGTATCCTCCCACACACCTTAATAAGTGAGACCACTGCTCCCGCCCATATGCACACAGCCCACACCTGCACATACTCACCATATCAAAGGTGCAATATCCAAGGCTGCTGGGAAGAGACTGCAGTTTATGGCCTAGCCCCAGTCACATGACCCGGGTAAAGGTTTCAAAAGTGTCTGCACAAGCTCTATGATAGTAGCCAGCAGTTTCTACTGCTCCAGCAGTTGCTTGTGCATTGAGATGCCAGGCACTTCTTCCCAGACCCACCATGCAGCCCAGGGAGTCCTAGGGGCAGGAAAGAAAGGTGAGGAGCTGTTCAAAGTGGGAGATGTGCCGCCTCTGGTCATAGCTGCCCTTGGGATGGAGAATAACCTACAAGCACAACCCCACTGCTGTTCTGCAGATTGGGCACAACCAGGGTCCTGGGGAGATCCGAGCCTTAGCCAAGTCAAGGGGGCTAGTCCCAATCCGGGAGCAGGACTGGGAATGTTTGCTGAACCCTTTGCCTAACTGTGCTCTGCACTCACCATGCTATCCTGGTACCCCCTTCCTTGGGCCTTCTGTTTGCAAACAGCTTGCTCCCCAGGGCTCAGCTTCCAAAGGGTTAAGAAAAACACAGGCTGGGTGGGCTCCTGACAACAGGCGGTCTCAGGGTCATTGTGCAAGGTAGCCAGGGGCCGCCAGCCACAAGAGAGGCCTGAAGTGACACAGCTTGACCAGTAGGTGTCGCCCACAGACCTCCATTACAGGGGTGCTGAGCCCAACTTCCCATGGGGGGAGCTCCCTGCATGTGTAAAGGCTGTTCATCTCTCCTGGCTGGGGCTGCTGCCAGGGCCTGGCTTTATCCTTCCACACACAGCTACTGCACCACCCAGCAATTCCCCTGCCCTGCTTCTTCTGCACAAGACAGCCACCCTCTCCCAGCACACCAGTCACCCCAGGGTGATTTCCCTGCTGTTAACCTGGCTGAACACTGGGGCTCAACAGCACCCCGGGCTGGTCAGACACCCTTCTCCAGTGGGCAGAGTCCATCCCTCTGCATCAGTCCTGTGGGGAGAAGCATGTTGCACAGGTACTAGGGTGACCAGTTGTCCCGATTTTATAGGGACAGTCCTGATTTCTGGGCCTTTTTCTTATATAGGCTCCTATTGCTCGCCACCCCTGTCCTGATTTTTCACACTTGCTGTCTGGTCACCCTAACAGGTACAGGCCTTGTGCCAGGACAAGCTGGTGGGTTCTCGTGGGGCCAAGTGTCTACCTCACACGTGTGCAGGTGAAAGCCCTGCCGCAGGGCATGGCTTAGCCTGGGCAGCTCCAGCAGAGAGGTCCAGGAGCAAGTGGGCTGAGGAGAACTCTGTGGCTGAGTGCAGTGGTGGGGCCCAGTGTGTGCATAGGGGACGCTTGCCCCCACTCTGTGCTAGCTCCAGGGATAGAGGGCATCCTGCTCCAGGGCTGTCAGGCCAGCACATCTCACCAGCATGAAATTTGCCTTGGGAGAAGGGCCGCTAGAAAACTGAGCGGGGCCAGATTTGCAAAAAGGTGCAGCCCCCAGCAGCTGTGACTGCTCCTGGCCGAGGGTTCACACTGTCCAAATCGGACTCTTACAAACTCTCCAGTCCTAGTCCAGACCAGACCCCCGAGTGACACAGATTCATGGGGCAGAGACTGTGCTTCCCATGCTCAGTGCACATACTGAAATGAGCACAAGCCAGCTGAGGGACTTCCCCCCTGCAGGGTAGGGAGGGATGGCTAGATTCCTAGATGGAGACCTCACAGGGGCACTGCACGCCTCCCTGTATTTCCCTGGGCACTGGAGAAGCATGCTGTCCCCTTCCCAGCCTGGCTCTGTGGCCATTTACCCCTGTGACAAGTGAGTTGAGACTCCAGTCCACCAGCAGCTCTTTGCATGAAGCCAGAGGCAGGGGGAGAATCCCTTGTGATGCTCCGATCCTGGGAACGGCTGGAGCTAGGGTTTTGGTTCAGGCCTGTCGGTGGAGACCCCAAGGGAAACCCCAATGTGAATGCTAACAGGAAGCCCTTACCAAAAGCAATCAACAGACTGCTAAGGAGGCTGCTTATTTCCCAGTTTCCTTCTCAGCAAGCAGCTGCTTTGGGGTCTATCCCATGGCCCTCAAGCCCTGCCTCTCACAGACCAGCCCTGGGATCCCAGCAGGGGATGACTCTCCCAGTCCTTCTCCCTCCCTGGTAAACATCCCAAGGGCCGGAGCAGAGAGGGGGCAGCGTTTCCTAGCTCTCCGGATCTCTCCTCACGCAGCTGGGAGCCCTGCAGCCGGCGGCTGCCCTTTTCTCTGGGCTTAGCTGCAAGGAGCAGCATCCAAAGCGGTGGGCGAGGGGACTGGACCATGGCGGGGCCCCCCCAGGACCCTGCAGCTCAGAGATCAGGTCTGAAACCCCCCCGCTGCCGCCCTATAGAAACCTGCCACACGAAGGGGGCCCCGCAGCAGCTCCCTGCAGACCCGGCTCTCGGGGACCAGCCGTGCCCACACCGGGGCGGGGTATGACAGCCCCACGCCGCGCCGCGGGATGCCGGGCATGGCCAGCCCCGGGCAGGCGGGTACCCCAGCGGCGGGGGTTGCCCGGGGGCCCCAAGGACGGCGCTCCCTGGCCGGTGAGCGGCGATGCAAGAGCATCTCTGGGAGCCGCTTCTCCCCCACCCCGGGCTGGCCCCGTTCCCAGCCGGGCTGCGAGCAAACTCTGCAGGCTGGAGGGGCTGAGCTCCCGGCCTGAACCCGCCCCCGCCAGCTCTCATTTCCCTAAAAAAAAAAAAAAAAAAAAGACAGAGAGCGAGGGGGGAAACCCTCCCATCTCCTTCCACTTCTCTCCTTCCCCCTCCTTCCCGCTCCGCTTCTCCCTTCGGTCCCGAGGCGCGTCTGCCCGGGACTCGCCAGCCAGCATGTCCGGCGTCAGGGCGTGCTGGCTGCTCCTTTCCTTCGTGGTGCTGGGGCCAGCCCTGGACTTTCCCGACTACACCTATGAGCTGGAGGACGAGGAAGACACGGAGCCCATTGACTATAAGGATCCTTGCAAAGCTGGTAGGGCCAAAGGGCTCCCCCTTCCCCCCCCCCCCCCAAGCTCCGGTGCAAATGCGCCCCTTGATGGGCGGGTGCGGGGAGCAGCGAGGCCACTGGAGGACAGGGGCTGGGTGAGCCTGGGTCATGCAGACTCTGCCTGGCTGGCAGGGCAGCTGCAGACAAAAGAAAGGGGCCGGGGTGTGTGTGTGTGTGTTTAAGGGACACTTTCAAAGTTGCTGCTCCTGCAGCCGGGGCTGGGAGGGAGCTGAGCCCGGGCAGAGACAGCCTCGGGCAGGGAAAAGCTCCGGGGCTGGACACTTGAGTTTTCTGGGTTGTTTTGCCCCCTTTGTGCTGCAGGAAATGAAACTTTGCTTCCTCCCCCCAGGAGTTTTTCCTCCCCCCGGGAGTTTTGGGTTTCTTTGTGGGGAGGGCTGGGGGGGGAGTTAAGCATACCTCATGCAAGGGAGAGGGGGAAGGAAGTTGCCACGAGGTTACGCTGTGGTGTGGGGGGGATCCATCCATCCATCTGCTTATACTTCGGACGTGGAGGAGGCTGGAGGGAGAGGGGGGCTCTCCCGCTTCCCCAGGAGGAGCTGTCAAAGCAGGCGGACTCCTCCAGCCCGGATCAGCCCCCAAGTCCCCGGCACAGCTGGCCCACTAGCAGCTCAGGCTTTGTGGCTACGAGCTCTCTGAAAGTCTCCTCTCGTTCACACCGGTTTCACTCCTGTCTCAGTCCGGTGTGAAGGGTGGGATCCCGCTCCAGAACCCAGTGGGGCAGGATCGGGCCGTAAGCAAGAGGAGGATCGGGACCCAAAGGCTTTGCAAAAACTTTTTGTTCTTTCCTTCTCCCAGCTGTATAAGCCGCTGCGAAACAGCAGCGGAAAAGCCTGGCGGTGATAAACCTGGGGGTTGGATTACAATTGATAAAGAGGGATTTTGGCTGGGAGGAGTGTTATCTCAGTTAGTGATTGTGACATGTTATTTCATCAGCGCCTTGAGTGCTGAGACTTGGGCTGGGAGTGAGGAGACTTGGCTCTGTTCTTGGCTCTGCCACCAGCCTGCTGCCTGTCCTTGGGCATCTCACCTCATTGCTTGGTGCCTCCCTTTCCCCAAACGTAAAATGGAGATAACGAGGACTGTCTTTTGTAAAGTGCTTTGAGATCTGCTGAGGAAAAGAGCCCTGTAAAGCCTAAGTAGTAATCTATCACTGTTTATTATTATTCCAGTTATTATTATTAATCAGTCTAGCATGATGCTTTACCAACCAACAGTGAGGGAGTTTAAAATTTAAAGCTGCAATGGGATCCTTAGGGGTCCTGGGGTCCCCTGGGGCAGATTGGATTGTGGGAGTGGGGCCTGAATTTGTGTGTGTGCCACTGTGACCGTACAAAGCACCGTCTAAGTGCAGTTATTATTGTATTAGAATGATGTTTATCATCTTCCTTGAGCAAGCCAGGCCAGGAGATGGCTAAGGGGTTGGTATTTAAATTACAGCAGCACCTACAGGCAGGGCTTTGGAGCTGTGCTCCGGCTCCGCTCCAGCTCCAGGCAAAAACCTGCAGCTCCACTGCTCTGCAGCTGCTCCGCGCTGCAGCTCCGGGCTCCGCTCCAAAGCCCTGCCTACAGGCCCCAGCTGAGATCAGGGCTCCATTGTGCCAGGTGCTGTATTGAATGAGAGATGCTCCCTGCCCTCAAAGAGCCTGCAATTGAAATAGACAAGAGTGATGAAGGGTGGGAGGGGAAACTAAGGCCCAGAGAGCAGACATGAGTTGCCCAGGGTCACACAGTAGGTCAGGTGTTGCAGAGCCTAACCTTGTGCTCTGGACACAGGAACCAGTTGTCCCTTTAAATCTGCTCTGTTCAGCCTCCACTTTGTCACCGTGTGTGTGTGTGTGTAGGAGAGGGGGCTTTAATTGTTGATTAAATTAATAGAGGTTGGTAGGGATAAGAGGTAGGTCCAGAGGCATTCCTTCTGATTGTGCTTGTTGGTCCATTGTGTGTGAGACACACGCAGAGCGGCGTGCCGGAGCCCTGCCCCCCACCTTTATTGGATCCATATGTGACTAAGTCAGTTATTGCCATTTGTATGGTGGCTGCGTCCGGAGGCCCCAGTCTGAATCAGGCTCCATTAGACACTGCACAAACACAGGCCCTATCCCGAAGAGTTCTTTATCCCTCGATTAGCTTCAAGTGCAACTCGGAATCGGGGGGTTGGATGGGAGCTTGCCCATTGCTTCTAACAGGACAGGGAAGCAGTTCCTCTGCTAAGATTGGCCTGGCCAACTACATATCCCACAAGGCTCTGGGAGCGTGTGTGTTTGTGTGGTGTTTTTTGTTTTTTTTTTCAAGGCACCAGCTGCAGTAAGTTTCCTAGGACTTTAAGAGCAGCCGGAAACAGCTGACTCCTTGGCACTTGGAATTATTCCGTGGCTCCCTTAAATTCCACATGGAGAAGGAGCAGTAGGAATAGCCAAGAATGGGATTTGGTTTTCACTGCACAGTTCCTGCCACGGGTATCCTGCGGCCACCCGCCCACCAGGGATAACTCCCTGTGGCTCACAGCCTCCGTAATGTTCCCCTTGCCATCTCTCTCCGCTGCAGAGCTTCCCCCAACCCTACCCCAGGGTGGTACTGGCCCAGACCCTGCTGTAGTGTGCCAATAGGCGTTTTCCTGAGAAATGCAGCCAGGCTTGGGGGCCTGCCAGCTTTGGCATCAAAGCTCCCACATCACAGCTGTGCCTGCTCCCTAGAAGGAAACAGTGGCCCTGGTCCTGCAGTCCTGTCTCCTTACCTCCTGTCAAAATAAACCTCCCTGGCTCTGATTCAAAGCCATGGCAGCGGCGGCTGCCTTAGCAGCCCAGTATCAGGGGGTAGCCGTGTTAGTCTGTATCCACAAAAACAACGAGGAGTCCGGTGGCACCTTAAAGACTAACCGATTTATTTGGGCATAAGCTATTGTGGATAAAAAAAAACCCACTTCTTCAGATGCCTGGAGTGAAAATTACAGATACAGGCATAAATATACTGGCACCTGAAGAGATGGGAGTTACCGTACGAGTGGAGAACCAGTGCTGACAAGGCCAGTTCAGTCAGTTAGCAGTCCAGACTCCACAGCGCTGAGGGGCCCCTTGGTAGTTTGCCAGGAGCAGTAGCTGCATCAGAGCCTGTGTGTGCTATGGGTTCTGTCCTAAGCACTTGGATCCCCTGCAGCTCTCAGACTAACACCCCCTCGATTTCAACCCAGGGGGCTGGCAACTGTCGGAGAGGAGCCCTTCGCTGTAGCATTCACTCCCCTGTTTGGACCAGGAAAACCATGTCCATCTATTCTGTTTTACTGTGTATAGGTTCTCATACCGCCCTCATCATTGTCCTATGTGAAGTACTTCCAGCCGTGCATTAAGCGACATGACTGACAACCTCACACGTGGGTTGTTCCCTCCCCAGGGCAGTGTGCAGTGTCTTGTTTGTGCAGTGAGGTGTCTTGTTTTAGAAGGGCTTTGTTTAATTTTTGTATATCTCTGTCCACAGTGCTCTGTACAATTGCTGTATTAATAGGGGGGCTTGCCCATGGGATTAGCATGTCCTGTGGGGGGGCCCATCTGTTGCCACTGAGTCAATCTTTTCTGACAGAGTCAGTTTATAAAGCAACTAAATATCGCTTTATTTCCTTTTGTGCACCGTGGGCTAGAGGAATAAGCAGGAGATTAGCAGGCAGAACTCCTTGGGTTCTCTTTCCAAGTCTGGGATGGAAGTGTGAATTTGTGGCTGGAATAAGTGGGGGGGACTGGCAGTCAGGACTCTTGGGTGCTATCCCTGGGAGGGAAGTGTGGTCTAACGGCTAGAGCATAGAGGTCTGGATTCTGCTCCCAGTTCTGCTACTGACTTGCTGTGCAGCTATGGGCAAACCCCTTTGCCGCTCTATGCCTCAGTTTCCCCATCTGTGAAATTGGAATGTTGATACTGACTGACCTTTACTGGTTTATTATGAACAAGGCTGAGTTAACATTTGCACTGAGCTTTGAACACACAACGCCCTTTTAAGTGCTAACCAAACACGTACAGCTAGTGTTTGTGCTTGCTTTGTCCTTGGGAGATTAATGTACCGTTGTTGAGCTCTTCAGCAATGAAAACAAACTCCTGGGTGTCTCCTGACCCGTTAGAGATGGACAGCAGCTGTGGGTTTGGCCCTGTGTGAGTCACTAGTTCCTATTAGCCGGATGTGCTACTGTTGTAACTCTGCCTCTGTAATGTGATGTCGTTGGGGGTGAAGCTGGAAAACGTGGATCCAGATTTTGGACCTCCCCTTTCCCAGAGTCAGGGCTGATTTGAATCTTCCCATTCTGAAGTGTCGTGGTATTCTGTTCCAGGAGTTTAGTCTGGACCCTTTGCTGGTCAAAATGCCCTTCCAATATGAAAGGGTGTGATGACATTTCATGGCCCCTGATTTCTGGATCTCTGAGCATCCAGGATAGCAAAGGGTGTGGGATACTGGATCAACAGGAATAAGATTGGGGTTATCCCCCAAATAACTGGGATAGTTAGCGAACTCCACCATCTGCCTATGTAAGAACTCCCCAGATCATACCTTGGGTATCTCTACCATACACACCTGGTTGCAGGGGAGCAGGGCTTGACCTAAATTCCAGTTTCCATGTTGAGTCAACTGAAGTCACTTGTTACAGTTGTATTTGTCATCATGATGCACAAACCTATTCCAACTGTTGTCATTTATTCATCCAGGGTGAAGTGCGTCCGCTGAGCAGAAGCCAGTGTGAGGCTTTTGTTTGGAGATTTAAAGCGGTGCATAGGCCTTGTGAATTTCACACCATGATATCTGGATTTTGTTTGTTAGTGCAGGGGCGTGGCTCATTTCACTCTGCAGCAGTCCTCTGACTAGACAGGGATGGTCTTGGTCTTGGACTTACTCGTGCCTCAGTGTGGGTTGGGGCGAGGGGGAAGACCTTGTGAAGTCTCTTCCAACCTTACATTGCTATGATTCTATAATAAACTGAACAGGGGAGAGGACAGCTCTCATCCTGCAGCTTTGGGAGGGCATGGTGGTGGCAGTGTGGTGAATAATAGGTAAGGTTTAGTTGCATGCTGAATTTTAATCCTGGGGAGAGCTGGCAGGATTTCCCATGGCAAAGCACAAGGCTGCGTGCTTGGCTCAGCTGCACCTCTCATCTGCCCTTCTGTACACGCTGCCAGCAGCTTGGGAAATCCTCCTGCTGTTGATTCATGCCAGCGGGTCACGTCAACAGGGACGCAGGACTTCCCAAGGCTTATCAACCAGCACTGCTGCTGTGCAGGAACAGGGAGTACCTGCAGTGCACTTGGACAGGAAGGATGCTTCAGCCTGCTAGAGACGGAATGGGACAGAGACTCCCTGCAGATTTCTCTCTCCTCTCTGGTAGAGGAAGGAAAGGAGAGAACAAAGCAAAGCATCCACAGGCAGCACAAGCAGAAGGGGAGAGATTGGCAAGACAAACTAGATTGGAAAGATTTGAAGGGGCTTTAATTTGTGGGTGAAAGAACTGTTTGAATGGAAGAGGAAAGGACCAGTTATTTCCAGGGGTTGATCTGTCTGAGGACTGCATTTCTTACCCGCTTTGGTCTTTAAGGCAGTACCTAGAATCATACTGGGCATTGCTTGGGAGGAGAGAATGCCCCCTCCTGGTCTATCAGCAGCCCTGTGTGCTTCCTGGAGGTTCCCAGTCCAAGCAGTGACCCTTTGAAGATGTGATACGATCACAGCTTGAGACAGGGCTGCAGCGCCTCCCTGACTAGTGAGCGAGTGGATTGAGAGGCCTTGGACAGCACTGACTCATTAAGAGGTCTCCTGGGGTCAGCCACACGCAAACAGTTTCCGGCCGGGAGAGGAGGACCTGAGAGCCGGCAGCATCATAGGCTGGAAGAAGGAGGCACTTGGGGAAGAAAAGAAAATGTCCTCTTTCCCCAAACCTGGGCTGGTGCACTAGAGAGACTGACAGTAACTCTGGCATGTGTCCTTCCCCACAGAGAGGAAATCCCTGCTTCCCCCTGGGCCTCATAGCTCCATTTCCCAGTGGCTTCAGATTTCCAAGCCAGGGCTACCTGGGGTCTCATAGTTCCTGCACCGTTGAGAGCAGATGCTGCTGGGGACATTGCCTCAATGGCTGGGATCTAGCAGGTCCTAAAGATGAGAAGCATCTGTAATAACTATCGGAACCTAGTTATTGAGCGAGACTGTATAACTACTGTATTCGGATAGTGGAATGCTTATTATACATGGGTATTGTGTTAATTCAGTGGGGCTGCAGGCGAAAGAAGACACTAGCTTCCAGATAAGAACAACCCAGCACACAGTTGAAAGACAGTGGGGAAAGTTATTAGCTTGGAAGATCCTACAGCCTGTCTCCAAGGAAGTTGCAAGGTTTATTTTGCCAGTGGTGGGAGGTAACACATCAAAGGACTATAGGCAGTTAAAAAACGACTTGATCCCTGGGAAGGGGTTGATCAAAAGATAGAGCAGGATTTAAAGGCACACTCTTTGAAGCAGGCAGGGAAAACTGCCTGGTTTAGTTGAGAGAACAGAGTATACCACCCAGACTCTAGAGGTCTTGAAGTGTCTGTAGGAAGTTTAGATCTGGATGTGCATGTGGAAGGTGGACAGACACCTGGTAAATTAGACATGCGTAAATAAACAATATGTTGCTTTAAGAAGGCTGTTTGGTCACTGCCTACCAGAGGAACAGAACAGAGGGCATTGAACATAAGTCAAGCCTGATGAGGCAATCACAGTTAGTATCTGGGGCTGCAGTCCAGGGTCCAATCTGAGGGTGAGAGAATTGTGTGATTCCACCCAAAGAGAGGTGACAGCCCGAGGCCTGAGAGGGGATGCTCTTGGAGAGGCCAGAAGGGGTCCAAGGTGCAGTTAGCTTGGTAACTGTGACACAACAGTCCTGCGAGGCAGGCAATTGCTCTTCTCCCCATTTCACAGATCGGGGTACAGAGGCATCAAGAGACTCAGGCCTGGTCAACATTTAAAAGTTTTGCTGGCATAGAATCATAGAACTGGAAGGGATCTCGAGATGTCATCTAGTCCAGTCCCCTGCACTCGTGGCAGGACTAATTATCTAGACCATTCCTGACAGGTGTTTGTCTAACCTGCTCTTAAAAATCCCCAATGATGGAGATTCCACAACCTCCTAGGCAACTTATTCCGAAAACCACCCTGACTGTTTGGAAGTTTTTCCGAATGTTCAACCAAAACCTCCCTTGCTGCAATTTAAGCCGATTGCTTCTTGTCCTATCCTCAGAGGTTAAGAAAAACAATTTTTCTTCCTCCTCCTTGTAACAACCTTTTACGTACTTGAAAACTGTTATCATGTCCCCTCTCAGTCGTCTCTTCTCCAGACTAAACAAACCCAGTTTTTTCAATCTTCCCTCATAGGTCATGTTTTCTAGACCTTTAGTCATTTTTGTTGCTCTTCTCTGGACTCTCTCCAATTTGTCCACATCCTTCCTGAAATGTGGCGCCCAGAACTGGACACAATACTCCAGTTGAGGCCTAATCAGTGCTGAGTAGAGCGGAAGAACTACTTCTCGTCTCTTGCTTACAACACTCCTGCCAATACATCCCAGAAGGATGTTTGCTTTTTTTGCAACAGCGTTACGCTGTTGACTCATATGTAGCTTGTGGTCCACTATGACCCCCAAATCTTTTTCCGCAGTACTCCTTCCCAGACAGTCATTTCCCATTTTGTACAGGTGCAACTGATTGTTCCTTCCTAAGTGGAGTATTTTGCATTTGTCCTTATTGAATTTCATCCTATTTACTTCAGACTATTTCTCCAGTTTATCCAGATCATTTTGAATTTTAGTCCTATCCTACAAAGCACTTGCAACCTCTCCCAGTTTGGCATTGTCCGCAAACTTTGTAAGTGTACTCTCTATGCCATTATCTAAATAATTGCTGAAGATATTGAACAGAACCAGACCCAGAACTGATCCCTGCGGGACTGCACTCGTTATGCCCTTCCAGCATGACTGTGAACCACTGTAGCTCACGAAAGCTCATGCTCAAATAAATTGGTTAGTCTCTAAGGTGCCACAAGTACTCCTTTTCTTTTTGTGAACCACTGATGACTACTCTCTGGGAACAGTTTTCTAACCAGTTTTGCACTCACCTTATAGTAGCTCCATCTAGGTTACATCTCCCTAGTTTGTTTATGAGAAGGTCATGCGGGACGGTATCAAAAGCTTTACTAAAATCAAGATATACCACGTCTACCATTTCCCCCCTATCCACAAGGCTTGTGACTCTGTCAAAGAAAGCTGTCAGGTTGCTTTGATAAGATCTGTTTTTGATAAATCCATGCTGACTGTTACTTGTCACCTTATTATCTTCTAGATGTTTGCAAATTGATTGCTTAATTATTTGCTCCATTATCTTTTAGGGCACAGAAGTTAAGCTGACTGGTCTGTAATTTCCTGGGTTGTCCTTATTTTCCTTTTTATAGATGGGCACTATATGTGCCCTTCTCCAGTCTTCTGGAATCTCTCCTGTCTTCCATGACTTCTCAAAGATAATCGTTAATGGCTCAGATATCTCCTCCGGCAGCTCCTTGAGTATTCTAGGATGTATTTCATCAGGCCCCGCTGACTTGAAGACTTCTAATTTGTCCAAGTAATTTTTAACTTGTTCTTTCTCTTTTAGCCTCTTCTGATCCTACCTCATTTTCACTGGTGTTCACTACGTTAGATGTCCAATCACCACCAACCTTCTTGGTGAAAACCAAAACAAAGAAGTCATTAAGCACCTCTGCCATTTCCACATTTTCTGATGTTATTTTTTCCCCCTCATTGAGTAACGGGCCTACCTTGTCCTTGGTCTTCCTCTTGCTTCTAATGTATTTGTAGAATGTTTTCTTGTTACCTTTTATGTCTCTAGCTAGTTTGATCTTGTTTTGTGCCTTGGCCTTTCTAATTTTGTCCCTACATATTTGTGTTATTTGTTTATATTCATCCTTTGTAATTTGACCTAGTTTCCACTTTTTGTAGGACTCTTTTTTTGATTTTTAGATCATTGAAGATCTCCTGGTTAAGCCAGGGTGGTTTCTTGCCATACTTCCTATCTTAGCTACGCTGGACAGGTGTGTGATGCGGTATGATCCCTGATCAGCAAAGCTGTGCTGGCAAATGGTTCCTTAGTGATTAGAGCAGAGGACTTGGAAGTCAGGACTCCTGGGTTCTTTTTCCAGGTTTGGAGGGAGTGTTGTCTCATAATTAGAGCACCGGGGGGAGGGGTGGGTTGGAAGTCAGGACTCCTGTGTTCTTTTCCAGCTTTGCAATAAGAGGAGGATGGCTTGAGAGACATGACTTGCAGGTTGTATTCTTGTCTTTGCCAATGACTGGCTGTGTGACATTGGACAGGCCACTCCACCTCTCTGTGCCTCAATTTCCCCATCTGTACAATGGGAGTTAGTCAGTGTTATCAACCCCACAGTCATGCAGCAAAGCCAGGAACTGATCCCAGCAGTCCTTGCTCCCAGTCCTGGCCATGAACCACAAACACTGTTCTTCCTCCTGAAAAACCTGCTCACACCTCTGAAGATCCTGTTTCCATGCAGATGACCTTGATCATGAAGAACTGGGGAAAGATTAAAAAAAAATCTGGTACCCCTGCTAAATAGATTCCAAATATTTTTCATTCCAGCAGCTCTTCTTTCAGCAAGTGACTAGCTCTGCTGGCTCCAGTTCTGTCTTCATAGTCAACTTGAATTTGCAGATTGAATCCAAACTCGAGAAGGAGGGAGAGAGAGAGAGAGTGTGTGTGTGTGTGTGGTCCCCCCGGTGTCCCTTTGCAGCTTTCTTCGATTAATAAATATCCTTCCTTTTCCGCTTGCTTCCAGAGAGGCTTTGACGTGAGTTGGGTTTGCTTCCTTGCCCTGCTTCCTCAGCTGGCAGCTGGGAAGCATCTAGTCTCTTCAGAATAATGGAGCAGGAGCAGTAGGAAGATGAGTCCCACCCCATAAGGAGAGTTCCCCTCCCTCTCTCCTTTGGGGTGACCAGACCATCTCCTGTTTGTGACCCATCTCTGAGCATGTGTTAGCTGGAAACCATTTATGCTATGCAGGAGGTCAGATTAGATGCTTACAATGGTCCCTCCTGGCCTAAGAATCCAGAGAGCTCAGCTGAGCTCCTTTCATTGTTGAGTGGGCTCTGATTAAGCTGAGAGGTACCCAAATCAGAAGCATTATTCCACCTGCCCCACCCCAAGCTTTGTGGGATCCAGATGTCATGGGTGTGCTAACCTCAGAGATTTACAAAACAAGACCCAAAGCCACCCGGGCATTATCCCATCCCTAAGACACCTCCTAAACAGCCTCCCCATTCCACAGTCTCTGCAGCTTCCCCCACGAACATGGCTAACTTCTCTACCCAACCCCAAAGTAGCCTGCGGGTGAATCGGGCTAACTGCACTGACGTCCTGTACTGACGTCAGTGAGCCCAACTGCCCCAGTGTCTCCTGCCTTGGGCAGCTGTTCACCTGCGATAGCCAGGGCTACAGTGGCAGGATGAAGGAGGCAAGGGGAGAAATGAAGGCAGAGAATAGAGCTGTGCAAGCCTTGAGTCCTGGACAAGAGAAGTTGTGGACAAAGGGGGGAGAGGGCAAAAATGCTGAGCTTGCTACAAAAAGGAGAGAGAAGGGGCAGGGGACAGTGTGCTAGACTGGGACTCAGGAGGCCTGGGTTCAAGTCCCAGCTCTGTGTGACCTTGGGCAAGTCACTGTCCTGCACCTCAGTTTCCCCATCTGTAAAAAAGGGAAGAATAATACTTCCTGTCCTCTACCTTTATCTGTCTTGTCTATTTAGTGTCTAGACTCCTCAGCACAGACAAAGGGTAGGAGTAGAAACTGAGGCCCACAGAGAGGAAGAGACTTTCTGAAGGTCACACAACAGGTCTCACATTTCCCCATCTGCTTTCCCAATAATCCATCCCACTTGCCTAATGCCCTGGTATAAAAAAGCCCTTTCCTCCTTATCCCTTTCTGGATTCCTCTGTTCCCCATATCTGAACCACCAACACTCCCATTTTCTGTTCCCAAGGATGCTGGCTCCCTCCCTTTTCTGATTCCCTCCACAAACAGTTAAAGAACATGAGAGGCCATCCTGGGTCAGACCAATGATCCATCTAGTCTAGGGTCCTGTCTTCTCACCTGGTCAATACCAGGTGCTTCAGAGGGAAAGAAAAGAATAGGGAAATTATCAAGCGATCCATCCCCTATTGTTCAGTCCCAGCAGCTGGCAGTTGGAGGCACCCAGAGCATGGGGTTGCATCCCTGACCATTTTTGCTAATACCCATTGATGGATCTATTCTCCATGAACTCATCTAGTTCTTTTTATAACTCACTTATATGTGAGTTCTCTGTGTCTTGCTCTCTCCTGTCCATGCACCATCTGCTGTTTCCATTCTATGTGTGCCTTGGCGCATAACATTCTCCTCGCGCTCCCCCTTGGCCAGTAAGCCTGGGATGCGCTCTGCCTTTGCGCTCAGTTCGCACAGATACATCCCATGGTACCGACAGCCCTGGCGGCTGGTCGGGCTGTGATTAGCAGGGATTCGGAGCTCGCCAAGTCTGTAATTACACACTCGCCATGTGAGCCAAGAGGGAGGGAGGCAGAGTGGTTAAGGTGATGAGCAGCTGGGGATCCACTCGGAAGTAGGGGCCTAGCAACAGACATTTAGCAGAGCTTGAGGAATACAGTGAGGGGCTTGCTGCAGGAACGGAAAGCACACTAACTACAGGCCCAGGGGCAGGGATACAAGGGTGCACTGAGGAGGATGCACCCTGAAGAAGGAACCCTCAAGTTCTTCATGCTACTGCCCAGTCCCAGCTCCATCCCAGAATCCCCCAGAGCCTTTGCCCAGCCCCTGCACCATATTCCCTGTTCCCCAGAATCCCCCAGGGCTCCCACCCTTCCCCAGCACCGTACCCTGTTACCTCAATGCCCAAACACTGATGTTAGCCTGGTCTCAGCACAGAAGGGATTTTTTTCTCGACCTCAGTTAAATCAAGTCCTCTAACTGACACAGTTGTACCAACTGTTCACTCACTGCTAGCAGACACCAGTAAACTATAGTAAGATCTATACCTGGCTCAGATTGGGCACATGCCAGGAGAGGGTCCCTGGGTTCTCTCCCCAGCTCTGATACTGGCTCACTCCCTGGCCAGCCACTTCCCTGCCCAGTGCCTCGATTTCCCCCTCTGTTAAAACAGCATCCGTGATAATGACCTGCTCCACAGCACGCGTTGTGAAGCTGAATTTCTTTTTGTGTTTGACAGACATGCGTCTGGGTCAGAAGGAAGATGCTATGGGAAAGCAAATATCCCTAGCCAGTGTTCACAGGCTGTTTGCTCCCCATCCCTGGCTGGTAGTGAGGGGCACTGCCAGGGGGCTGCAGAATGGTGCATCTGGGAGGAATCTCGCAGAGGGCCTCCCTTGCTTTCCTGGTTTGTGTCTCCATCCCTCCTTGCTGTTCTCGGAATCTCTTTGCACAGCCGAGGCTGCTGCCAGGCAAACATCCCGGAGCCTGCCTGTTCAAACACAGCAGCAATCAGGAGGTGCGCTGCAGGCCCAGCAGAGGAACAGAAGCTTCACCAGCGGTGCCAGGTAACCGTCCACTTCGCCCCAAGGAATCTCTGATGCTGCTGCTAGGCAGGAGACTTTTGAGGGAGGAATTCATTCCCCCCCCCCCCCCCCCCAACAAATGAGTGAGCTCAAGTTGCAGGACTCTGGTCAGGACTGTGGACGGGTTAGTGCAGAGGGTCACTCCCTCTGCAGCACACGCGCTGGGATATATCCCCACTCCGATATGTGCTCATAGGACTCCCCGCACGGTGCCTGGGCTCCATGGCTGGTCTAACATGAATGCCGTGCCTGGCTCTGGCCAAGCTTAGGAAATGCTAAGCATTGTGGAATGACTGCCTGCCTCTGAGCTGAGTGATTGCCCAAGGCCAGATAAACACTCCGACCCGTGAGGATAAACACAGGAAGGATATGGGGCAGGGATGGGCTGTTGGCCCTGTCCAGATGCAATGGGGACACGTTACTGACCATTCAAGCTAGCGTGTGCTCTCTGCACTCTCCTCTCAGCTAGGGTGACCAGACGTCCCGATAAAATCGGGACTGTCCTGACTTTTAGTTCTTTGTCCCGCGTTCTGATCGATGCACGGTCGGGACGCCATTTGTCCCGATATTGCGGCTTTGGCTGATCCGGCGGGTTTTGGGTTTTTTTTGCTTCCCCCATGTGTCCCAATATTTTGTCAGGTTCATCTGGTTACCCTAGTCTTATCTGACAGGGTACACAGCAAGGCTACATAGTACTGTGGGTTCATGGGGTTGTGGCCCCATCAATGTAGGCACAAGCAGGATGCGCTTTCTCGGTTACATTGCAGGGGTGCTGTTTGCATGACTTCCATCTAAACTGGTGTTCCTGATCACCCTGGTCCATCAAAGAAGAGCCAATCTGGGGGATTGGGTGGGCTCAGGCGATTAGAAAGGGGATAAGTGGAGCCTTTTGGCTGCAGATCACAGGTTCCTGTCCAGCCTGGGAATGATGGGAAGGTGATTGGGGGTGCGGGAGTCTGTGTGAAAGAGCTGGACTGAGCCCTCTGCATTGAAATGAACTTAAGTTCCACAGAGCAAATGAATGAGAACGGTAATCGACCTGGCAGAGAGGAAGGATGGCCCAGTGGTTAGAGTGCAAGCCTGGATCTCTGGGTTCAATTCTTTGCCCCATCACAGACCTTCTGTGTGACTTTGGGTAAGGCCCTTATGCTTCCCAGCTGTGATGGAGGTATAAATAGCACTGCTCTGCCTCACTACTCCTGGGGTGATGGGGGCCACACAAGTCCCTAAGGATAAAGAGCAATAGTAAGGACTGAGTGGAGCATGAGGCCTGACCCTCCCTTCCCCTCCTCCCCCCAGGTAGTGCAGGATTGAGCTCCTTCCCGCAGCCCTGCCATCCTCCGCTGTGTCATGGAGCTCCAGTATTTCAGGGGGAGAACCTGGAACTGGCTGAATTCCACTCTTTGCAGCTTGGTGCCTCTGTGTGCTGGGAGCGTAGCATGTTCTGTGTGCAGCAGCCAGGCTGGCGTGAGCTAGCGAGGGGGAGGGGGAGCATTCCTGACATATTTAACAACTTTGGGGTGGAAGTAGGATGCTCAGCTATTGAAGCTGAGGCTGTATTATTTGCCAGATCAGCACTTGTCCGGGATCCACATTTTTAAACTAGGGTGACCAGATAGCAAGTGTGAAAAATCAGGACGGAGGTGGGGGGTAATAGGAGCCTATGTAAGAAAAAGCTCCAAAAATCAGGACTGTCCCTACAAAATCGGGACATCTGGTCACCCTATTTTAAACAGATCTCCTCCTTCCACTGAGCTGCCTTCCTGTTCTGGGTAAACCCACAATCCCTTCCAGTGGTGCAGGAATGCAGGTCAGGGTCTTGTCTTCCTTGGGACTCCACATTAAGTCTATTCCAGGAGGGCACAGGAATCCAGTGTGAGATTTGGAAAAGATCTTTCAGATCCCATTCAGTCCACCACCAGAGATTTTGGAATATGAGACTTCCCACACTGGATCAGCTCCATAGTCCAACTAGTCCTGTCTCCAACAGTGACCAACTCCAGATGCTTCAGAGTAAGGTGCAAGAAGCCACACGGTTATCAGTGGTGACGCAATCTGCCCCACCCCATGTCAGCCGAAGCTTTCTTGCAGGAGTTTTCCTTACTCTTTGTTTTCTAGAGTTGTTTCAGGACTTGTTTGAAACCCCCTCATGTAGTGTGTCTGGCGAGAAGCTATGTTGGCAGGAGAGCGTCTCCCACCTATATAGTGTGGTCTGGCCGCACTTTAAGTTGATGTAACTTACGTTGCTCGGGGGGGTGTTGTTTTCACACCTCTAACCAATGTAAGTTACATTAACTTTTGTGGTAACGTAGGCCAGCCCTCTGTCCATTGGTGCTGCAGGGCTGGGTCTTTTAGCTCAGGCAGTAGAGGCTTGTGAACATAAAGCCAGAGGGCCCAGGTTCAATCCCTGATACCAACAGCTCACCC
This sequence comes from Eretmochelys imbricata, assembly GCF_965152235.1. Taxonomy (NCBI): domain Eukaryota; kingdom Metazoa; phylum Chordata; order Testudines; family Cheloniidae; genus Eretmochelys; species Eretmochelys imbricata. The sequence goes on from NC_135597.1 coordinate 5,763,064, forward strand.
AGAGTCATGGTGTTACATTGGCAGTTGATCAGAGGTAGCTTTTCCTCTGGCTAAGACTTTCTAGAGCATAAAACTGTCTCCTCGCCATTCCCTGGGAATCTCTTTGGTGGTATATGCCCAGCTGTGTTTATTATTCCACAGATGTCTGGATAGTTAAAGTCTCTCCTGTGTGGCTTCCTGCAGTTTTAAGTACCAGGAGAGTTGGCCTGGGCCTTCTGTTTGCTTTCTCTCTCTCTCTCCTAGCTTTGGTCATCTGTGGAAAATGCCCATTGTGGTTTCTTTGTTTTTCTTCCCCTTTATCTTTGTCTGGAGTGTTTAAGGCCAGAATGGACGATTGTGATCACCTAGTCCGGGGTGGGCAAGCTTTTTGGCCCAAGGGCCACATCTGGGTATGGAAATTATATGGCGGGCCATGAATGCTCACGAAAGTGGGGGTTGGGGTGTGGGAGGGGGTGAGGGCTCCGGCTGGGGGTGCGGGCTCTGTGGTGGGGCTGGAGATGAGGAGTTGGGGGTGCAGGAGGGTGCTCCAGACTGGGACTGAGGGTTTCGGAGGGCGGGAGGGGGATCAGGGCTGGGGCAGGCGGTTGGGGCACGGGAGGGGGGCAGGGTGCAGGCTCCGGGTGGCACCTACCTCAAGCAGCTCCCAAAAGCAGTGGCATGTCCCCCATCTGGCTCCTACGTGGAGGCGCAGCCGGGAGGCTGTGAGCACTGCTCTGTCCGCAGGTGCCTCCCTGCAGCTCCCATTGACCGCGGTTCCTGGATGTGGAGCCCCCTGGCTGCCCCTACGCATAGAAGCCGGAGACGGGACATGCCGCTGCTTCTGGGAGCCTCACGGAGTGGAGCAAGCCCCGGACCCCGCTCCCCAGCGGGAGGTCGAGGGCCAGATTAAAACATCTGGAGGGCCGGATGTGGCCCCCGGGCTGCAGTTTGCCCACCGGTGATCTAGTCTGACCTCATGTATAGCATGGGCAAGAGAATGCCCCCTAAGTTGTTCTTGCATCTTATGACCATGTTTTGATTCTGTCACCCCCTTCTCATTCTTAAATTGCAACTCACTGGTATTGAAAATACATTTGGAATGGGGCTGTCAATTAATCAGTTAACTCAAGCGATTAACTCAAAACAAATGAACTAAATTAAAAAAATGAATCACGATTAATCACAGTATTTAATCGCACTGCTAAACAATAATAGAATGCCAATTTAAATGAATTATAAATATTTTTGGATGTTTTTCTATGTTTTCAAATATGTTTATTTCAATTACAACACAGAATACAAAGTGTACAGTGCTCACTTTATTATTATTATTTTATTCCAAATATTTGCACTGTAAAAAAGATAAAAGGAACAGTATTTTTCAATCCTCTTCATACAAGTACTGTAGTGCAATCTCTTTATCATGGAAGTGCAATTTACAAATGGAGAATTTTTTTGTTTGTTTCATAACTACATTCAAAAACAAAACAACGTAAAACTTTTGAGCCTACAAGTCCACGCAGTCCTAATTCTTGTTCAGCCAATGGCTAAGACAAAGAAGTTTGTTTACATTTACGGGAGATAATGCTGTCCGCTACTTATTTGCAATGCCCCCTGAAAGTGAGAACAGGCGTTCACGTGGCACTGTGTAGTGGATGTTGCAAGGTATTTATGTGCCAGATATGCAAAATATTTGTATGCCCCTTCATGCTTCGACTTGTAGATTGCACTATCTTTTATCTTTTTTTACAGTGCAAATATTTGTAATTAAAAAATAATAATATAAAGTGAGCACTCTACACTTTGTATTCTGCGTTGTAATTAAAATCAATATATTTGCAAATGCAGAAAAACATCCAAAATGTTTATAATAAATTTAAATTGGTATTAAATTTATTGTGATTAAATGTGATTAATCGTGATTACTTTTTTTTTTTTGACACCCTAATTTGGAATAGGGGCCATATTCTCTTGGGGCGTCTACCCAGACAGAGTGTGTTACAAATGGATAAGCTCTCAAAATAGTAAGTGGGACTGAAGTGGTGCAAAGGACTTGATCCGGGGTTGCACAGACGTTCAATTTACCCAGATTGAGTTGAGATGTGATCTTCTTCTTTTTATCTGCATGACCCTCCTTTGCCACTATCATTCCCCCTAGTCCATGTTTGCTCTTGCTTGCTCACAAGAACGCTGTTCACCTTTTGTGTGCGTGACCCCACTCACGGCCCCATTGCTCCTCCCCATTCTCCTGCTGTTCCGCCAGCCTAGCCAGTGTGGATGTGGGGTCTAACTTGTCCTGAAGTGACTGCTGCAAATGATTTGGGAAAGAATATTCTTTTGACAGAGCAGTGCAATTTTATCATACCCTGCAGGATATTTCCAGCTTTGAGGAGCTACTGGAAGGCTACCGAGCTACCAGACTCTTTGGTTTGCCAAAACAAGCCATCTGGGGTTGCTGGAGATCTTTTAACATGGTGTGGTGCTGAGGTAGGGAGTGGGGGATTAGAAAGGGTGACCAAGAGAGGGAATGGGCTTTCTGTTTGTTAAAGGAGCATGCCTCTTGCAGTTCAGGGACTGGCTTGTGTCATAATAAGAGCCTTGTTTATACAAAGCTCAGCCCTGGGATTACATCAGCGTTCCAAGAAGCAAAAAAGAGAGAGACACAACGTCAAATAGTTGAGTATTAAGTTATCTTCCAGACGTTGGAAAAATATGGTCAACTAAGTTCTTTTGCTCCAGTGAGAATTCCCAGGACTTCTGACACAGCAGCACCTCAGTGTGACCCATTCACAATAATGCTGATACTTAGCAGCTCTCTAGTACCTTCTCCATGAGGAGCTCATGCACATGGCCCATGCGCCACTCAAATCTCACCTGAGTTTAAGCACAAAGAGCTTGTGCTTCAGTTTGAGTAGGGCTTAATGAGGGCATGGACTTTGGGCTGGCGCTCTGCCCAGAGAAGAATTGTACCCTAGGCCTTTCAGAAATAGGAACTGATTTAATTCATTCCAGGGGGGGAGTGTAGGTCAGTATTATCCCAGAATTGCTGATGGGGAATCTGAGGCACAGTGGGGTTAGACAAAATATTCAAAAGTAGCCACTACTTTGGGTGTATGTTAGGTGCCTAACCTGAGATATGTGGGTCTGATTTTCAGAGACTAAGCATATGCGACAGCGAACAAGATAACAGACTCTTTTTTGTGTTTGTGATTTCATTATGAATTAAGGAACAATGTGCAACTCATTGGATTCTGCATGGCCACTCCCAATTGTTTGGTTATTTTGTTTTCAGCTTGTAAAAATGAGCCCATCCAATGCTCTGAGTCCATTTCCAGCTATTCTTAAAAAAAACAAACCCTATCTGTCTATCGTTTACAGTAGAACTGCAGAGTGACAAACACCCCGGGAATGGAGGTTGTTAGTAACTCTGAAATGTTCATAACTCTGAACAAAACGTTCTAGTTGTTCTTTCAAAAGTTTACTACTGAACATTGGCTTAATACAGATTTGAAACTTCACTATGCAGAAGAAAAATGTTGCTTTCCTTTTGTTTTTTTTAATAGTTTACGTTTCGCACAGTACTATTTGCTTCTTTTTGTTGTTGTTGTTTTGGTTTTTTGTCTCTACTGCTGCCTGATTGCGTACTTCCGGTTCCAAATGGGGTGTGTGGTTCTCTGGTCAGTTCGTAACTCTGGTGTTTGTAACTCCGAGGTTCTGCTGTAGTTGAGTTAGGGTAGCACCTGCAGGCCCCAGTCAGGGACCAGGGCTTCATCGTGCTTCGTACTGTACAGGTGAACAATAAAAAGGTCCTGCTCCAAATAGCTCACCCTCAGAGTTATCTCTCAGTTGGGTTTCTGTACGACCCATCACCATGATCTCTCTACCCCCAGATAGAAGGCCTGATTGTCAGAGGTACTGAGCCCCCACAATTCCAATTGAAGTCAATGGGAGGTCTGGATGTCAGGCCTACAGTATCAATCTCTGTCATCTCTAGGTTATTGTATTACTGTCAGCAATGATTAGGTCCAATGTAAGGTCCACCTGGAACCCCTAGATTCCCACACCCGCCTCCCCTCCTACCCTAGCAATAGCCTGGGAGAGCAAGCCAGCCCAGAAGTCGATGCGCCATTTTGGCTTTGACAAGCGAGTAGAGGAATCAAATTGCAGAGTCCCTTCACTGGGGATGCCCGGCATCCTGTCCCCGAGGTGATCAGAGCATTAACTCCCGTGCTGCTCAGGGGGGCGCTCAGCTGCCATGGTGCAGCATGGGGAGAGGGGCTCTCAGTTAATCAGGATGAAAGCACCTTGTGCCGATCACTCCTTTGGAAGCAGGGCGTGCTTGCGAAGCAGCTAGAGAGCACATTGCTGCACTGTTAGGAATTGCTAGAGGAACAGCTAGAGAGCACATTGCTTCAGCTTTGCAGCCCCCTTCTTTTTCACAATTTCTTTCCTTCTCCTCCTCCTCCTCCCCCACTCAGCTACTGTCGATGGGAACTAGGTCGAAGGGATAGTACAGGAAAAACCCATCAGCACCAAGCAGCCGCCCTTGAACCTGCACCTGCGCAAGATTGCTGTGTTCTCTCCCTCCTCTGGCTCCAGCCCAGGCCTGATCTGCTGAGCTGTTATTTTGTCTACCCGTGTGTGTTCTGCCCGCCATGCACTCGCTTGGGTCGAACCCAGTCTCACCGCGATAAGGCCCTGTTTCTGAAGAAGACAAAACAGCCACAGGCAGAGCCAAATGGAGATAAACCTGGACTGAGGTGCCCGGCTTCCTTGTGAATGAAGTGGAGCACTGATGTGAGAGCAGGGCTTGGTCCTCAGTTCCTTGACCAAAATATCCCCCTTCCCACTGGTTTGCATGGTGCTGTGTATCTGTCTGCTGCTCTCCTCCCCAGAGGTGGCTGCATTGCCATGGGCTGCATGTATAGCATTTGTGTGAAGCAATTTGGGACCTGTGAAAGCCAAAGGAAAATACCCCTGGTATTCCCAATGCAGATTGCATCCTGCGGTGGCGAGTACCTTCAGGGAGCACATTAATAATGGCTGTGACTGGGATGCTCCAGACACGTAACTGAGCCAGGATTGACTGCCCTACAGCTCCTAGCTTTCCTCATGCCCTTGCGGCTATTGCTAAGTGCTTTGGTGTCCGTGCCTCTCCCTGACCTTGCCTGAGGCCTCTGTGTCTGAGTTTTCCCCAGCAAGCCAGCTCCTACTCCCTGCTCAGTTCAGTGCGCAGACCCCTAAGGCTGCTTGCTCAGCAGTTTTCTGATGCCCAGTGACACCCAACCCCAGCTTTCCCAGATACAGACAGGCCACTGCACAGCTCCGGGATGAAACCCCAGGTGGTGAGGCTGAGCTGTCTGTCCCTCTGCCCCAGTAACCCTCCCACTCCTCCCCTTCCCCGGCGTCTCTCCCCTTTGCAGCGCTGGAATTTACAGTAACAGAAGTCAGTCGGAAAGTTAAGCAAGGGATTTTTCTAAGCTCTGTGTGGACTAGCACAGCTGGCAGCCCCGAGGGAAGCCGTGCTAATACACGTCCCCACCCTTACAGAAAATCTTTACTCCTTTCACAGAGGCTCATCCCCTCTCTGAAGGGTCTTTGCACCAACCTGTAGAACTGAGTAGAGAATTGCATCCCTGCTATAGAGGGCAATGGGATGGGTCAAAGCCTCGGCCTTTGTTACATTCCATGGACTAGATCCTCAGCTCATGGTCTCCTTGACCTCTGTGGAGTGACGCTTTTTATACCAGCTGAAGATCTCGCCCGATAGGTCATTGTAATAATAGAACGCTGTTGCTTTCATCTCTGTTAAATTCTACAGGACTTTTCCCCGTGGAAAAGGTACAAAGGACATAATGGGTTATGCCAAGCCCCAGCCTTCTGGCTTATTGCTCTGAGACCTTTAGAGTGAGGCCAGGGTTCAAATCACCGTCCACGTGTCGCTTGCTTTGTGGGAACGGGAGAGCCTTGTGGAGGCAGCGCGTGCAGCCACTGCGGGAGGACAGCTCGGCAGTTGAAGAGCGGTGATCTCTGCTCACCCAACCCAGGGCTTAGTGGTTATAGGGATCGTGACTGGGTGGTGACATCTCTGATGTGATGGAGGGCAGGGGCTAGGGCCTAGGCTATGGTATTCGGAGGGTCACTAAGAGGATAAGAGAGAACACAGCACAGCGTCTGAGGAGTAACCCCAGGGACTTCAATCAAATGCATGTCTGGGGCTGGGCAGGAGCCCGGGGTCTTTGGGTAACAGTGAATGTGACGCTGAGTTTGGCAGGAGCCCCAGTGGATCCTGGGTAACAGTGAATGCAGGGCTGGGCAGAGGCCCCTGGGAGTTTCTGGAGAACACAGTGTATGTCAGACCACAGTAAGGGGGAGGCACCAGCCCTGGGAACAACAGGGTTTGTTTTCTATCCCATCAGCTCACTACATATATCCCTAATTAGCCAGGGCTCATGTTTACCGTTTTGCTGCGTTATTTTTTAGACCTGGGGTTGGAAACACAGAACAGGAGCAAGAAAACATCAAAGCAGTGAGAAGGATTTGAGGGAGCCCATTGCAGGCGGGTGATACCAAAACCAGAACCCCTCTGTCCTGGGGTTTGAGTCTCTTAATCACGTACTTGACTGAAGCTCATTCCTAGAGACTCTGCGACGAGACTGCACAGGCCGAGAACGCCACGCTTTGGCGCTTGGAAAGAGCCTTCGAAGACGAGGCTGTAATTCCTGTGAAGAGAGCGGCCCGATTCAGCAAGGTGCTTTGAGTACGTGGGTTGCCATCAGTGGGACTATGGCTAAAAGTCAGACCTTGTCTGCACACAGAAACGGTAGCAGTCTGCTGTCTGGGCAGAGCTGGTGCAACCCCTTAGTGCGGATGCAATTACACTGGTATAAAGGTGCGTGTATTGGTGCAGCCATTGATTGCTGTATGGGAAGGGGAACAAGCTACCCTGGTAAAAAGCATTTTTAATGGAATAAGTGTATCTATACTAGAGTTGTACCAGAATAGCTATACAGTAAAAAAAAGTCACTCCTCTCCGATGTCCGAAGAGATGTTTCTGCAGTTATTCTGCAGCTGGGCTTCCACTCCTCCTCCTCCTCCCACAGGCTGAGGAAATCCAAGGCTTCTTCCCTGGACCAGGCAGCAGCACCAGGTTTATCTGGAGCTTTACATGGAGCCATACCTGTGTGCTCGCCAAGGTGGGCGAGCAGAGAGAGAGGCATTTCAAAAACACGGTAGAGGTTTTAAAGGTGATGGGCAGCTTCTGGTCCCTGCAACTCCTGGGCAGCAGAATTGTGACCAGAGCTGTGGTCGTCGCAGGGATGGGGCCATTGTGGGACTGTTGCTGGAGGACTGTTGACAGCAGAACAGCGAATGCAGCATCTACTCAGTGATGGTACCTCTGGGATAGGGCTCTCAGATGACTTGGGTTGTCCATGGAGTTGGCTGACCATGACACACAGAAAGTCAGGGTTTTACCAACAGAATGCAAAACTGAGTGTGGACACATGCAGAGGTGTGTTGAAATGAGGCAAGTTTTACTGGTAAAACTTGGAGACCAGGCCTAATTGACGACGTTATGCTGCTACAACATCTGTATGGAGACCAGGCAGCGGGCACACGGTTAAGCACCATGCTGAATGGTGGCCGGAGCATTGGTCTCCAACACAAGTTAGCGTGTTCACCTACTTTTTTATTTTGTCTTGTGTATTCTGTGCTCTTGATAAGTAACAGGCTGACTGTCGTGGCAAATGAGCACCTTTAGTTATTGATCAAGTGGATACAGCATGGGCAGCATCAGGGCCACCTTCCCTGCCAAGCTGGCCTGCCAAGGGGCATCCATGAGAAGGGATTTCAGTCTGGGTGATCCAGCTGGTCCTTGGCCTGTGAGCTGGGACTTCCCGAATATGTTGTTAACTGCTAACCTGCAGGGGTGTGTGTGTTTGTTATGTAGGCAGCTGTTTGGGGAACTGGACTGAGACGTCCCACCCAGCACCTTTCACATGGTAATAGCCACGTTTTACACTTCTGCACAGGGCACTTTTTGGCCAAGGGGCTCAAAAGTGTCTGGTGACTTGGAGGTGCTCAGCTTGTGGCTGGCCGGCTTTAGGCCCCTTAGAAAGGTCTGATTTTCCTGCCATTTGAAAACCAGGCCCCTTTAGGATGCCTTCAAGCTGGACATCCAATATCTCACCTCCCTGGCCCTTTTCAAAGGAGGGTAAGTCTCTGTCCATTGGTCACTGAGGAGGATGGTGGTTGTAGTAGGAAGAGGGGCTGAGCCATAAGCCCTTGTATGAAGAAGTCTGGTACGAGGCAGGACCTGCTCACAGAATCTGGCAAGAACAGGGCTGATATTGCAGAAATACACATTCTTAAGAAGTGCTAGTCACAGAGTGCTCACGCAAACACATCCCAATATCAAGGATGGTACAAAAACATTCCCCAAGGATAACAGGAACACACTGACCCCTCCTAAAAGCTAAGGTCAGGATGACAGTAGGTAATAATCAAACCAATATGTAGAAGGTGATGGATGATAACTAGCCACATCAGGGGCAGTAACTAACTATGTCAGAAGGGCGGTACTAACGTGTTTGGATCAGGGTACAAGTTGTATCTCAGAGGGAGTATCTTTGCCCAACATAGGGGGCAGTGGAAAGTCCCACCACGGACTGAGCTGCGTCCGTTGTCACAGGCATCCATGTCTTAATATCCTTGTAGAGTCTACCAGGTGCTATTACTGTGCTTCGTGGACAATAAACCTGGCCGGGTGCCTTCATACCTTAACGGATCTTGTGGTCATTGGACGGTTTGATCGAGGTCTGCTGTGCCAACTGTCTGTGCAGAGCTGGGACAGCACGCAGGGAGAATACACACATGCAGCCAAACATCTGACCACAGTGGTAACTTTCGGTGACTGCTGGTCTGAGCTGGGTGTGGCTTAGAGGTGAAAGGCCCCCACATATGATCACCATTCCCCTGAGACATCTACCCCACCTCCTTGCCAGACTAATATGTGTATTTGAGTGCATGGTGCTTAAAATTAAAGTGTTGCATCTTCCAAGGCTGCCGTTCACCTAACCATCTGCCTACCACTGTCTTCCTGCAAAAATGTGAGAAACCTCTTCTGTTCATAGCCAGGCATCTCCTGCACTCCTGACTTCTATAAGCCGTCTCAGAGACTTCTAGCAGATTATGCTGTCTTGATCCCAGGGAGATCATTAGCAAATATAAGGCAGCCCAGCTGTTGTGGTTTATGGTGTATACTCAGCATATGGAGGAACTTTGTCACCATACAAAAAACCAACAAATCGACATGTCCATGTAAGATCAATTTGGAGAAATATGCAGGCCATTCCCAAACCTGTCCAGGAATGGTTCAACCCAGGAGTGTGTCAGCTTGTCTGTCTTGAAATAGCTCCACTGGTTCACACGGGGTCACCTCAGTGTGTAAAACAACACGGTTCATTGTCAGTGGCTGAGCTTCTGAATTATATTGTAAACTCTTCCGGGTGGGGGCCCTGGGTCTGACCCACCTGTGCCTTGCATCTTGTGGTGTCATATACACGAGCGCAAACTGAGCGCAACATGCTGCCATTGTAATGGCTTGTGCTCGGATACTGTGGTGATAAAACCCTGAAACAGATTATTTGTATAGCAGTAGCGTCTAGAGCAGGGTTGGTCAATAAGTGGGACCGTTGGCCAAATCCAGATCAGCAGATGCTTTTGAATGGACCCCAAAATCTTTTTATTTACTCATTATTAGTATTAGCATTACTGTTGTTTTTTATTATTTTCTCCGGATTCTGGACCTTGACTATACCTTGACCAAGAAATTTGGACCGAGACAAAAATAATTGACTCCCCCTGGTCTAGAGGCCACAACCAAGATCAGGGCACCATTGTGCTAGCTGCTGTACAAACACCTGGTGAGAGACAGCCCTATCCAGAAGAGTTTATGGTCTAAATACGCAAGACAGATAATGGGTGAAAGGTGAGCGGAGTTGCCCAAGGTCATGCAGCAAGTCAGAAGCAGAACCAGGGATAGACCTCTGGTCTCCTAATTCACCAGCCATGAGGGCTAGAAACTTTTTTTTAAACAATAGAAGCTGCCATTCTCAGGTATTCACATGACTCCAGGAGCTGGGACTCAAAGAAAAACACCAAATGTCACAAGGCTCATGAGAAAATGGCGAGTTTGGCCCCATCAGCCACATACTGGGACATGGGAAGCCCGTTCCCTGTTTGTTCAGACACCAGTCGCTACTAGAATCCCTGCAGAGACTTGCAACCTGTGCGCTAAACCAGTTTCCTCCATCTGACAGCAGGATGAGAGGAGGAGCTGGCCCGGAGATCAGTTTTCTCTTCCCTTCTGGCAGCTCTTGCTTGTGACCCCACAGTCTGTACTGCCATGTCCTGCCATCTGCTTGAGCTTTGGGGTCTAGTGCTGGTTGAAGGCTGTTAAAATTCTCCGCTTCCCCCTTGCATTGCAGAGAGGGTAATTTACAGGGAGCGCTCTGCTTGCTAATCTGCTATCACCCATGAACTGCAAACATCAGACAGCAACAGCCATTATGCTAATTGGGGATAAACAAGTCACAACAACATTGTATCAATTACAGCCAATGCTGTTAGAGAAATTAAAAGTGTCTTGGGAATCTTTGCAAATGGGTTGAACGCTCCTTCACTCCATTGTCTGTGATGTGGCAGCGGAAACTCCAGTGGATCATTTTATGGCATTCATTGAAATCTTTTGCTTGAAAAAAGATTTTTGATGAAAACTGCCTTTTTTTAGAATAGAAAAAAGGTTTGTTCTTGTGACACTTTCTGGGTTTTTTCTCAATGAAAAAATTATATATATTGGACGTTGAAAATGATTAAAAACTGAAAAACAGTCATGACATTTTTTTAAAAAATGTTTTATTTTGTTCTGAAATTTTTCTTGGAAAATCCTTGCCATTATCTGACCAGCTCTGTTAGTTTCTAATACCCCTTTAGCCCGGTGTGACAGTGCCCCTCTACCCATCTCAAAGCACTTTTCAAACAATAATTAATTCAATCCCACAACCCTCTGCAGGATAGATGAGTATCATCATAACCCACTTTGCAGATGAAGGAAAGAGATGGTGCAGGGAAGTAAGCGAGTTGGGATGTTGATCCTGCGCCCATTGTGACAATGGTAAAACTCTCATTGGCTTTAACAGGAGCAGGCTTTGGCCCTAGCCCAAGGGCACTCAGAAAGTCAATGGCAACCTGGGAATAGAACCCAGGGGTCCTGACACCCAGTAGCCTCCTGTACCTCAGTAAACACCACTTGCTCTCAGCCAAAGGAACCCAGGTGTCCTGATTCCCACTTAGCTGCTCTAGGCACAAGACCACAGTCCCCTCTCAGAGTCAGGGATAGAACCCAGGAATCCTGATTCCTAGTCCCCTGGTCTAAATACTTCTGCCTCTTTGGGTCCATCCCAGTATCTGTCCAACTCTGCTAGTGGTGCCAATGACTACAGACTTTTTAACCCCCACGTCACTTAGGCTTGCGCTGAACAGAGTTAGACAACATGCCAGTAAAAACACTGAGGGCTGGAGCTGATCTGGTGATAATGGCGGGAAAAAAGCTAGCCTACATAGAGCCACAGTCCTTCTCTCCAGCATTCCCTGACACGTTCCCTGACCTACAGTGATCCACCCGTGCAAGTCACCCATGATGCACTGCAGTCGTGTTGGTACATGTGTAGCTGAGCTCTTTGAAAGCGCTGCTGGCAGGAGCTCACAAGTGATACTTTGCTGCCTTGGTTTTGCCAAATATTTAAAAGATATACGAATAATTATTGGTTTCCCATTTCCTGCTGGAGGCTTTAGGAGCTTGGTCAAGAGGGCAGATCTTAGACTGTCTATTCCTCTGATGGGCATTGTTGCCGCCTTGTTGCAGTGGCCAATATGTTCTGTTTTTGTTTTGTTTTGTTGCTGCCGCGTCGGGGGGAAGATGGAACTTTTCCAAATCCTAAGTGTGCATTTTGTCTGTGTTGATTCCCTTCGCCAGCGATCCCTTTGCTGCAGAGAATTGTGTTCTCCACCCACGTGGCTATTAAAATACATTGCCTCTTAAAAACACATAAAGCCACCTTCATTTAGGGATACACCCAGCTTCAATGAGCCAGATCCTTACCTGCAATAAATCAGCATTGCTCGGTTGAAAGCATCAGCCACTTTTCAGAGGAGATGCATGTATTTGTCAGTTATTGAAGATAATGGAATGAGGCTGAGAATCTGGCTCTAAAGACTTGCAGTTTCATTACCCAGGTCTTGCACGTACCATAAGTCTCCCCACATGGCTTCTATACATCCTCTTAATTTATATCTCTTGGCTGCATTCATAGCCTTGCAGCTCCTTCAGCGAGTTTACTTTCCCTTGCCTTTCTGTACTGTTCTTTCGCAGAAAAGGACCTGGGGATTACAGTGGACGAGAAGCTGGATATGAGTCAGCAGTGTGCCCTTGTAGCCGGGAAGGCTACTGGCATATTGGGCTGCATTAGTAGGAGCATGGCCAGCAGATCGGAGGAAGTGATTATTCCCCTCTATTGGGCACTGGTGAGGCCACACCTGGAGTACTGCATCCAGTTTTGGTCCCCCCACTACAGAAGGGATGTGGACAAATTGGAGAGAGTCCAGTGGAGGGCAACAAAAATGATTCAGGGGCTGGGGCACATGATTTACAAGGAGAGGCTGAGGGAACTGGGATTATTTAGTCTGCAGAAGAGAGGTGCGAGGGGGGATTTGATAGCAGCCTCCAACTACCTGAAGGGGGGTTCCAAAGAGAATGGAGCTCGGCTGTTCTCAGTGGTGGCAGATGACAGAACAGGAAGCAATGGTCTCAAGTTGCAGTGCAGGAGGTCTAGGTTGGATATTCGGAAACACTATTACACTAGGAGGGTGGTGAAGCACTGGAATGGGTTACCTAACGAAGTGGTGGAATCTCCTTCCTTAGAGGTTTTTAAGGCCCAGTTTGACAAAACCTTGGCTGGGATGATTTTGTTGGGGTTGGCCCTGCTTTTAGCAGGGGATTGGACTAGATGACCTCCTGAGGTCTCTTCCAACCCTAATATACTATGATTCTTGGCACTACCTAAGTGAAGGTATTGTCCATTAATGTATTTGAGAGTCAGAACTCCTGCAATCCCTCATCTTCCCCTTGCAGGTTTTGACATGTTCCCTAAAAGCTGTATTCTTTTTTATTATCTTGTAATTATTATTATTATTATTTTTGCACTACTCCATTGCCTCCTTGCCCACATAAATGGATAGTCAATCCAAATATTGCACAGTTCGTAGCTGGGTTCCTTCTTCTAGCTGCATGAGGCAGTGTGACACAGTGGGTAGAGTGCCAGACTGGGAGCCCAGACACTTGAGTTCTTCACCCCAGGCCTGCTCTGTGACTCTGGCAAGTCACCCTTTGTGTGTCTCGTTCTGCTCTGCTGTAAACTAGGGAGAAAACCCACCCTTCTGGGGGAACTGTGTTGAGATACTGGAGACTTCACAGCACCGGCGCCGCGGTAAGATCTCTCGTGTAGCCGCTCTATGCCGATGGGAGAGAGCTCTCCTGTTGAGATAATTCAACCGCCCTAGTGAGCGGCGGTAGCAGCTCTCCCACCGACATAGCGCTGTCCACACGGCCACTTCTGCCATTGAAACGTATGTTGCTCAGGGCGTGTGTGTGTGTGTGTGTTTGTTTCACACCCCTGAGCAGCATAAGTTTTGCTGACGTAAGTGGTAGTGGAGACGTGGTCGTGTAGAACATCATTGTTCTGTGTCTGGTCAAAGCTGTGATCACTAGAGACAGGCCTGAACCATGAGGTCCAGAGCCAAAGGTCTCCAAGTTTTGTTCAGAGCGGGGGGCTTGGTTCAGTCATTGTAAAAGGGGGGCAGGTACCACGTTCATTTCTGGGTCAGGATCTGATTCTAGCTCAATATTCAGAAGGCTTTTAGTTTTCTCCAGTTACTCTAATTGTCCTGTCTCATTTTCATAATTAAAGACATAATTAAAGATGTTCAATTGCATCAAAGCAGGGACTGGGCATCACCTTTCCTTACGTGTTAACTGATCCTGTCACCTTCCTTTTCATTATTATTACTCTCTCCTCCATCTTTTCCTTGGTGCCAGAAAATGTTGGTGAGCTAGAAATGCAGAAGGAGGTGGCTTATTTCATGAAGTCCTATGATTCTGTCCTCCTCATTCCACTGTGCTGGCTGCTTTCCCTTTCAATGATTCTAACATGGACTGTGGCTGCCCATTGATTGCATTGTAGAGGGAAGAGGAAGACATTGCCTCATGCAGTCTGCAGCTCCCCGTTCATGGACCTGGCCCGTGGTGCTAGGCACCGTGCAAACATAGAACAGAGGGATGGATGGTCCCTGCCCCAAAGAGCCTGCAATCTACATACGTCTTTCGACACTGGGCTCTTATAGGAACAAGATAAATGACCTAAACCCCCTCTCCAGACCTGCACAGGGTGTTTCAGTGAAAGTCTGGCCCCCAAGGCAGACAGTTGAGCCAAATTCCTGTAACTGAGCTGAATCGCCATCCCAGGGCTGGCTGGCTGAGTGTTGATGGTGTATCTGTAAGGTGCAGCCGCCTAGGGTTTGCATGTGGATTCCATCTACACAGCAAAGAGGAGAGCTTAAATGTCTTTTCCAGGGGAAGGAAATGGAGGGAGGAGGAAAAAGCCGTCTTCCAAGCCAATTGTTAAGTCTGGGGTATTCTTTCTCAGCCTCCTTTGGCCAGAAACCATCCTGTTTCTTTTTAGCACTGTTTTTTTCCCTCTGTGGCAATGCAAGTTATATCCTTTAAAGATTAGGTTGCTCCCATGGTCCCCCTGTATGCAGCATACAGCACAGGCTTTGTTTACCCTGGTGATTCCAGCAATCAGTAGCCAGTCACTCACTAGCGCAGAAGTGCAGACCCAGGGTATGTATTATCCAGTCAAATGGCTGTGGGCACTGTTCCCTCTAAGCTGCACACGTGCCCGTGCGCCTGGCAAAACACCGCGTGCACAACAATTTGCACAGAAGCACAACAATTTGCACAGAAGACATTTTTTGCGCACACGGCCTTTCAAAAATTAGAGGGAACATTGGTGGTGAGGCAAGTCTGCTTGATGGAATAGGAAGGAAGCCAGAGCTGGCCAAGGGGAGCGAGAGGAGCAGAGAGAAGGACCAGGTGTGTGATAACAGTGGAAACGAATCCATGAAGGGTTTTAAACACAAGAAGGATAATTCTGAACTGGCTCCTGGTCTATTTAAATTGTAGGCTGCTCTGGGCAAGGACTTCCTGGTACTCTGTGTTTGACCATGCCCAGCACAATGGGGCCCCATTCTTGGTTGGTCCCTAGGCGCTACTGTAATAAACATGATTAATAGTAATAATGGGATTTCAGAAGCTGGATACTGGGATTCCCTCATCTCCTTTCTCCTACCACATGCTCTAGGTGTCCCCATTCCGTGCATCCCAAAATCTGCTGTCACGTTCTGGGACCGTTCCATCACATAGCTATGGCTTCCAATCTAGGTGTGTTTTACACAGAGGATTGACTGGCATTATCTGCTTGCATGGCGCAGTGTGGTTCTTAACTACGCAGAGCTCTACTGTGATACTTGGAGAGCTTGTTGCTGTAGAATTGCCCTTGTAACCAGGAGGATGGATACTCCATCTTCTCTGAGGGTCAAATTCCACACATACACCGTGTACTGGGCCAGGACTAGGTCTATGTACAAGGCAAGGCCCAATCTGAGGGCTTAAGTAGGACTAAAGTGGTGCCTAGCCTTGTGGGTACTCTGCTCAGGGGTGAATTTCATTGGACACATGGGGAGAAATCTTCTGGGCCTTCCTTACCCAGGTGACACTCCCAGTGGTTGTAGTGAGATTTGCCTGAATGAGGGCCGCGCCGCAAGCTCAGGGGTTGGCTTGCAGCCCTCCTGATGGACCCGAACCAAACCACTGGATCAGATCCCAGATCTGAACAATGCGCTTGGGCCACTAATCTTTATACCAGGACCGCCCCAAACTTAGCTCCAAACTTAAAATGTGAGTAAAATCTGAATCCAGACTTTGCAGCTTGAGCCCCATCTACCCTTTGAATGTTGGACCCCCTCCCCCAGGCTGGCAAATCAGGCACAGGGCCCCCACCCCATCCTCTGAGGGCCTCCGTTGTGACTCTGGGGCTGCTGTCTGCAGCGGCCATCGTGCGAAGGAGCTGAATCCAGGCTCGCTGTGGGGAAGGAGGGAGGCAGAGGCCGTGTTTGCACCAGTGATCTCTCGGTTGTACCATATGGTTTATATTCTCTTTGGCAGAGGAAGCTGAGGTTATTTGAGTATCCCTTGGCCGTAGACTGGCGTGTGTGTGGAGACACAAAGAAAAAGGAGGGTGCAAAGAGGGAACTTGCAAAAGAAGCTCCAGGTTAAAACAATGTGTGTAATAATAATTAATAAAAAAAAGTCCCGAGGCCTGTTGTATCCAAACCAGATGTCTGAGCGTCACTGCTGCCAGCAAAGCTGGTGAACCGGCACAATGGTGGGGCACAGAGCACCAGTGGGTGCTCCAGCTTCATCAGTCTTCTTTGTTGCTGCTTTCCCTGCACGCACTGTGTTTTTATTTTAAAAAAGGGAGTGGGAGGGAAGGAAGGAGAGGGAAAAGCCAGCTGCATTCTTTCGGAGGTGCATTTGAGGTGGAGATTAACTCCTCACCTTTCCTGTCCTGGGATTCAGGGGAGGCTGGGCAAGAGGAGAAACGGAGAGAGAATCTGCCTTAGTTATCCCTGGATTGGAGCCGCACTTTGCC
Source organism: Eretmochelys imbricata (assembly GCF_965152235.1). Lineage (NCBI taxonomy): Eukaryota > Metazoa > Chordata > Testudines > Cheloniidae > Eretmochelys > Eretmochelys imbricata. Next base: position 5,779,872 of record NC_135597.1, read on the forward strand.
CCAGTATTGTGTTTTCTGAGGTCAGTTATCTGGGATTGTGACATGGGCTGAGCTGCCTGTGCACAAGAAAATTCATGGGCAGGTCCCGGGGCACCAAATACTGTCCCCCCCACCCGCCCCCATTCGTTTACAATGATTATCAGTGTCCCTTGTGAGCTGGCAAATGTGCCCCGACCCAAACCTGCAGGGCACTCTGCAGCTGCTGTGCGGCAAAGGAAATACGGTTGATCTGAGCTCGGTTTACTGGCGGCAATGAGAACCCAACAGACTAGAGCGTGTGCACTGGGCTCCTAACTCACCGAGCTACGGAGTGGAATTCTCTGCTCTGTGATTTATCGCAGTGTTCCTGTCTGGCCCTGGAATCTCTGTATCCATGAGGCACCCTCTGAGCTGCACGTCCAGGGGCCTGATCCTGCATTGTCCACTTTGTGCAGTCATTTGCACCAGTGCCAAGTGACTGTAAGATGCCAGTTCCGAAGGGTAGCATTTGACACCCTGTTGTGCTGGTGTAAATATGGCTGCACATGGCAATAGAGAATCGGGTCTCCAGTCGTTTGCCCTGCCTCCTTGCTCTTTTCAGAAGGTCCGGTGGAATGTTCTGAAATAATAATCCTGGGGAATAAATATACACTGGCAGTATCGCTAATGCCAAGCCTTTATAAAGCATGAGTTGTGTCCCAAAAATCATGGGACTGGCTTCCAAATCATGAGATATGGGGTGGAGGGAGGAGGAAACCCAGCAACTGTTGGGTTCTTTTTCTTTATCTCCTCATTTCTGGGCCTTTAGAGTGCCTTTGGGCCCTGGTTCCAAGCTTTTCTCGGCAACCATAAGTGCTAGAAACTTCCTCCTTTTTTTTTTTTAATGAAAGTGGAGATTCTCACCTAACCATGTTCGTCTGTGGTCAGAAAGTGCCTTGAGAAACACACCAAACATCGTGAGACTCCATGACAGAATCACAAGAGCTGGCAGCGCTGGAGTCTTGTGATACCTACAAGTCGTCACCAGTTGTCCGTTACTCTCCTGCCCCTTCTGCTTGGGCTACGATTATGGTACCATACGGGACCCTGGAACCAAGATCCCAAAGTCCCGTTTCTAGAACATTGATTGCTCTGGCAGCTAGGTGCTGGTCTTGGCCTTCCTGGTGACAGAGGGCCAGAACAAACCCTGTGCATCACTGAAACCCTGAAAGACCCGTTTTTTACCTTCAGTGGGACATAAGTGCTGCAAAACGCCACGTACTGGGAAATTTCACCCATAAGCTTTGCAATGGGAGCTGAGCTCTTGAAAATCTGGCCCAGCAGTGGCTGCAGGACATTTGAAAACCCAGCCCTGAGTATCTAATCTTTTTCTTGATTCTTCCCAAGCTGTCAGCTTGAATAATATCCCATGACTGCAAACTCCAGGGTTCCCCTTATAAAACGCCTACCCTGGGAGGGCAGCAAAATTAAAACCTGATGATTTCTGCCCCATAACCGGCCTGTCCCCTTTTCCAGCTGCCTTTCTGGGAGACATCGCATTGGACGAGGAGGATCTCAGGTTATTCCAAGTGGACCAACTCGTGGACCTCAAACGCCGCATCATCGAGAAAACAGCCACCAACCCCTCAGGTACAGTAGCACCTTAAGAGTGGTAGGAACTGCTCGGCTGCCAGAGCTCTTTACTCTGGTCGCTTCCAGGTGCTTCCTTTAGATGCCTCCGCACACGGGGGGTCGGAGAAGAGTGGGGTTGCCAAAGTCTTTCATAGTTACCGTTATTTGGTAAGATTACTAAGTGCCTCCCAGCCCCAAAGCAGAGGGATGTTTCTGCCCCATCTGCTGAGCCGCTGATGCTGGGGTGGTCCCCGAGGTCACATTTCTAAATGATTTCCGGGAGGTAGTACCGCATGTCATGCTGCATAATGAAACGGAGGGAGAGTCCCCAAAGCAGAAGGGATCAGCTGGCAGGGGATGGCTTGAGCCAGGGCCCCTTGAGAAGAGGGGATCATGGACTGGAATTTTCAAAGGGTCCTGATGGGAAAGTCAATGGGAGTTGGGAGCCCTGCTCCCTGAAAGCCCCTGTGAAAACTCCATCCTGTATCGTTAGCCCGGTATTCGTTACTGGGGAATGCCTGGCTGCAGGATGCTGTTAGAAGGGAGAGCTTGACTCAATCATAGGGCACGGGCCTGAGAGTCAGGAGGCCCCAAGTTCCCGGCTCTGCCACTGCTATACTGTGTGACGTTGGGTGAGTCATGTCACCTGTGTGACTCAGTCTGGGAATGGGTATCGCAACACTGGCCCGTCTTCACGCAGTGCTTTGAGCTTGTGTGATGGGAAGCACAGAGGCTTATTATTCATGTCCTGGTTGTCTCTGGCAAGGCCTGTGTTGTAGCTCTCTTAAAAGGAGCTAGAAATAGAAGGTACCTAAGAGGTTTAATTCCCCTCCCTCCCCCCCCCGACATCCATTTACGATATCAAGCATCTGGATTATTTGTAGTATCCATAGCTCCAAGGAACCCAGACCCTGGACCAAGACCCATTGTGCTGGGTGATGTACGAACGCAGAACAAAGGGATAATCCCTGCCCCCAAAAAGCTCACTGGTTTAGCCCTGAGAGCCACAGGTAGGAAGGACACTTCCCCGTCTCCAGGATTCTCTTTCTGTGTCACTTACAAATCACAGACCCTCCTGTTCTAGCTCTGTTCACCACAGGCCCTTAACTAGCGACTTGAGCACAGGAGCCATTTGGTGCAACCCTAACAACAGGGCTCCCCAGCCCTGTTCTCCTGCCTTTCTTTCATCCTCCCCGCCCCGCACCAAAGATAAACAGAATGGCCTGGCCAGCGCTGAAGGATTGCATAGACCCTACCACCCGTCCTGCTGAGAGGTAGGGGTCATTAGCCCTGCAGGCTGCCCCACTGTTAGCTCAGCTGCTAGTACTGAGACAGACTGAAAAAGGGGCAGCCACCTCTGGCATGGCTCCACTAATAATATTTGCAGGCTGCACGTCTGTTTGGGATAAGACAAAGGTACCCCAGCTCAGGGCCAGTTCCCACAGGCACCTCAGGGAAGCTGTTTAACCATTCACGTTCCCCCGGAGTTCCTGGGGATCTGTCCTCCAGTCTTGCTGTCTCCCTGCTAGGGGGATCTATGAGGCTGTGGGGAGACTCTCCCCAAAGAGGCGAGCAGACGCCCCATTGCTTGGAACAGTAGTAGCTGGGCTAGGCAAAGTGCTGGGAAATAGGGTGGAGGGGACAGTCCTGCCATGGGCCCCGGAGGCAATGGACCAGTCGGGAGCTAACGGGTTTTCTCCATCTGCAGTTTCTCCTACCTCATGCACCATCGTGGCTCACACAAAGTGGGCCCCATGGTCCGTTCTGGCTGAGATTCTGGAAAGTGATTAACCCTTGGGGATACCTCTGTTCTCAGGTGCCCGGCCCAAAACCATCCAAAGGGGCCTGACTTTCAGACAGTGCTGAGCACCCGCCCTCTGGTGACATGACCCCTTTAAGACATCTTGAATTGGGCATCGAAAATCACTCTGGAAAATCTCTTCCTATGAACCAGTCAGGGGTCCCAGGGCAGAGCTACGGATACAGCATAATCCCAGTGCCTAAGCCCTTCCCACAGACCTGGGGACAGATCTGTGGCAACTCACAGAATCATAGAATATCAGGGTTGGAAGGGACCTCAGGAGGTCATCTAGTTCAACCCCCTGCTCAAAGCAGGACCAATCCCCAATTAAATCATCCCAGCCAGGGCTTTGTCAAGCCTGACCTTAAAAACTTCTAAGGAAGGAGATTCCACCACCTCCGTAGGTAACGCATTCCAGTGTTTCACCACCCTCCTAGTGAAAAAGTTTTTCCTAATATCCAACCTAAACCTCCCCCACTGCAACTTGAGACCATTACTCCTTGTCCTGTCATCCGCTACCACTGAGAATAGTCTAGATCCATCCTCTTTGGAACCACCTTTCAGGTAGTTGAAAGCAGCTATCAAATCCCCCCTCATTCTTCTCTTCTGTAGACTAAACAATCCCAGTTCGCTCACCCTCTCCTCATAACTCGTGTTCCAGTCCCCTAATCATTTTTGTTGCCCTCCGCTGGACTCTCTCCAATTTTTCCACATCCTTCTTGTAGTGCGGGGCCCAAAACTGGACACAGTACTCCAGATGAGGCCTCACCAATGTCAAATAGAGGGGAACGATCACGTCCCTCGATCTGCTGGCAATGCCCTTACTTATACATCCCAAAATGCCCTTGGCCTTCTTGGCAACAACAACACTGTTGACTCATATCCAGCTTCTCATCCACTGTAACCCCTAGGTCCTTTTCTGCAGAACTGCTGCCGAGCCATTTGGTCCCTAGTCTGTAGCGGTGCATTGGATTCTTCCGGACTAAGTGCAGGACTCTGCACTTGGTCCTTGTTGAACCTCATCAGATTTCTTTTGGCCCAATCCTCTAATTTGTCTAGGTCCCTCTGTATCCTATCCCTACCCTCCAGCGTATCTACCTCTCCTCCCAGTTTAGTGTCGTCTGCAAACTTGCTGAGGGTGCAATCCACACCATCCTCCAGATCATTTATGAAGATATTGAACAAAAGCGGCCCCAGGACCGACCCTTGGGGCACTCCTCTTGATACTGGCTGCCAACTAGACATGGAGCCATTGATCACTACCCGTTGAGCCCGACAATCTAGCCAACTTTCTACCCACCTTATAGTGCATTCATCCAGCCCATACTTCTTTAACTTGCTGACAAGAATACTGTGGGAGACAGTGTCAAAAGCTTTGCTAAAGTCAAGGAACAACACGTCCACTGCTTTCCCTTCATCCACAGAACCAGTTATCTCGTCATAGAAGGCAATTAGGTTAGTCAGGCATGACTTGCCCTTGGTGAATCTGTGCCGATTGTTCCTGATCACTTTCCTCTCCTCTAAGTGCTTCAGAATTGATTCCTTGAGGACCTGCTCCATGATTTTTCCAGAGACTGAGGTGAGACTGACTGGCCTGTAGTTCCCAGGATCCTCCTCCTTTCCTTTTTTAAAGATGGGCACTACATTAGCCTTTTTCCAGTCGTCCGGGACTTCCCCGGATCGCCATGAGTTTTCAAAAATAATGGACAATGGCTCTGCAATCACATCCGCCAACTCCTTTAGCACTCTCGGATGCAACACATCCGGCCCCATGGACTTGTGCACGTCTAGCTTTTCTAAATAGTCCCAAACCACTTCTTTCTCCACAGAGGGCTGGTCACCTCCTCCCCATGCTGTGCTGCCCAGTGCAGCAGTCTGGGAGCTGACTTTGTTCGTGAAGACAGAGGCAAAAAAAGCATTGAATACATTAGCTTTTTCCACATCCTCTGTCACTAGGTTGCCTCCCTCATTCAGTAAGGGGCCCACACTTCCCTTGACTTTCTTCTTGTTGCCAACATAGCTGAAGAAACCCTTCTTGTTACTCTTAACATCTCTTGCTAGCTGCAACTCCAGATGTGATTTGGCCTTCCTGATTTCACTCCTGCATGCCCGAGCAATATTTTTATACTCATCCCTGGTCGTTTTTCCAATCTTCCACTTCTTGTAAGCTTCTTTTTTGTGTTTAAGATCAGCAAGGATTTCACTGTTAAGCCAAGCTGGTCGCCTGCCATATTTACTATTCTTTCTACACATCGGGATGGTTTGTCCCTGTAACGTCAATAAGGATTCTTTAAAATAAAGCCAGCTCTCCTGGATTCTTTTCCCCCTCATGTTGTTCTCCCAGGGGATCCTGCCCATCAGTTCCCTGAGGGAGTCAAAGTCTGCTTTTCTGAAGTCCAGGGTCCTATTCTGCTGCTTTCCTTTCCTCCTTGTGTCAGGATCCTGAACTCGACCATCTCATGGTCACTGCCTCCCAGGTTCCCATCCACTTTTGCTTCCCCTACTAATTCTTCCCGGTTTGTGAGCAGCAGGTCAAGAAGAGCTCTGCCCCTAGTTGGTTCCTCTAGCGCTTGCAGCAGGAAATTGTCCCCCACACTTTCCAAAAACTTCCTGGATTGTCTGTGCACCGCTGTATTGCTCTCCCAGCAGATATCAGGGTGATTGAAGTCGCCCATGAGAACCAGGGAGTGCGATCTAGTAGCTTCTGCGAGTTGCCGGAAGAAAGCCTCGTCCATCTCATCCCCCTGGTCCGGTGGTCTATAGCAGACTCCCACCACGACATCACCCTTGTTGCTCACACTTCTAAACTTAATCCAGAGACACTCAGGTTTTTCTGCAGTTTCATACTGGAGCTCTGAGCAGTCATACTGCTCTTACATACAGTGCAACTCCCCCACCTTTCCTGCCCTGCCTGTCCTTCCTGAACAGTTTATAACCATCCATGACAGTACTCCAGTCATGTGAGTTATCCCACCAAGTCTCTGTTATTCCAATCACGTCATAATTCCTTGACTTTGCCAGGACTTCCAGTTCTCCCTGCTTGTTTCCCAGGCTTTGTGCATTTGTGTATAGGCACTTGAGATAACCCGCTGATTGCCCCTCTTTCTCAGTATGAGGCAGGAGCCCTCCCCACTCACACGCTTCTGCTCGTGCTTCCTCCCGGTATCCCACTTCCCCACTTACCTCAGGGCTTTGGTCTCCTTCCCTCGGTGAACCTAGTTTAAAGCCCTCCTCACTAGGTTAGCCAGCCTGCTCGTGAAGATGCTCTTCCCTCTCTTCGTTAGGTGGAGCCCGTCTCTGCCTAGCACTCCTCCTTCTTGGAACACCATCCCATGGTCAAAGAATCCAAAGCCTTCTCTCCGACACCACCTGCGTAGCCATTCGTTGACTTCCACAATTCGACGGTCTCTACCCAGGCCTTTTCCTTCCACGGGGAGGATGGACAAGAACACCACTTCCGCCTCAAACTCCTTTATCCTTCTTCCCAGAGCCACGTAGTCCTCAGTGATCCGCTCAAGGTCATTATTCGCAGTATGATTGGTGACCACGTGGAGAAGCAGGAAGGGGTAGCGATCCGAGGGCTTGATGAGTCTCGGCAGTCTGTCCATCACATTGCGAATCTTAGCTCCTGGCAAGCAGCAGACTTCTCGGTTTTCCCGCTCGGGGTGGCAGATAGATGACTCAGTCCCCCTGAGGAGAGAGTCCTCGACCACCACCACCCACCTCCTTCTCTTGGGAGCGGTGGTCGTGGAACCCCCAACCCTAGGACAGTGCATCTCGCTCTCCTTTGACTCCTGTCCTGGATACAGTCCGTTGCAAAATCAGCAAGCCCCATGCACTCTTTCCAGGGGGCCCGTCTGTGTGGCCTTGGCCAAGCCATGTCCCATCACAACCCCAGCCCATCCCGACAGGCAGCATCTTCCATGAGCCCTTCGATGGCAGCATTCTAGACTGTTTGGAGACCAAGAACTTGGTGCGCTCCGGCTGCTTTTATTTCATTTTCTTACAGAGACAGGCAAAATTTTGGAACGGCTGTGATTCCCAAGCCAAGCACACGTCGCTTGAGATCCCGGGGGCACTAGCTGGCCTCTGCTCTGCCCCATCCTAATTTAGCTCAAGAGGGACCAAAGCCACTGTCTCCTCGGCAATGTAGAGAACTGGTGGCTTTGGCGAAGGCCATGCTAGATGAGTAATTAGTCCATTCTGCCTGTAATCTGGGCTAGCGGGGAGATCACATCCTGGCTTTCCACTGTGAAGTCCTGGGTTCAAGTGTGATGTAGACTCATTCCTGTGATGAGTTTGGTGGTCTCATCTTAATCCCTGTTATCATGACCCTCAAACTGGGCCTTGGATTCATCACCCCAAAACAGATGTAACGGAGCATGGATTATTGATCGGTCTGGTGTGCTAGGTTCGCTGGGCCAGGTCCATCGCTGGCGTCACTGAAGTCAGTGGTGTTACACCAGGGAGGAATTGGGCGTGGGGACAGTCAGGTCACCATGGTTCCATGGTCACACCCCCTGCCTTCGCTGCCCTCCTGCCCCCCAGGAATCAGCACCAACAGCACCAGCCTGAAGTCCAGGAGGCAGTGGAAGAGGCAATGGAGGCAGGGCCGGGAACGGTCTCGAAGCCGCCGGGCAGCCACTTCCCGTCATGAGAGGGTGTGGCCGGATGGGGTCATTCCCTACGTGATCAGCGGGAACTTCAGTGGTGAGTGGGGGCGATCGGCATGTGCTGGGCCCGCCGGCTCAGTACGCTGGGAGTGCGTTTCATTGCCAAGCTGTTTTCCTTTCTCGTCATCTGTTGCTGAGGAGAGAAGGGCTCCAACGTGGCAGCAGCGCGGTCCAGTGGTTAGAGCAGGGGATTGGGAGTCAGGACCCCTGGGTTCTATTCCCAGCTCTGCCCTCAACTTGCTGTGGGACTTTATATGATGGCTTCCCCTCTATGAGCGTCAGTTTCCCTCTCTGTTAAAATGGGGATGCTGATGATGACTAGGGCCCTACCAAATTCACGGTCATAGGATTTTTTAAAAACCATGATTTCAGATATTTAAATATTTCATGCTGTTGTAACTGCCGGGGTCCTGACCCAAAAGGAGTCAGGGCGGGGGAACAAGATTATTGTAGCGAGGTTGCGGTATTCCCACCCTTACTTCTGAGATGCTACTGGCACAGAAGTAAGGCAGGCAATACTGTGACCCCCCTGCAATAACCTTGCAAACCCCACCCCACCCCCAGTTGACCTCCTTTTGCGTTGGGACCAATGTTCCCTCTAATTTTTGGCAGGCCGTGGGCGCAAAAAATTTCTTCTGTGCAAATTTTTGACAGGCCGTGGGCACAAAAAAATTTCTTTTGTGCAAATGTTTGTGCGTGCGGTGTTTCACCGTGTGCACGGGGTTTAGGATCTGTGTGCGCACGCACGTGTGCACTGCTAAGAGGGGACCGTGGTTGGGACCCCCAGTTTGAGAAATGCTGGTGAAATCTGTATGGGATAGGGTAAAAGCACACAAAAGACCAGATTTCATAGGGGAGACCAGATTTCACGGTCCGTGATGCATTTATCACGGTCGTGAATTTGGTAAGGCCCTAATGCTGACTCTTACCTCCCTTGGTAAGAGACCTGTGGATTGTGCACGCAACTGCTTCCACTGAGAACAACAGGAACGGATGGGTGCTGGGCCCCTTTGAAAATCTGGCCCTGCAGGGCCAGGTAAGAATGAAAGATCATTGCTCATTCCAGCACGTTGCTCTGCCAGGTGCTGTAGGACCCTGTGACAGGTCTGGCTCAGCCGTATTCCTGTGTTGCCCCTCACCCACCTCAGCAGGGCCAATGGTGATTATTTATTATTGCAGAAAGTGGGCGCTCTAGTTATGGACCAGGGCCCCCTGGTGCTAGGCACTGTGCAACCCGAGAACAAAATCCCCATGGAGCTTAGAGTCTAAGGAGCTGAACTCCTGGTCTCCTCCTGCCTCTCTTGCAGGCAGCCAGCGGGCGATTTTCCGGCAGGCCATGCGCCACTGGGAGAAGCACACCTGCGTCACGTTCTTGGAGCGCAATGCTGAAGAGAGCTACATAGTGTTCACGCACAGGCCATGTGGGTGAGTGGGGCGGAGGCCGCTGCTGGGCGGGAGGTGGTTCTCGCTCACCAGAGCCCAGGGGGACATTGTGCACTGGACAGAATCACCCATACTGGGAACTAAGGCTGAGATTTTCAAAGTACTCCAGGGGAGTTAGGTACCTACTTGACTTTGAAATTCAGTCGGAACTGAGCGCCTTATTCCCATAGGGCCCCTTTGGAAACCCCAGCCTAACAAGTGGGGCAACATTGCCGAGTGATTGAAGCACAGCCATGGGAATTTGAACTGTGCTCTAATCCGCTTCTGACTTGCTGGGTGACCTTGGGCACATCACTTTGTCACCCGGGACCTCAGTTTCCACATCTGCCCAGCGGTGAGAACAGTGCGGGCCTGCCCCCACAGGGGACTGGGAGGACTCGTTCTGTAAAGTGCTTTGAGATCCTCAGATGGAAGGGGCGAAAGGAGGGCCTTGGCTTAAGAATTATGATTTTAATTATAAAAGACATTGGCAAATTGGAATTCAGAGGAAAGGTGGCAGAAAATTAGGATGAGCCAAGTTTGAAATGTGGGTGCCTGGCTTTGCAGTAGATACAAAGGGCCTGACTCTCCTCTCACTCTGGTGTCACTCTGCTGAAGTCAAGTAGCTATGTGGTGTAAAAGTGAGGAGAGAATCAGGCCTCCAAGTTGCATGCAGCCCGTGAAAATTTTATTCTATTCATTACAGTAAGGCCTAGAAGCCACAATCTGTGTTGGGGCCCCATTGTGCTGGGTGCTGTACATGCACATAGTGAGAGTCCGTCCCTGCCCCCAAGAGCTTACAATCGAAATAGACAGGACTAGACAAAAATTAGGAGGGTAAACTGAGGCATGGAGCGGGGCAGTGACTTGGCCAAGATCAGGCAGCAGCTCAGTGGCAGAGCCAGGGATAGAACGCAGCTCTCTGGAGTCCCACTTTGGTACCTTAACAACTAGACTTTGCTGCTTATCTGACTCCCCCTCATTTGAAAGAGCAGGTCCATAATATACCATTGCATGCTCTGGGGGCCAATCCTGCAGCCCTTGCCTACCCAGATGGTCTCATGAAAGTTAACAGGTCTTCTCGCTGCAGGCCCAGGTCCCGTGCTAGAAGCAGACCATATGTGCCATTCAGATGCAGTCCCATCTGCCGCGATCACTGCTTGGTCACAGCTGTTACACAGCGATCCTTTCCAGAGGGCAGAGTGTGTCAGTGTTGTGCTCGAGCGCCAGGCTGGGGGGGGGTTCAGGCTCCAGGGCCAGATGTGGCAGGGATCCATTGGATCCATTTGCTCAGCGGTCGGGGTGGACTCCTCTCCTGTGTGATACACTCAGCTGCCGGTGAATAGAGTGGTGGCACTAATTAGATCGAGTTAAGTATCTGGGCATTGAAACACTGCCTAGCAGAATTTGCTCTGCCCTAGCTCAATAAAAACTTTGGTCCTGATCCTGAAATAAATGGAACTTAGGCACTTGAATGACTTTGAGGATCTAGCCCTTTGTGCCTGATTTGGGAATTTCTTTTTTAAGGAGCTGGGTGCAAAGATCCTTTCAATGTAGCAATACAAATTGGGGTTGCCCAAGTTGGCCCTCCTAGCAGGATAAGAGGACAGTGACACTGTGGAACTCATTGCCACATGATATATTTGGGGCCAAGAGTTTAGCAGGTTGAAAAAAGAAGGATTGGGGGTCTTTATATGGATAATAAGACTAGTCAGACTCCTAGTAGTAAGAAAAAAATAAAACAAGAGCTTGGGAAGAGAGAGAAATCTTCATGCTTCAGGGCATGTACCAACCTCTAACTAATGAAGGTCAGGAAGAAGCTTTTCTTGGAGGGCAGGTTATCCCACATTGGCCTTTTGCAGTTTCGTGCACCATCCTCTGACACACCTGGTGCTGGTCACTGTTGGAGACAATGCTCTTGGCTAGGTAGAGCCCTGCTTTGACCCAGTCCCTATGTTCCTGTGATTCACAGACCCGTTTGTACACACTGTGCATATGCCTGCAAATTAGAAACTTTGGTAGAATAATGAGGATGGATTCAGACAACCCAGTCTGATTGTGCTGGTGAAGCAGCGGTGAAAAGTAGGTGGGGGATGTGATAGCTGTCCACATAGTCAGCGAGGAAGGAGGAGAGCCCTTGGAGTGGGGGCTGAAATAGGATAAAATTAAGCAACGGAAAAGGCAGGCTGGCTCTCGGCAAATGTTTCCTGACAGGGAGAAGTATCAGGCTGTGGAACAGCCTCCCCGGGGAAGTGGTGGATTCTGCAGGCCTTCAGCTAGCCTACTGCAGGGATCAATCCTGGGCTGGCCAGGCTCGTTAGACAGGACGGGGCCAACCTGCTTTGTTCCATCTCCACATCAAGGCAGAAGGCAACTCTAGCTGGAAGGAGGGCTGCTCCCCGGCATGGCAGGTGCTGCGTGTTCTCAGCAGGTGTGGTGAGCTGGGGAGGCAGCTTTCGCTGGGAGCTCCCCAGCCCAAGTGCTGGAGTCGCATGAAAGCCACCTTCTCCTCCACGTCCCTGCGTGTGGTACAAATGCAATAAAGCAGGGTTATTAATCCTCTGGTTTAGCGGAGTCAATCCATGGAGGAGCCATGGACCCACCCTCTTCCCACAGCCAGCCAGTAACAGCCAGGAGCCCTGCTCATTCCCTGGGAATGAAGCCTCTTGGGAGGAGACCAGCAGGGACTTGGTGCACTGCAGAGGTGGAGGAGCAGGAGTGATGAACTTGGTCATGCTCTGGAGCAGGCCCTATTGGCCAGCATAAGTAGCAATGCCAAAGCATGACTCTCTCGAGGCCCCTTCCGGTCCTAGGATTCTTTCACCCCTCTGTTCAGTGACAGCGGGTTCAGCTTCTTGGTTGCTTGCTTTGTTCAGATCCAGTTCTTCCTCTTCCACCTCAGCCGTGCATAGCCATAGAATAAGGTGCGCTATTGAATGAAACAGCTGGATTCGCTAGAAGCCTGCACACTGAGCTGAGAGCACTACTAACTGAGACAAGGTGACCAGTACCTCACCGGAGCAGGCCCTAAAGGATACATTTTACCTTGATTTGCTGTCAGCACATTCAGGCCTCCAAAAGTCTTGGGGAGGAGAAAGCACCTCTCTCTGGCTACTCAGCCTGGTGCAGCTTTGGCTGACTCCACAAGTCTTTAAGGAGAGGTGTAGACAAACACAGGGCGTTCCCAGCTGATCCACCTCTAATCGCAGGGGAGAGAGAGACATGTGACAAAGTGCAAGATGTTAGAACCATCACCCAGGAAACGTCCGCACATCCTGAGCCAGGGGGCCAGATTCTGACCCCTTTGGGAACTGGCCACCTCCTGCTGAAGGCAATGAGTATCTCCCCATTGACTTTAACGGGTGTATAGACCAGGGTGCGCCAATGACTTCAGGGGAGTTAGATCAGTCTGGCCCACAGAGTGCAGCGTTCTCCTCGCGGGCCCCAAGTGGCAGCGGCATCCTGGGGTTCAGTTCAGAGCAGCAACCAGCAGCTTGGACGCTCATGCAGACCTCGTCGAAGCTCTCGGAGCCTCTGGCGTCTGGCCAAGGAGCCTTCGTGGTGGTATTTTGGCTCTGCTAGTTCCAGTCCCGGCCAGAGCGCAGAGCTACAGAAAGGAAACACAACTGTTCTTAGGAGTTAACCCCAAACTGGTCCCAGGCAAAGATCCAGGCCAGGTCTTACTCCATCCAAACTGGTTCCCCCATCCCCACCTGGGGCAGCTTCTCCCCCCGCCCCCTCCTTGCTGGTGACATTCACTTTTCCAGCTTCAACTTTTCCATCCCACAGGCAGCTGCAGCCTCTCAGCCCGGTGGGATGTGCTAAGCCTTCCCAGTTTCCGACTAGACCCTTCTCAAGTTAAAGTCACACAGGCTTTCATTTAAATAAAACCTGGGCAGGCCGTTAAAAGTTTCCAGAGAGTAATGCTTTTCCATAGGCCCTGCCTCTTGTGGAGACTTTACAGCACTAACACTTACGGCCCCGCTGATTCTCAAATGATTCGAAGGGTCGTGATTTCCCCACGGTCAGAGGGGGACGCTCCCTTCTCCACCCAGCTCTCAGACGTGCCTCGGTCGTGGGAGGAGGAGGTGGGGTGTCCCCGCGAGCGCAGGTTACTCCAGACCTTCCATCATGTGATTGCAGACACCTGCTCATCTAGGATGATGGATGGAACCCTAACTCTAACTCCAGGCCACTTAGTGCCAGGGGAAGAGCATAGCCTTAAGACCATTAACCCTTTGGAGACTGGCATATCGGCACCTCCCCCTGAGCACTGCCCTCGGAATGGCAGTGATCGAAGGGTTAAGGAGAGTTGCTGATGGGCTGGCTGATTTCTTGTTCTTGCTACGCATGGGGTTCGATGGGGCTCTTATTCCCCCTCTCCGCCCGCCCCAGGTGCTGCTCCTATGTGGGCCACAGAGGAGGGGGACCCCAGGCCATCTCCATTGGCAAAAACTGTGACAAGTTCGGCATCGTGGTTCACGAGCTGGGTCACGTCATCGGCTTCTGGCACGAGCACACGCGCCCGGACCGGGATGACCACGTGTCCATCGTCCGGGAGAACATTCAACCAGGTAAAGGCCCCTGCACTCCTCTCCACTGCCATCTTCCTCTGTCCTCCCCTTCCCTTCGTCCCCGTGCCTGGCACCCTCAAGGATGGGACTGGGAAGTAGCTGGCAGTAATCAGCCCGTGCTCGAAGGGAGAGAGCGAGACCAAGGACGTGCGTGGCTTACCCAGGTTCCCCTTCTCCACCCACTGCCGCCTCCCTTGCTTTATTCATGCCTTTGTCTCCCCCCGTTTCCCAGGGCAGGAGTATAACTTCTTGAAGATGGAGCCCGAAGAGGTGGAGTCCCTGGGCGAGACATATGATTTCGACAGCATCATGCACTATGCCAGGAACACCTTCTCCAGGTAAGAGTCCGAGGAGATGTTGCTTCATTCACTTGCTCAGCCCATGTGCACACACCTGGCCTCTCCCACCGGAGCTTCTTTGTGAAAGCCACGCCTTGGGCCCGAGCCCTCTCTGATGCCCTGTGGACCTGCCACAGGGATGAGCCTCACCCACTGCGTGAGACATGCAGGCTAGGATGAGATTCCCAGCCGGGCGCTCTCTGCCGGCTTGTTGGCCAGTTCAGGCTAGGATAATTGTTCCTGTTGCACTGAGACGAGGCCTGAGGGGACCAGATGCCTCTCTTGGGGAATGGGGGTTAAAGAAGCCAGGGGATGTAATAGGGAGGGAATTCACGGGAGGAGGCAGAGAAATTCCTTGACTCAGGCTTCTGCAGGTGAGCAGCTCCTGAGGGAGCTGCAGAATTAGACCCCTAAGCCCAGTTTGTTACTGGCATCACTCCACTGATGTCAGGGAGGGATCCCTTGTCCATGTGTGCCTGGTGATGAGCCGGCTGCGGCTCTAGGGAAGTTCACCATCTCCCCCCTCTGAGGGAAAGCCAGGAGGGTACTCTCCTAAGGCGGCTGGGCACAGACAGACCCTACAGGTCTCTCTCGCTCCCCGGCTGGCGCTGCCCAGTGTCCCCACACAAGCTCCTCAACAAGTCCTGGCCTGGATTAGACAGTCGGGTCTGCTGATAGCATGCAGTGGCCAGAGGGGAGACGGAGAGCGGCCAGAGAGAGAAGCAGCCACCTCGGTCACACGGCAGGAAGTCCACTGATGGCAGAGGAGGTCGGGAACTGTGGTGGGAGCTGCAGCCTCTAGCAGGGAAGCCTGCAGCGAAGGGCACTGAGAAGGGGAGGAAAAATCAGGGGGGCTCGGTGCCTCTGGGACATTCATCCAGAATCTCAAGGCACGTCCTGCTCTAGGTCCCATGTGGAGGCAGCGTCCTTCAGGGGCCTGTGCCAGAGCGTCATTTGAGAGCAGCTCCTGAATCAGCCTGAGCTAATACTCCAGTAAAAGCCCATCCCAGGGCAGGCCCCCGCAAACAACAACTCTGTCAAAATAGTCCTGGCAGTGCTGACAAGGGCTGGCCGTGGCCGGCTGCCTCCTAGGAGTCAGGAATAGGAGTTGAGTGTTTACCTTAGAAAGGCAGGGGAAGTGCAGAGCTGGGCCTGGAAATCCCCTCATTGCCCTAGGGAGAAGGTTATGCACTCCCAGGTTGCGCACACCTGCCTCCCACACTTCCCTTCTTCACTCCCGATTCAGTAATTCCTCATCCACCGCAGTTGTGGAAAGCCACAGAATAGGGTGCCTGGGTACTAGCATGGAGAGAGAGGAAGGAAGGAAGGAGAAATCAAAAAGCTCTATTTAATAATGATACGCAGCTCTAAGATAACCATTTAGCTGTAGTACTGAGGCCTCTCCTGTGTCTTCTGCCCTGGCCAATGCAGGATTGTTCCCTGCAGTATATTCTCCAGGGTTTCGTCCCATCTGGGTTTCAATGTTTCAACTCGTGAGACTCTTCCTCGTTACCAAACATTTCCTGCTCTTCAGCCCCAGTTTCCGCAGGATGAAGCTGGCAATAGTACCGGCCGAAACACGCCAGGCAGCAACACAAACACCGCAGGTCAGGGGTATCTCATCCCATCTCCCATGGCCATGAATGATTCTCCTACCCCCTCTGTGATCGCACCTTCCAGTGTTTGCAACAGCAAAGCTGGAATCTCCTCTGAGGTGCATTGGAGCAGAAAGAGAGAGGCCCAGAATGTATTCTCACTTGCAACAAGCCGTGTTTGAATCCTGATTTTAAATGCATGAGAAATCCCCTGAGGAGAAGTTCACCTTCTGACACAGCCGCAGCCAGGGAAAGGGCTTTGAAAATACAAATCGCTAATTACTGTAAATCTCACGGATCGCTGGGAGCAGCGCCACATCTGGATCTGCCACCGCAGCCTGACTGCACTGCACCACAGCCCACCTCCCGGCGGGTTGCATCCTTGCATGCTACGAGCTGACGATGTCCTCTGCTGAGCCTGTGGGCTCCAGATTATCCCTCCTTTGCTTGCCGCTGTTGGGCTTGTCGGTCTTTTCCCCGGGGAGGTTGGCTCGGCAGGTGAATCCCAGGTTGTGAATTCCTTTCAGCCGAGCCCGTTGGCGCGCGCTCCGCAGACGCGTGTCACTGCAGGCTACGAAGGTGCAGCTGGTGCAATTTCTCCTTGCACTGCGTGTGCGGTGCTGCCTGGCGTGTTTCAGCCGGTACTATTGCCAGCTTCGTCCACGCTGCCTGGGATTGCTGCTGGGGCTTGCTTTCGTAAGAGACACACAATGTTCCCCAGATGGCATGAACCAAACCTACTCAAACCACCTGTTATCTGTAATGGAGGCAGGTCCCTCTGGCTATTTACCATGGAGTATAACAGGACAGGGGTCCAGAGACACAGAGTCAGGCCTGAGTTAGCATGGGGGCTCCCTTCCTCTGCTGGGTGTCAGTGGATTCAGTGAGAGCAGCCAGGCTCAGGCCCCAATTCAGCAGGTGCAGAAGCAGTGCAACAGACTGGGCGCATGACGTCAGCAGGACTGCCCGGCTGCATAAAGCTGGGTGGGTGCTTAAGTGCTTTGCTGGATCAGAGCCTGCAGCGTCCTAAGCACCTTGGTCCTACCGGCTCACATCTTCAAAAGTCGCTAGTTAGAGCAGTCTGAACCAAGGGGAGGGGTCTTGGTTCTATTCCCAGCTCTGCCACTGACAGACTGGGTGACCTTGGGCAAGCCACTTCACCTCTCTGTCTCACCTTCCTTTTCTGATTTAGGCTGTAAACTCCTCTCAGTGGTGCCCCAATCTCTATGTGCTACCATAATAATTTGAGGTGCTTTTGGTGCCCAACTCAGGACCCCTCTTTGCAGAGGTGGTAAGCACTCTCAGCTCCAATTCCGGGCAGTGGGGGATGCACGCATCCATCTCCTCTTAACCAGGAAAGGATGGAAAGTTCAGGTGAATTCTGCAGAATTCTCCACCAGTTGGACACCAAGCCTTCAGGCACCCTGAAGGAGGGGCGGCTTTTGAACAGTGTCCTGCTGATCTGGGAAGCTGGACATCTGCCCATCGTTGGTGAAGTGGCATCTGGAGAGCCACAGCAGCCTTGATTGCCGAGAGCTCCAGGCCTCCATCAAGAACGTTGCAGAATTGCGGTCGCTCGGCACTTTTTTTTCCTCTTTCATAAAAAAGCCGGGTACTTCCACCCTGCCCTGCGATTCCGTGAAAGCTGGGCCCTGGAGGCTCGATATGGGACAAGCACTTGGGCTGCTCCCTCATGCTTCATATTCCCAGGGTCACTGGCAACTCACCACACAGTTACTCACTGCGGAGCAGCCCTGAAATTTCATCACTTATTTTCCATCTCTGGCCAAAGCCTGTTGAGGAGGAAAAAGACTGGACATGGGGCATCTCCTTGGGTGATTTGCCGCACATGATGGTGCTGCTGCTGGTCGAGAATGTCCCATCTGCCTTGCCTTGTGCTGCTCTTTTAAGTTCTGTTGCCTCTCCTGCCTTGGCCCCGGCTGCCAGATGAGGGTCCCTGCCAACTGGGTGAAACGTAACAAGAACTCCACGGGGCCAGGAAAGCAAGCCTGCAGATCACTCAAGATGACAGGATGGAAACTATAGAGAAATAAAAGCCCTCCTTCCCCCCGCATGCGCCCCTTTCCAGATTTAAACAGGTCCATATGGTAACAGGAGCAGGGAAAGATTCCATTCATTAATGGCAGAGTCCCGACCCGTTGGGGGAGAGCGAGCCCAAGCTGCTTGCACAGCCTCGCTCCGTCTCAGTGCCTGGTTCTCATTCTTTTCCATTTTCCTCCGTTCCCTCTTCCTCTTGTTTTCTTTCATTTTCTCTCTCTCTCTCTCGGGGGATGTCTACCCTGCCACAGCGCGTCAGGCCTGGTCTGCCCTGGAAAATGAGGTCGGTTTAATGACGACGTCGGTCGGGGTGTGCAAAAGCCATGCCCTCGAGCGGGGTAGTTCCGGCGACCTCTCGGAGAGGTGGATTAATGACAGCGCGGGGAGCAGTTTCCCCATCGCTGTTGTAACCCAACTCCCTAAGAGGCCGTAGCTGGATAGATGAAGGAATTCTTCCGTCCCCCTAGCGCCGTCTGCCCCGGGGGTTAGGTCAGTGTAGCCTCATCCTAAATTCCCCTAAGCTGTGTGGTCATGCAGCTGCCTATTAAGCCCTGCGCAGGGCTCAGGGCTGCAGCGAGGAGAGGTGCCCCTGCCGCCGGCCCCAACACAAATCTGCCACAGCCGGGAGAAAGGAGCCCCTCCCTTGGCCTGGCCCAGCCCAGCTGGAGCTGCCGCAGCTGAGAAGAGGCACCTTTCCCCCAGCCCCGAGCTGCTGCGGCGAGAGGGGCCTGAGGGGAGTCCTCTTTCCCCAACGCAGCCCCTGGGCAGCCTGCAGCCCAAACTCTGCATCCTCGGCCCCACCCCAGAGCCTGCACCCCAACCCTCTGCCCCAGCCCTGAACCCCCTCCTGAACCCCTCTGCCCCAGCCGCAGCCAGAGCCCTCACCCCAGCCAGAGCCCTCCTCCACTCCCCCACACCCCAATCCTCTGCCCCAGCCCTGAGCCCCCTCCCACACTCTGAACCCCTCATCCCCAGCCCTGAGCCTTCACTCCCAGTCAGAGGCCTGATCCCCACAACCCTCTGTCCCAGTCCTGAGCCCCCTCCCACACCCCTCATCCCTGGCCCCACCCCAGAGCCTGCACCCCCAGCCAGAGCCCTCCCCCACCGAACCCCAACCCTCTGCCCCAGCCCTGAGCCCCCTCCCACACTCCAAACCCCTTGGCCCCACCCCCACCACATTAATTTTGTTGTGCCCACCAATATGGAGGTGATGTGTTACACATCTCCTCCATATTGGTGCACATAACAAAATTCATTCTGCACATGGACGTAAAATAGAGGGACCACTGGCCACATCTCTCAGAGGTGTGGATTTTCACATATCTGAGAGACGGAGCTTTGCTGGTGTAACTTCCGTGTGTAGACCAGTCTTCTGTTCCTCTTCCACACACATTCTTACTCATTTTCTCTCCTCCTTTTCCTTGCCCTGTTTTATTCTCTGTCTCTCACTCACTCACTGTCTTTAGCATGCCAAGCAGCCTGCGGGCACCGTGGAATTTGCTCCCTGTTGAGCTTGCTTCTGAAAAGAGGCAAGAAATATAGACACCAAAGTATGGGGCGTAGGATGGGCCAATGCTGTGTCTGCAATACCCTTTGGGCCTGATCCTGCTCCCGTTAAAGTTGCTGGGGAAACTGCTGTTGCCCCAGGATCGGGCGCACTGGCTTTTCAGAATGTGGGGGAGTTCATCGCTTTGGTTTGGGGCCCCAGGGGAGGCCCTGCTGGAAAACTGAGTGCAGCAGCCTTGCCCTTCGGGATGGTGTGTCTGTGGGGAAGGTTCTGCCTTCTTTGTGGAGAGCAGTTGGATTAGATAGTTTGAGAGACAAGGGGCTTCCCAGCTGGCATCCTGCCATCCGCCTTGGTGATGGAGAGTGAAGCTGCTTCCCTGACCTCCTCCTGTTTGTGGGATGAGCTCAGAGCAGAGGTGGGATAATGCCCTCAGACCACAGCCTGGCCCATGAGCAATCCCTCTCCACTCTCCCTTCAGGGCACTCCTCCGGTGGTTTTGGTCTCTGGTGACGACAAAAGCTTCCCCCAGAGGTTCTTCCTGCATGTCTTGGGTGCCCTACTTGCTGGTGGCTGGGTTTCACGACAGCTCCGCACCCTTGTTTACATTTTGGTGTATTTTCACGTTTGGTTGTGAAATGGCAAAGGGCCATGGGGAGCTGCCCTGCTCTGTACAGCTGCTGCTGGCTGGTCAGGATTATGCATTGGGTCACTCCAAGGGCACATGCTTCATGTAATCAGTGTCAGAGATGGAACTAGAACCCAGGACTCCCTCGGCTCTCACCTCTAGACCCCACTCCCCTCCCAGAACTAGGGATAGAACCCAGGAGTCCTAACTCCAACCCCCCTCTGCTCTAACCATTGGACTGCATTGCCCTCACAAGACCCACCCTAATTGGGGAATGACACAACCCCACCCCAGCCCTGCTGCTCCCCCTGCACCCCAGGTCTCAATTGCTGATTAGCAGATGAGTTAGCTGCCCCTCTCCCCCCACCAGCTGCATGCAATCCTATTCTTCCACCGGTATGGGCCTCCGGCTTGTTTGGCTCACTTTCCTTCATATATTCAAGGAGCACTTTAATTACAGGGGCGTGTGAGCTGTTTTTAGCAGCTTGCCCCTTTTTCCCCCCGAGAACAGAGCTGACCTCCTTTTACAGCTGTGCCACCCTTTCAGGGGCGCGGTGTGCGACGCCCACACTGAGTCCCAGGGAGGAAGCCAGCCCACATATTAGAGAGTTCTGACTCAGCTGCCTGGATGTGGACCCACAAGCCAGGCTAGATCTGGCACAGGCAGGGTCATGGCCCACCCCCCCCCACCTGCACTCAGCTAGGAGTGCCGCTGCTGTACTCCTCCTGCTCCAACATCAGCCCCCTCCCCTCAGCACCTTTCCCCACACAGTCCTGATTGTTACCCCTGGATGGCTGATTTAAAGCCATGTGTTTGTTACGGTCTCCTGGCGGCCTGGCCCAAAGCAGTGCAGCTCCTCCTGAACTGTCCCCCTCCTGCAGCCCAAGCTGCTGCCCCAGCTTCATCAAGTGGCTGGTGTCAAAGCAAACTTCCCTCTGGTTGATAACCGACGATACCGCTGACAGGAGCAATGCCATGGTGGGTACTAATGCTACCGATAACTGACGATACCGCTGACCGGAGCAATGCCAGGGCGGGTACTAATGCTACCGATTACTGACGATACTGCTGACCCGAGCAATGCCGTGGCGGGTACTAATGCTACCGATAACCGACGATACCGCTGTCCGGAGCAATGCCGTGGCGGGTACTAATGCTACCGATAACGGACGATACCGTTGACCCGAGCAATGCCGTGGCGGGTACTAATGCTACCGATAACGGACGATACCGCTGACCCGAGCAATGCCGTGGCGGGTACTAATGCTACCGATAACCGACGATACCGCTGTCCGGAGCAATGCCGTGGCGGGTACTAATGCTACCGATAACGGACGATACCGTTGACCCGAGCAATGCCGTGGCGGGTACTAATGCTACCGATAACGGACGATACCGCTGACCCGAGCAATGCCGTGGCGGGTACTAATGCTACCGATAACGGACGATACCGCTGACCGGAGCAATGCTAATACGATGTATCGCACTACGGTGCTGTAATATTGATACTGCTATTCATAGAATCACAAAAGATCAGGGTTGGAAGAGACCTCAGGAGGTTCTAGTCCAACCCCCTGCTCAAAGCAGGACCAACCCCAACTAAATCACCCCAGCCAGGGCTTTGTCAAGATGGGCCTTAAAAACCTCTGAGGAAGGAGATTCCACCACCTCCCTGGGTAACGCATTCCAGTGCTTCACTGCCCTCCTAGTGAAATAGTGTTTCCTAATATCCAACCTAGACCTACCCCCCTGCAACTTGAGACCATGGCTCCTTGTTCTGTCATCTGCCACCACTGAGAACAGCCGAGCTCCATCCTCTTTGGAACCCCCCTTCAGGTAGTTGGAGGCTGCTATCAAATCCCCCCTCACTCTTCTCTTCCGCAGACTAAATAACCCCAGTTCCCTCAGTCCCTCCTCGTAAGTCATGTGCCCCAGCCCCCTGATCCTTGTCATTGCCCTCCGCTGGACTCTCTCCAATTTGTCCACATCCCTTCTGTAGAGGGGGGACCAAAACTGGACGCAGTACTCCAGGTGTGGCCTCCCCAGTGTCGAATAGGGGGGACTAATCACTTCCCTCCATCTGCTGGCCATGCTCCTACTAATGCAGCCCAAAATGCCATTGGCCTTCTTGGCAACAAGGGCCCACTGCTGACCCATATCCAGCTTCTCGTCCACTGTCACCCCCAGGTCCTTTCCTGCAGAACTGCCGCTTACCCAGGACTGTGACTGCTACTGATAAGTTGCAACACTACTGACAATAGTGGTAGAAAAACTACCAATGCTCCTGCTAGTACCAGTACTGCAAATGTCGTAATACTACTTAACATTTCTCAGGTCGTTTTTTCAGTACTATGGGTAGGAGTATTAATGCTGCTATTACCACTTCTGATACTAAGATGTTGATTAATCCTAGCTCTAATATGCAGTGCGACTTGTAATACTGCACTACTAACGGTACTGTGGTAACAGTGCTAATGTGGTTTCCCTGCAGTCTTTGGGGCCGTGACTGTATGATCCTGGGGTCTGAGTTCTGCTCCTCCCACCTTACTCGGTGCTTTTCCTTCCCATCTGCTGCTCCATCCACCTGTTCTTTTCCACCCACTTGGTCCTAAAATCTCCCGCTGTCTCCTGAGCAGGTGACTTCTGTGCTTCTCCCCACTTCGCTCTGCCAGTCATTCCAGGAAATAATTGGGCCGAATTTTTGTGCCTCTCCCTCTTTAACTGTGTGGCCAGTCGGGGTCTGGGCCATGTTCATCTCTGGGATAATTCCACTGACTCCAGCCTTTCTCCAAGCGCAGTGAGCGGGGCTTGCTGTGACTGCATACAGCTTAGACACGACACGAGCAGACCTGGACTCTCGCCAGAATGGGTGAGCCATGCCCACCGAGCCTCACTTCGGCTCTCAGACTGGGCCTGGGCTTGCTACAGAGGCAACGTGCAAAGGGGACTGCTCCCTGCAGCCAGTTTGGGCAGCAGGGGAGCCCTGCATGGAACCCATGAAATGTGAATCTCTGCCCCAGGTGCTGCTTTGCTATGGAGGTCCAAGGGGAGCTGAGTAGGTGGCGTCCTCCATTCCCCTCACCCCTCTCTGCTCTTGTTCCAGGGGGGTTTTCCTTGACACCATCAAGCCCAAATACAATGTGAACGGGGTGGTGCCTCACATCGGCCAGCGGACTCGGCTGAGCAAAGGGGACATAGACCAGGCACGCAAGCTTTACAGATGCCCAGGTAAGAGCCACTGGCTACTCAATATCCGCCGTGGGGGTAGGGTAGGTGCAGAACATCCATCTGCCTGCTGGGATCAAGGGGAAAAGGGCAACATAGAAACCAGCTACACTAGCCTTACCTGATACATTATTGTTATTACTGGTGTCACAGTAGCATCCAAGATCCCAATTAAGTTTGAGGCCCTATTGTGCTAGGTGCCACACGTACGCTTAAGTCAGGGACTGCGCCTGTCCTGAAAAGCTTGCAATCTAAAGAGAGGAGGCAGACAAAGAGTAGGAAAATGGGGGATTATTATCCCCATTTTACAGAAGGGAAACTGAGGTCACCCACGGAGTCCATTGCAGAGGCAGGAATGGAACCTTAGACCCCAGGAAACTTTAACCGCCTAACCCTCCCAGTTGAAATTGTTCACATTCTGAAATTTCCACCAAAAAATTAATCAGAATTTCAAATTTTTGACCAAAAAAGTGATGATTTTTTTCACCAGTGCTCTCTGGTTTTCAATCAACCATGGAGTGGCTAATTTTTTACCTTTAAAAAAATATATATATATTTTGACAAAACTTCAAACAAAAATAAATAATAAAACCATGGAAATAAATAGAAAAAAAAATTTAAAAATCCAAAGCCCAGCTCAAATACACACGCTGTGACTGCAATCAGAATGTGGCATGCATTCTTTATAGGTCTATAGTGTATTTTGACCCACACACTTATTTTGTTTGTCTCCTAGCTGCATGAATGTAAAATCTTTGGTAAGGATGACTCAGAAAGGAGTTTAGAGGGCAGAGAATGAGTCAGTGACCCACTGGGAATGGAATCACAGCCTCCGATTTGGTAACACCAGCTGGAGTAAGCTAAGCCTGGTGTCCCAAGTCCTTCCTTGTGTGTTATGTCCCCCGAGTTCTGACATCATGCTCTGATCTGACCGCTTCCCACTGCTTTATGAATGGAAATAGCATGACATAACCCAGGTCTGAGAGCCCAGTCTGGACAGACAGCTCCCATCTTCACCAAGGCTTTGGAGACCGTCCAGCCATCCCCAGCTTTGGCGCCAGCAATTAAACAGACGTCAGAAAAGAAGGCAGGGACAAGTAGTCAAGAGAAGAGCCGGGAGTGTGTGAAACTTCTGGTTCCCATTTGACTCCTGAGTCTTGTCAGGCCGGAAGATCCCAGACAACCAGCCTTGCTCACCCTCTATGTTCACAGAGAGGTCAAAGGCTTATAAACAGAATGGGATTGTTTTTCCACCAAGGAGTTCAGTGATGGCCGCGGGAACGTTTCTGAAGGGAATGATGAGTCAGTGCCAGGGAATAGGGGGTGGTGCAGCAGAGGGGGAGTTACTGGCAGAGTTGAGTGTGTGAGGAGCACGGGGCTTGGACAGCAGGGTCAGGATTGAGGTGCATTGACGGAGGTGGGGTGGGTAGCCCAGTGCTGGAATAACAACAGGTGCAGTGGGACAGGACTGAGATGCTCTGACAGAGTTGTGTGTGTAGGGAACTTGCATCCCACTCTTGTTTTGCCTGGCTCTAACTGGTGCTGATCACTTTGGGTACCACTCCATTTCCCCTAAATACAGTCAAAACAGAATGAAAATAAAAATGATACAAATCTGCTGAGTTTCCCGAGCCCTAGAGGGGCCTTTTCTGTTGCTTTCTCTGGAGCCCACCCGAGAGAGTCGGCAAGCTCTGTTATAAACCTTTCCCCTTGTGCCTTATGGGTTGCTGCCAACGGAGGATGTTACGAAGAACCAAAGCACGTGTCAGGCAAATGGAACGAGGCTTTGGAGTGCCACCCACAAAAAATAGCCATGGAGACACATGCCTTGTAACAGTTGCCTCCCCAGCTTCCCCCACTCCCAGCTGACAGGGTGTGGATGGAGAAGACAGGCTGGCCAACAGCTGTCAGTCTCCTATCTTCCCTGGGGCTTCCTGTAGGCATCAGAGCGAGTATCTTCCAGCTGGTTTTCCTGATGTGCATGGTGTGACCATGTGACCCATCCGGCTGCAGAGGCAACAGGGTCAGTAATAATATTGTTCTTCAATGTCAGTGAGAATGAGTCGGCTTTGCTGTAGTTGTCCACAGCTGGGGGAGATATGGTTGAATCTCTTAACAAGTTCTAATCGGCTGCCTCATTGCGCCAGGTGCTGTATGTACACATAATAAGAGATGGCCTCTGCCTCAGGGAGCTCACAATGTAAATAGACAAGACAGACAAAGGAAGAATTGAAATCCCTGTTGTACAGATGGGGAACCGAGGCACAGAGAGAGAAAGTCAGCGGAGTTACTCCCCGTGCAGCCTGAGATCTGAACCTGGCCCTGTGAGCCAAAGAACAATGCTGTGTAGGAGCCCGGGTGCCTGGGTTCTATTCCTGCCTCTGTCACTGACTAGGCTTGAGCAAGTCATTCCACTTATCCATGCCTCCGTTTCTCCATCTATTAAATGAGGGTAATACCCAGCTCCTTGGGCCAGAGGAGAGTGGAGTGCAAGGTTGAATTCATCAATGTGTGCAAAGTGCTTTAGGATCCTCAGGTGAAGATGTTAGAAATGGGTAATGTATTTACAGGGCATCTGTGGTAGATGCTATGGTGACAGAGGCATTACAAATGTGTGTGATATCTACAAAAGAACAGGAGGACTTGTGGCACCTTAGAGACTAACAAATTTATTTGAACATAAGCTTTCATGAGCTACAGCTCACTTCATCGGATGCTTATGCTCAAATAAATTTGTTAGTCTCTAAGGTGCCACAAGTACCCCTTTTCTTTTTGCGAATACAGACTAACACGGCTGCTACTCTGAAACCTGTGATATCTAAGTACACTACAGATAACAGACCAAGATTCAGAAATCTAGAAGGACCCTGACTCAGGATAGGAGCAGACCATGCAGAAATCTCTGCTGCTCAGAGATAATTTTTACAGTGGAATAAAATGAGACATATGCCCTATTGTTGCTTCTTTATAATGAAGAAGGAAGCCTGAAAGGAGGTTTGTTTTTGTTTTCTTTTGTTGATTAATCGCAAAAGTAAGGAGGAGGGACAGCTCTTCTTCCATTTGTTTGTTTATTTCTTTGTTTTAAATTGAAATTCGGATCCGCTCTCAGGTGGAAGGCTCTAGGGAGAACTGGAGAGCTAGGAAGAACTATGACATCACATAGGCAAGGAGAGCACAAGTTGGGCAATTGAGTGGAGAAGGGATTTTTAGTCAAATACCTTAGAACTTTTTGTGCCAGATTGTCTCCTGGGATAGATGGACACAGCTCCTTTGGCTTCGCTGGAGTTTTGTCCTTTTGCCCTTTGTTTGTCATTAGTTCCTGTTTAACTCCAGTGACTAATTGACCTCTTGGAGAACGGAAGTCTTTGTTAAACATACAACACCTTTGCCGGGCCCTTGCAGTGAGAACACCCCGGAGACCTTCCAGAGGTTCTCCAGCAAACTCAGGGCAGAGCAGAGTTGAAATTGCTGATATTTCTAAGGTTAGAAACCAAGCAGGAAAAATTATTATTAAAAAGAGAGGGACAGGGTTTCCTTTTTTCCATGGCAGGGACAGGCTCAAACCCCAATTCTGAAATTATCTTTTACATTTCACCTTTAATCTTGCTCCATCAAAATAGTCCCCAGTGCTGGCTCCACACTCGGGGAGGCGGGAAAGAATGTCTTGGCCTGTGGACAGCAGTACTGACGTGCCTCTGAGCTTTGCCACAGCTGACTAGATCATGTGGCTTCCAGATGGTAGTGCTGGGCTAGCTCCAGATAGTGCTAAGCAGTAAACCTGTCATGGCTGGCTGGCCACGGCATGGCGTGGCAGGGTTGGGGGGGGGGATTTCTGCCCTGATGGAGGCGGGGCTGCCACGGGGCCTTACTGCAGATGCAGTTCCTGGAAAGCCTTAATTGACACTTGGATGCAGCTCACCCCTGGCTGGGTTTGAGGCTCTGGCTTGGTGGCTATTGGAGCTGGGAGGCAGGGGAAACTGTTTACAGGAGAACGTTCAATCCATGGTGCTCTGCTGGAAAGGCTGAGACTTGAGGGGCGGGAGGGGGGTGACACGAAAACTCTTGTAAGGTTTAATTTTCCATCTTAAAGTTGGGACTTCTGTTGCTGTGGCAACATGGCACCAGGTTGGGTTTCCATGGCTACTTGGGAGCTTCACTCCAGGCTATTGAGATTTGATTGGAGGGGTGAGGGAGATGCATCTTAAAAAGGCCAGCGCTGCTATTTGGGTGACAAGAAGCAAAGCCCACAGACAAAAGACAAAGATTTCCCTTGGAGCAATGCAGCCAGAGGGGTTGGGGGTGTGTGTTAAACATCAGGTTTGGAAGTGCTAACTTCTGCAGGAATGCAGGGTCAACGCCCAGCCAAGGTGATTCAGCCCGGCTAAGGGGGATAAATTGTCCTCTGTGTGATGTGCTGTCTGGGGTCTTGGGGATGGGATCTTTGAAAGCTGCTGGTTGTTGAGCCTGATCCAAACATCCCTGAACTTTGCATTCAGATCTTGCAGCAGCCTCCCTCTGGATGGGACGCCGGAGTCCGTGAGCGCTACCCAGGGGCAGAGCATGCACTGTGGCAGTCCAGAGAGGCAAGCCTGGTCCAATGCTCTGTCTGTACAGTAACTGGGAGCCCATTGTGCACCCTCTCCTTGTGCTCAGGATCAACTCCCCAGCACGCCTTCAGCGCTTTCGTGGTCCATTGAGCCGTTTCCTGTGGGCACTTGCCTCCCTCGCCCTGTGCTCCCTCGGAATGGGCCTCAGGGTCCAAAGGCGCCTCCAGTCCCATTACAGCCTCAGGAGCCCAGACTGTTCAGAGCTGCTGGGCCCACAGAAGGAGGCTGGAGCAGCGCAAGAGCAGAGAGCTTTGGGGTATACCTGGCGCACGGGTGAGGTTCACCTGGTTTTGCATCAGGACCACAGACGGGTCAGAACGCTGGGAGTTCAGAGTCAGACCCAAACAGGCCCTGGGGTTTCTAAGGTTCCCTATAGCTTTAGTTCCCCGCAACTACCCCAATCTATATAACCCTTCTCAAGAAAACGCCCCACACGCAACCCTGCGACCGTCCCTCACTCACACCAAGCTATTATTCGGGAGCTCTTCCAGCTTCTGCCCTCCTC
Source organism: Eretmochelys imbricata (assembly GCF_965152235.1). Lineage (NCBI taxonomy): Eukaryota > Metazoa > Chordata > Testudines > Cheloniidae > Eretmochelys > Eretmochelys imbricata. The sequence continues at coordinate 5,808,393 of NC_135597.1, forward strand.
CCACTGCTGCTCTTCCTCCCTGATACAAACCGAGCAGCTCTGGACACGTCATTCCACCTGCTGCTGCTAATGGTACCCGGCTTCCCCTTAGGTGCTGGAACTAGGGCGCTGGGGGGCAGGAAGGGGGGCTGCCGCACCCCTTGGTTGAAGTGGATTCCATCATATAAAGGATGTACAGTTCGAGTCTATACAGCTTGTTCCATTGCCCTGCCCACCCGGCCATACAGCTCCTTCTGTCACAAACCCTTTCCGAAGCTTTGGCTCATCATGCACCTTGTGAATACATGCCAGTAACATGTCCCCGTGTGTCTCCACAAAAGCCAGGAGAGACACTAAAGTCAGCCAGCCTGGATACCTTCTGCTCACGCTTGCAGAGCTGGCGGGGGAGGGGGGTGGGGGGTGTTGCAGATGGGAAAACTCAAGGCACTTCTTTGGGTAGCTCTGGAATCGGAAGCTGGCAAGGGCAGGGAGCGGTTAGCGACATGTTAACCCTTGTAACAGTGAGAGCAAGTAGCTTGGATCCAGAGTTTGATCTTTGATATGTTGTCTGTCTGGGGTCTTCCTACCCTTGTGCTGGACTTCAGGGAAGACTGGAATAAAATTCTTTCATCTCTCTGATTTGGATGTTTCTTACCCCCGATCCATCTGCCTCTCTCACTCCCTGCCCTGGCAGATTTATGGGAGCGTGGGTGGCAATCCGTCGACATTTGTTCCTTCTGACCCAACCTGCTGTTGACAGGGGGATCTGCTGTGGGGCTGCTTGTGAGGGGTGCGATGACTTGGCTGGGTGCTGGGGTTGGCTTTGCTGCTGGGTTTTTAACCCTCCGCCCTTTCCTGTTTTGTCCCCAGCCTGTGGAGAGACCCTCCAGGACAGTCAGGGGAATTTCTCCTCCCCAGAGTTCCCCAACGGATACCCTGCACACGTGCACTGCATCTGGAGGATATCGGTCACCCCGGGGGAAAAGGTACCAGAGCCCGTCCCAAAGTGTCTGGGGTGGGGCGCACAGTTGCAAAGGGCTGGGGGTAAAGGGGTTAAACGAGGGAAATCCAGGTGTTGAGTGATGCTTTCCTTTCTTGTTCCTCCTTCTTCCTAGTCCCCTTTTCCTTTCTCTGTCTCTCCCCCCTCTCTTGTTCTCCTTCCTTCTTTTTTCTCCATTTTTCCCTTCCTGTCTTTCACTCTCTGTCCCGTTTCCCTCTCCCCTCTTATCTTCTCAGTCACCCCCCCCCCCCCGAAGCACTGGATGTAAAGCCATACAAATCGTCACCTTCTCTCCTTCCACACCTTTGTGCCCCTTGTGTGGTGGTTCCTTCCCCTACACACGTGTGCACACGCACACGCACGCATGCTCCTTTCCCATGGGCAGGTCAGCCCCAGCTTTCAGCACGCAACGTGGTGTGAGCTTTCTTACGGCCATACCTCCGCTCTGGCTGGCTGGCTGGGATCCCATGTTCTGGGAACTGTCTTGACAGCCGCAGCTATTTAACTGCGCGCTCCCCAAGCTCCACGGCACGGCTCTGCGTAACCAAGGATCCCCTGGAAGGGCCTCGATACGGAGCGCAGGGCAGGGAGCAGAAACGGGGCGTGGAGCAGGAGTGGGAACCGCTCCTTTGCTGCACCCCATTGGAATTTTACCCCCTCCTCCAGTCTCATGCTTTCAGGGTCACCAGGCTCCTATCAGTTAGGGATGGGAAAGGCCAGTAGAGCATGTGCCTTGAACGGGGGGGTAGGGACCATCCTCCCCTTCCCATACTGCCAACAGGAGAGGATCCCAGCTAGATCCTGGCTTGGGGGCAGGGGGGCAGGGAATGGAAAAAGTGTGAATCACTGCATTAGAGGCGCCAGAGCCATTTACTCTTTGGGGCAGGGACTGTCGCTTTGTTCTGTGTCTGTACAGCGCCTAGCACCGTGGGGTCCTGGTCGATGGCTGGGTCTCCTAGGTGCAATCGTACTACAAATAGACAATGATCATTAGAGCACTGAGCCCATCCCCCTTCAAGGACAGGGTACAGGCCCCAGAGCCGGGACATCACACTGATGTGCTGCTTCACCTTTGGCTGTGCCTACCTGTGTGGGAGGGGCAGTGGGAAGGTGAGTAGCCAGCAGCTGGTGCCTCTTATGGGTCCGAGTGCTCCTCCCCAGAGTGGGGGGTCACCGGAGAACAGGGGTGGTTTGGGCCAGGATCCAGCCTGCTACTCTGGTCACAAGCAGGCGACCTTACTCTTCAAACAATCTGGTTCTCCCCTTTACCCTCAGGCGCGGTGATTCAACCCTCCCCTTCTGCCCTGCCGTGCCGCCCACGCATTGTCCGTGCCAAAGTCACTAATGGGATAGCCACACGTTCATGCCAGCTGGGGAGGGAAAAGGCCTTGTGGGCCATCCCCAGTGGGGGATAGCACAGAGGCGTGGGCTATTCCCTGGGGCTTTGTCCAGCCCATTGGAAATGTCCCAAGTGCAGGCGGGCTCCCAGCGCTTGCCTGGAGAGGGACTCAGAAAGATCTCTCCTTTGGGAAGCTTTTCCCCCCGATGAGCTGCCTGAAGGCCCAATCCAGAGCCTGCTGAAGTCACTGGGAAGGCTCCCAATGAGTTCAAGGGGTGTTGGATCAAGCCTTAATTGCTCCTCTTGTTCAACTTTACCCCATTCCTCTGAGTCAGATACTCTAGAGTTCCTCAACCCCGCACCCCGGCCTTGCTGTTTTCTGCCTGTGAATCGTGCCAGCAGACGGCTCTCTTGGCTTTCCATAGTTAGCAGCTAGCCAAGCTAAGCAGCTCTACGTATTTAGTGCCTCTGGCTGCCATATCTCAATGCAAGCACCTGTTCATCCCTGAGCCCTTCAAGACTTTGGAGAAGGACCCGATCTGACAGTGCCCACGCTTGGGTTGAGTGGTGATCTGGAGCCCAGCTCTGCAGCCTAGGCCCGTTTCTAGCAGGAGGGGTTAAGCAGCGGAGCTTTACGCAGTCACGATTGCCTGAGTTGGGGTTTCATTACGGACTCGTAGCTTGAACCTGGGTCCTCTCACATGAACCTGGGGCAAGTGCTTTGCTTTCCTGACACCCTGGGATACCTGTGGTTCCCACCTCAAAAATCAAACGAAAGTCTGCTCTTTCCGTTGGAGTTTCTGCCATTTGTTCCACCCTGACGTTCAAAGGTAAACGCAGGGCCCGCGGCCTCCTGCAAACACTTTCCTGTGTTAACTGACCGCTTTCCTCAGCCAGCGGTTGCAGCGCCTAACGGTACTTGCCTGGGGTGATCACAATAACGGATGGGCCATGGGCTAGCTGCAGTGCAAATGCCCTGCTTTCGGAAGTTTGGGCCTATGACTAGTGGTACCTCACTTGGTAGCTTCCCAACTTGAAGTGCCTGGATGGGCCGCGGTTTTCAGACAGTGCTGAGCATCCCCCTCTGCAAGTCGGACCCCCTGTAGGGTGTCTAGCCACTTCTGGAGGTGTGCAGGCCTTTGATCAAAGTGGCATCTGGACATGGTGGCTACTAGAGATACCTGAGGTGGATGAAAGAACTTTAGTTGAGCAGAGGATGCGATTAGTTCATGACTGCACCCAATGGAAAGCCCTCCTGCTGCTTTTGGGTTCACTCACTCCCCCTGAAGCCTGTTGGAGGGAGATGGCTGGAATGGCCTAATGATCTCCTGGATGCGTTTGAACCTGGGAGCTTCAGTAATGCAGCACAGGCTAATACCACATCAGCTCAAGGAATAACTCTGTGAGCTGGCACCAGTAGTAGGCTATTATCCTGTCATGGTCGAGCCATCAGAGGGGGAGGAGGCACTCACTTGGCCGGTGTGTTACCATAGGGTTCCTCCGTGGTGGGGGTGTTTTAATCTCTGCTTGTTTTCCCTCTCAGATCATCCTGAACTTCACATCCCTGGATCTGTACCGAAGCCGGCTGTGCTGGTATGATTACGTGGAGGTGAGAGACGGGTTCTGGAGAAAGGCCACACAGCGAGGTAACCAACAGGAATCTTGGGCAGGCGGGCCAAGCTATGCTGTGCAGCTGGAAGTCAGTCCCTCTAATGACCCCTTCCTCCACCATTAACTCCCAGCTCCAGTATGCTCTCCCTCCCCACATTCCCCGCCTTCTCTGCTTTATTTGCTTGTGGCAAGGAACTTTCCACAGCGATGCTGAATGATCCACATGCCATCAGCCAGAGCAGGCAGAATAACCAGTGTCTTGGGCCTGGTTTTCCTCTCACTCACCCCATTGGTTCAAATGGGGATAATCCCAATTGACATGAGTGTGAGATCAGAAACTCACCCACAGAATCATAGGAACAAAATGCTGGAAGGGCATAAGAACGGCCACACTGGGCCAGACCAAAGGTCCATCTAGCCCAGTATCCTGTCTTGACAGTGGCCAGTGGCAGGTGCCCCAGAGGGAATGAACTGAACAGGTAATCATCTAGTGATCCATCTCCTGTCGCTCATTCCCAGCTTCTGGCAAACACAGGCTAGGGACACCATCCCTGCCCATCCCGGCTAATAGCCATTGATGGATCTATCCTCCATGAACTTATCTAGTTTTTTTTTAACCCTGTTATGGTCTTGGCCTTCACAACATCCTCTGGCAAGAAGTTACACAGGTTGACGGTGTGTTGTGTGATGAAATACTTTTGTTGGTTTTAAACCTGCTGCCTATTAAACATCAAGGAATCATCTAGTCCAGTTTCATAAACGACTGGTCTGAGGACCGGCGTCAGTCCCTGAGATCTCCCTGACGCAGTTTAGGAAGGCAGAAAGCCAGTTCCTGGTATCAAAGAGGTTGAGAAACACTAACTAGTCCATCCCCCTGTGCCGAGGCAGGATTAAGTCTACCTAGATCACCCCAGACAGGTGTTTGTTTAGCCTGTTCTTATGAACATCCAATGACGGCAATTCACACCCCCATGTTCACCCACATCTTCCAAGTGCTTTGCAAATGAAGCAAGTGCAACTCTGTCGACCTCAGTGGAGTGACCCCTGCATACGTGAGCGCTGCATGTGACCATTAGCAGATTAGCCTAATCCACATGGCCCATCTGGCAGGCAGGCAAGCCAGTCTCCCCATTTTGGGAAACAGAGGCACAGACAGACATGACGGGCCAGATTTTCCAAAGATCTCGGCCCTCGTGCGCGAAACTCTTTTGAAAAATCTGGCCCTCGAAGACTCGCCGAGGGTCCCACCGCGAGTCAATGCGGGGAACAGAACCCAGGAGTTACTTGATTGCTAGTCCCCAGCTCGACCACTAGCCCACGTTGCCTTTAAAAAATGGCTGATTCAGACTTATGGCTGCACAAGCTATTTTGAGCCAACCAACATAGGGGCCTACAGAATTCCTTACCCAGGAACAAACTGGGTTTCCCCGGGGCGGGGGCCTTTCTGGTAACTTGCTCTAGCCCCAGAACTTGATCTCTATGACAATGATGATCTAAATGTTCCCCAGAATTCCACATCCTTACATTCTGGGCCACTTCACCCCTCCGCCCCGGAAACATCAGGTGTTTATGAAATTGCCATAAAATGGCCATTTTCCCATCCGAAACTGGCCGCGTTCCAGGGCCAACCAGGTATTGTCAGGAAGCGATGTTGGCTTGCCAAATGTTTTGCTCTGCAATGACGGTGCAGGGAGCAGAGGGTGTGAGCCGCTGCCAGCCGGCAGTAAATGCCGTCGAGAGATACCCCATAAAGCACGTGTCCCTCTCCAGGTAGGTTCTGCGGGAATAAGCTCCCCGAGCCCATCATCTCCACCGACAGCCGCCTCTGGATTGAGTTCCGCAGCAGCAGCAACTGGGTCGGCAAAGGGTTCTTCGCTGTCTATGAAGGTACCGGGCTCTCCCCCGGGACTGGCTGGGTCGCTCATGTTGGTGCGGGGAGGGAGATGACTCCTTCGGGGGAAAGATTCCACGCAGTATCTTAAGGGTTACTTTTCTTTGGGGAGGGCTGATTAGGATTGTCAGTGCTAAGCCTTCTCCTGGGAATGGGCTGGGTGGTCGCAGGCCCTCCAGATAACTTTCTCCCCTGGGGCCTGCCCCAGAATGTGGGGGCCGGTTCTGGCAGCAGCATCACCTCTCCCCCAGGCAAGCGCCACCCTGCTGCTTACAGCTGGGCTGGTGTTACCTTCCCTTACAGCCATCTGCGGGGGAGAAATGAAGAAGGATAATGGCCACATCCAGTCTCCGAACTACCCAGATGAATACCGGCCCAACAAAGTGTGCACCTGGAAGATCACGATCTCTGAGGGCTTCCATGTGGGGCTCACCTTCCAGTCGTTCGAGGTATGGGCCTCATGAGTGTCCAGCCCGCACTGTGAGTGCGCGCAGGGCAATGGGGACAGGACACAGAGCCTTGATGCTCACTGTGGCCCGGATCCTGAGACATGCTGAGCCTCTGGGACTCTCTCTGGCCCTGTTGAGGCTGGCAGGAGCCCAACACCTCTTGGGATTTCACCCAAAACTTCACTAGCGCCTTTTGCCTGAAGATCTCAAAGCGCTTCCAAAGCATTAATTAGTTAATTTTCGCAGGCTGGGTGAGGGAACAGCATTTCCCAGTGGATAGGGCATCAGGCTAGGATTAAAGGTTCTGTTTCTGGCTCTGCCATGACATACTGGGTGACCTTGGGCAAGTCACTTTCCTTCTCCCTTCCTCGGTTTCCCTATATGGGGGTAATGGTCCTTTAAGCTTCCTGGAGGAAAAGCCCCATATAAGAGTTAGGTATTGCTATCTTGACCATGGTAGAGCTGAGACACAGAGAGGGGAAGTGGCTTGGCCAAGATCATTCAGCAGGTTGGTGTCGGGATTATAACGCAGAATGCTTGATTCCCTATCCTGTTTAAACCCCTTCTAAATCCTTTTGGCAGCACTGAGAATCTGAGCCCTAGATCAGTGCTCCTCTAGCTATCTGATATGGGGGACTGGCATTTTTCCCCCAATGTGCCCACAGACCGGCAGCCAATGGCTCGCGGACTGGTACCAGTCCGCGGACCACCACTTTCAGTCGCACTGCCCTAGATCATGCCTCACTCCTGTTAACAGCAATTCCCATTAGGCTGCAGCAAACGCATACTCTCCTCTTTTTCACAATCCCCTCCTCTTGCCCGAAAACAGACAGGCTCACAGAAGTCACCACATGCCTCCACTCCGTAATCAAAGCCAGAAAACTGAGTCATTGGCACTCATCCGGAGTCACCCAGTGGCTCTTCCCGTTAGAACAGCATTCCTTAGCAACGAGAAACCTACCGGCGAGCTCGCCTGCAGAGACAGTCAGAACTTCCATCCCCTGGGAAATCTTGATATTGCAAAATTTCCTTGTTCCCGAAATCACATCGACAAGTCAAAATTTCCAAAAATTCCCACAAAATGAAATTTCAGAAACATGGTTTTGTGCTAATATCGAAATGACCTTGTCGAAGGGCTTGGCTCTGAAGGAAGCATTTTGACTCTGATATGATATTAATCGAAATGTAATGCTTTGCCTTATCGAAACAAAACGTGCCGATCATTTTTCATCCAAAATATTGAGAACACGCGAAATGTGTCGATTCCATTGAATGGATATTTTCCGACAGTAAATGGTCCCGCTGGAGGATTTCTGTCCAGCTCAGCTCTACAGCGGTAGGAAGCCAGCATGGGCTTGTGGTCAGAACCGAAGGGGGCGGTGAGTTGTATAATTGCACCTCAGCCCCACCTTGGAACAGCTCCGCCAAGGCAAGCGTCATTTGCCTTTTCAGGGTCTATGTACGCTGCAGTGGAGAGGTCTGATTGCAGCAGGGGGTGCCTTCCCCATGCTAGCTGTGATTGAGGTAGCTTGCTAAAAATAGCAGTGGAGACTTGACTTAGCACAAGCGAGTCCATACCAGGGGTCCAAGGAGGGCTTGTATTTGGGCTGCTAGCCTGTGTGGCCCTGTCTTCACCACTGTTTTTAGCAAGCTAGCTCGATGGATGCTAGCCCAGATACACGTGTTGCAGTGACACCTCCCATGCTTAGCACAGACATGCCCTGACATGCACTTTACCTACCCCTTGTGGGCTTGCTTGTGCTTTCACTGTGGTGTAAATCAGGCATCCCTGCTGAAGGCATTAGGATCATACCTGTATAGAAGTGGTTCACGGGAAAGCAGAATCAAACCGTGCATCCCCAACTTCCATTTTGTAGCTGCAGTACCATGACCCCCACTCAGACACCTGGTCTACAGCTCTCAGGCCTGGTTGCATGTCGAGTTCGTGGGCTGGGGTATGAAATTGCTCGCATCTGAACTGAACCTGTAACGCTTCTCCTTTGGGTCAGTTGAACTAGGTCCTACTCCCTTCTCTGCCACTGACCTGCTGGGTGACCTTGGGCAAGTCCCTTCCGTGGCTCAGTTTCCCAAATTTTAAAATGGGGGTCATGGTACCACCCCTGCCTGCTGGGGCTGTTGTTGAATTGCTTTGGGATCATTAGCTGAAAGAAGCTAGAGCTGCCAAGTAAAACCACAATGGTTTGGGCCATTGCTACTGGATTTGGGAGCTAACCTCAGCAGGTGAAGTTGCCGTCTGGCTGATCAGGCCCCTGAGCAGCTGAGGGATCCTTGGGAGCCCTCCGGTGAACTGATGTCTTGCCTGCTCTCCCTGTCCCAGATTGAGCGGCATGACAGCTGTGCCTACGACTACCTGGAGATCCGGGACGGCAGCACCGAGTCGAGCAGCCTGATCGGCCGGTACTGTGGCTACGATAAGCCTGACGACATCAAGAGCACTTCCAACAAGCTGTGGATGAAGTTTGTCTCGGACGGCTCCATCAACAAGGCTGGCTTCGCCGTCAACTTCTTCAAAGGTACCGGAGCTTTGCCTCCGCCTCTCCTCTGCTGGTGGCGTCTAGAGCTCATGTGGCAATCGGACCCTTTCTTCTGAGCCTCCTGGTGTATGGGGTGGGCTTGGCACAGCAAGCTGGGGCGGATGGGCTCTGCTTGCCAGTGGGAAAGGGCCAGGCTGAGCTGTTTCCCCCATGGGGGAAGCTCTTTGGCTTTAAAATCTCAACCTTTATCCTTGGGTTTCCTGGAGCAGAGGGACCAAAAGCAAGCCCAGTCCAAGGTATGGTCCAACCCTCTAGCAACTGGCCAGGAGCTTAGCTTGTTCAGAGGCCTCTCTCTTTCCAGGCCACTGTTCCCCAGTTCTTCTCCTGAGTGCCCGACTGGGGCTGCAGTCCCCTGCCCAGCTTGGTTCCTTTCCTCCATGGGGGGCTCTGAGAGTGGCACTGCCCCCCTTGCTGGCCAGCGCCGAGACGTGGCCCTAGCAGCCCTTTCCAGGTGTCCCGCTCCCAAACCCTTTCTCTGCTTTTGTCCCCTTGCAGAGGTAGACGAGTGTTCACAGCCCAACAACGGCGGGTGTGAGCAGCGCTGCGTGAACACCCTGGGCAGCTACCGGTGTGCCTGCGACCCTGGCTATGAACTGGCTTTGGACAAGCGCCGGTGTGAGGGTCAGTATCTACGGGCAGCCAGGACCCTTCCCTTGACCCTGCTGACCGCTCCAGAGCTGTAACTGCTCTTCCCCGCTGCACCTAGCCCTGCACTGCTCCAGCACACCCATCCGCTTCTGAGTGGTGCCTGGCCTAGGACAGTCAAAGTGTCACGCAGGAGGGAAGCCTGGCCAATGCTCCCATGCTTTGTACCCTTCAGCCGCCTGTGGAGGCCTCCTCACCAGACTCAATGGCTCCATCACCAGCCCTGGCTGGCCCAAGGAATATCCGCCCAACAAGGACTGCGTCTGGCATCTGGTGGCGCCCTCCCAGTACCGCATCTCACTGCAATTCGAATACTTCGAGACTGAGGGGAATGACGTGAGTACCAAGGCCCCATCTCCTTATGGGAGGAACTCCTCCTTTGTGAATTCCTCACCACCACCTGCAAAAGACCAGCTTGCTGCGTTTCCGGGTGCAGATCCCCGCAAGGTTTTAAGCCCCTCTGTGCATAGTCTGGGCTTGGGGGGAGGCATGGCTGCAGAGGGAGGTCAGATGCTCATTTCTCATGCTCATTTTACGTCCTGGAAAGTGCGTGGGTCAAAGCCAATGTAGTAGCTCTCAGAGGAAGTGAGGGACTTTTCTACACCAGGTTGGTTGTTGCACGAGATTCATAGACTCTAAGGCCAGAAGGGACCACAGTGATCATCAGAGAACTTCCCTGAAATTCATTCCTGTTTGAACCAGAGCAGATCTTTTAGGAAAACATCCAATCTGGATTTTAAAATTGCAGCTGATGGAGAATCCACCACGACCCTTGGTAAATTGTTCCAGTGGTTAGTTACTCTTACTGTTGAAAACGTACCCCTTATTTCCAGTCTGAGTTTATCTAGCATCAGCTCCCAGCCACTGTCTAGCTAGGGCCGATACATTGGTGCAAAGCTTTAGCATGCATGTGTGCACTGCTGTAAATCGTGACCTGCCTCCCCCATTGCTAGTCGCTTTCTGCCCACTGTAGACAAGCCCTGAGCTCAGTGCTCTAAGCCCTGCTCCAGATGAGCAGCTGGTCAGCTCCTGCTGGCTGCGTCTCCTCACCTCATCTCAGCCTGGCTCCTCTGTCTGTCCTCTCCACCCTCACCCCAGCAGGTTTGCAAATACGACTTTGTGGAGGTGCGCAGTGGGCTGTCGGCCGACTCCAAGCTGCACGGCAAGTTCTGCGGTGCCGAGAAGCCCGACGTCATCACTTCCCAGTACAACAACATGAGGATCGAATTCAAATCCGACAACACCGTCTCCAAGAAGGGCTTCAAAGCCCATTTCTTCTCAGGTAGACCCACTAGCCTGCGGCATGGGTGTCCTCTGTCCCTTCACCCCCACCCTATCGCTAACTACCTCCAGCCACTTACCTATGCCTAGAGGGTGCAGTCCCCAGCCCCTTTCACTGGAGGACACTCTGCTGCCTCCAGGAAGTTCTATGCAGATGCCTCCCCCTCTCCAGCTGCAGCTGCACTGGAGAGCCATGGAGGAGTGGGGAAACATGTTCGAGGTTCTGCAGCTCATTCCAACTAGGAGCAATGGCCAGATCCTCAGCTGGTGAAAACCAGCATTGGTGCTACACTGTTTTACACCAGCTGAAGACTGGAAATTTAAAAAAACAAACCTACAACTAAGGCTATCTCTGTTTAATAGGCAAAATCTCTGTCCCGCTGGAGTCAGTTCCTGTGGCATCACTGTATGCTATGGGGCGTGTACAGTGTATGGGCTGCAGTCTGCCCCCCGTTCCACGGGTAAATCCAGAAGATGCTGAAGTGGCTGCAGGTCTGCACCAGCGTACTGCAGATGGGAATCTAGCCCAGTGTACCTGGGCCCAGATCCTCAGGTATTCGGGCACTGAACTCCCATTTAAAACACTGCGAGTCCGGTGCCGGAATATCTTCGAGGATGTGGGCCTCGTGGCTTACTGTGGTCCTGATTCCGCCACCCTCGCTCACACCTGGTTTGCTAGGGCAGTCAGTGGCACAAAGGCAGGACTCACGATGAGTGAGGGCAGCCCTGTGTGTGTCAGAGACAGCCAGCTACCCCCTGGGATGAGCCCGGGCAGCCCCAGTGGATCCCTCTGCGCCAAGTTCAGCAGTGACGTAAAGCTCCACTGTTACCGGGGTGAGTTATACACACTGGGCTAAATTCGGCTGTCAGCAACATGGCCGCCGCTCCCGTTGACTGCTGCGTGTGGCTAAGGATATGTCCATACGGCAGACGGGGGATGGCAAGCTCTAAGTAAGGGATATGTGCCAGCTAACACAGCCTTATGCCAGCTCATGCCTATGGGCCTTCATTGGTTTCAAAGAAACTCCCCACATGACTAGTCCTCCAACACAGGAAGCCTGGGCATTGTCCACTCCCAGCTAGGGAAGCTTTTAGTGGCATTGATGCAAACAGGGCTTGTCTACACAAAGACTGAGTGCGTGGCCAGCTGGGGTGTGAATCTACAGCCTGCTGCACACTAAGGGGCTGTGTGGACCCTGCTACCATGCACTAAACTTTCCCTACTGCACTTTGGCACCTTGCTACTTGAAACTCCAGCTTGCCACGCACTAGGTCTCTGAATAGACAAGCCCACACACTTTTTGCTTCCCTTGCAAGGCTAGACCTTGAAGTCCGCCTCTAAGCCTTTGGCCCCTGCACTCAATGACAGGTGCAAAACTGCCAGAGCAAATGACAGAACCAGCGTAGGGCTGCACAGCCAGTTGTTATTGTTTGCCTGACTTTAAAAGGTGTTGAGCTCCCACCGGGCCGGATGAAGTTAATGGGGCCTGCCAGTGTTTAGCACCTCTGCAAATCAGACCGCAGATATCTAAGTGCTGTCATTTGTGTCTGTAATTATTAATTATGTGTATTGCAGTAGGACCTAGGCGCCCCAGTCATGGACCTCTTGTGTTAGGCGCTGTACGAACACAGAACAAAAAGACAGGCCCTGCCCCAAAGAGCTTGCAGTCTGATTAGTTGTGCTACATTTAAAGGGACAACTCCTGGGAAAGCAATGAGCTGCCCTAGTCCCTGACTGCCCTTGGTGCTGGCCTTCCCTTCCCAGGGCACTGCATTCTCTAGCATTATTGTATCATAACAACTTCAAGGAATTTGAGCTATCCGAGTGGGCCACTTCTCGCCTTGGCTACGGGTGTCTCCTCGCATCGCCTCCTCCGCTTTGCCTGTCCCCGCGGTGCATCCCAATCCCTGGCTCTGCTTTGATGATGCCACTGTCTGCTCAATGCCTTTGCCACTTGTCCCTCCTCCTGCCACGCTGGGGACGTGGCAAAGCATCGGCGCGCCTTCTCTGCTTGAGGGTGTCCCCTCTCTTCCTCCTCCTGCTGGGATGTGCGGTGATCTAGAATGGACTAAAAACTCCCACTACTTTCCTAGACTAGTAACAGCGGTGAGATATTGACCCGTCCTACTCTCTTGGCTATGCAGGGTCATTTGGATCCCTGGCTTATACCTTATGCGGCAATGGGATTGCACCTGGTCTAAGTCTAGGGCATTGCACAGGGTCTAAATCTAGGCAGGATTAGTCCTGAGATCACTTAATTATGCCGCGGAGGTGAATCATCTTTGATCCATGGAGCCATTCAGCTGCCTACGCTCCTTGGATTGGGTCTCCTTCCTTTAAAGCAGACAGGGAATGTTGGGACAGTTCCAGTAAAAACCATTACCTGCTTATTTCCTGTGTGTCTTTCTCTTCTTTCCTACACCAATGCCTTGAAAGCAGTGTTAGCTTTTGGAAATCCTTTATCCGCTTCTTTTAAAAAAAACAAACTCCTGGGCGAGCCCTCCAGCTGATGTAAATCAGCGTAGCTCCATGGAAGACTAGTTCAGGGGCTCACTCTAGGACCCCAGTTCATTTTTGTTTAGGACAGGTTTTAAGTCTGGGCAGGATTTGTCCTGAGGTCCCTTCATTATGTTGCAGCTGCGAATCACCTTTGATACATTTCATACATGTTTAGGGCACGGTTATCTTTACGCGCATGCTGAAGTCCCAGTGAAGTCCAGGCGATTGAAGGACATGTTTAAAGGGAAGCACATACTGTCTTGAATAGGCATGGATTTAAGCGTATGCATATGCCGAAGGGCATTCCTGAATCGGGGTCAGAGAAAGATTCCTCAAGGTCTTGGCCCCTTCAAGCCGTCTGCCTGAGCAGTTTTGCCCTCAAAGCTCAGAGAATTTCCTTCAGCTCCTAGTGAGCGCCCTGCCCCATCCCATGCTGCCACAGGAGACGTTCCAAAGAACCCACCCAAGAGGGTTTCTGCAGCTCCTGTCTGAGCCATCATGTCGCTCGTTAATCAAGGCCGCCTGCAGCTGGCTGGAATGAATGAAGAGCCAATGGGCGGGCTTCGGGTATGGTATTTTTGCTTTATTTTTTTTTTTTTTTAATGAAAACAAGGCAAGTAAGGTAATCTGGCCTGGCCCAGCTGGCAGGAATCGCCACCGTCCAGCAAAGAATGACTTCAGATAAGCCTCAGCAGCTGATCATCCAGCAGGATTGCCAAGGCATCCGGGTAAGTGTCTTATTCTCTTCCACTTCTTAGCTTAACGGCCTGCTCCTGGATCCTTTACTCACCTAGGGGAATGAAATCCGGGCCCTGCTGAAGTCAACGGGAGTTTCATCATTGACTTCAATAGGGTCAGGATTTCACCCATTGGTTTTAGTGGCACTACTTGGGTGGGTAGGGGCTGCAGGATCCCAGGTGCCAACTTAGGTCCTTTTCAGCCTTTTGATGTGCCTCCTGTTTGTTTGCTCCCCTGCCCGGTCTGCCATTGTAGAAACACAGCGTTCCTCAAAGACTTCCCAAGTCGCGCCTACCCGCCCACAGAACAATTCAGACCCATGGCTTTATAACTGCGATGGCTACTACACACCCTTGTTCGCATTTTGTGGCAACTAGGGAGCCGTGGGTGACTTCTCGGGGAGCCCCCAGTTTGTCCCATGGGCTCTACTCACTGGAACGTCCTCAGGCTGCAGATTACCAGAGGTGCCCACTGCAAATGAGGCCATAAAAATATCCCTTCTGTCTCTTCACTCAGGTCACAGCAAGATGAAGCTGGAGGACACAAAAAGAACTGGATTCCCTATTTGGCGTATCACCCCTATTTGCTCCCAGAATATTCTATTGTTACAGTCCAACACCAGGCAGGGCCAACCATGAGCAGCTCCCAGATGTTTGCTTGGCTGGCTGGTCTCCTCTCTAGAGGTATTCCTATTCCCTTGGTCCACTCTGGAGTTCTTGGGCCATTCATGCTCCCGATTCAGGCCAGAAGCAAAGCCTGGCTGTTGCGCAGGAAGGAGCCCTCCCGTCTTTGTGACTGAGTTATGTTCCTCACCTTCTGGGCTGCTTTGGGAACTGGGGATAACCAGAGGCAGCTGGCAGGAGGCAGATCGCTCTGGATTCTACCTGAGAAAGCACCAGCCGGGAGCAGAGCTAACTGCCTGGGTTAATGTGGGTGCGTGCATTAGATGAGTAAATGAGATCAAGAGCCGTGGTGGAACAGCAGCTGTTGACCAGCCGAACGGAGGACATTGGCTGGAATGTCCTGTTCCTTAGCAGGTGCTGCAGAGTCTTGGGGCTTATCCACTTCCACTGGAGCTGCCAGTGTCAGTGTTCAGGTAAGCTCCCCTTCCAATGTCCCTTCCACACCGGAGCATTGCTTCACTGCTGTATGTTTGTGTGATTCGGTACCTCTTGGGCTTAGGTATCTTTCTGGCCCTTCATTACTATTGTGCAGTGTTATCTGCCTAGGTGGTTGCCCTCCACCCCAGTGGCGGCTTGATTTCATCACCGCTACATGTGGCCCTGCTCCAGGAAAGCACCTAAGCACATGCTTAACAGTGGCAGTCAGTGGGACTTAAGCGCGTGCTTTGGCCAATGGTGTGCTTTCGTGGTATCGGGATATATGTCAATACAAACGGGGTGTATACGGCCCAATGCTGCATCGCTCAGTTGCAGTGGGAGTTTTGGGTGCAGACGGAAAGCAGAATTGGGCCCAGAGTTTGTAAGGTGCTTTGGGAACCTTCAGGATAAATGTCAGACGATATCGTTATTGCTGATTATTTATTTTCAATGAACGAGTTATAGAATAAACAGTTACTAAAGACAGCTTTCCAGTGGGCTCTTTTCCTATGCAAATTCTCTTTCTTTTATCTTTATCCATCCCAGGTGTCCTTTCTGAAGGGGGTTTATTATACACAGTCCCCCTTGCAGACCCCTAGCCTCGATTGAAATGCTTCTCCCCCCTGCTCTGTTTGCTGCCTGTACAGTTAGGCCTTTCAGAGCCCCCTCCTCTGCTGCATCATGAACTTTGAGCTTTCTGGTTATAGGCTTCCAGGAAACAGGTCTGGCTATGTGCAGCAGTGGGCGGTCAGAACAAGGGGGTACGTACCGTTGCACAAAGGGGTTGTAATGGCACGTCACACCTGTTCTTAACAGCAGCCAGGCTCGTAAGAGTAACTGGACCATGCATCATGCTAAACAGAGCCTCGCATGCATGTCTAGATGAAAGAGCCTCCTGAATGCCACCTGTAAGCAGTGTCTCACCTGGAGCCTTGGGCACGGGAGACACCTGGCTTCCTGAGGGGTGTTCTTTTCCCCACAAGATAGAACGGTCACGCGATTTTTGCTATTCTTTGTATCATAGTAGCAGACCTAAAGGCTCTAACTGAGACCAGGCTCCTATTGTGCTAGGGACTGCCCATGCACAGAGTTGACCTGCAGAGTTGACAATCTGAACAGACGAAGGAAGGACTGTTAAGACCCTGTTCTACAGATGAGGAACAGTGGCAGAGAGGTGAAGTGACTGGCCCAAGGCCGCATGGGGAGTCTCAGAACTGAGCCTGGATCCCATGAGACCCAGTGCGATGTCTTAAGCATAAGACCAGCCTTTTGCTCCAGCAAACCTTTCCTGGATTTGTGCTGTCTTGTGGGGAAAAGAACACCCCCCAGGAAGCCAGGTGTCTCCCATGCCTGAGGCTCCAGGTGAGATGCTGTTTATAGGCTAAATTCAGGAGACTCTTTGACTCGCTGACTAGAAACAGGTGCTTCTTGCAGACTAATCATTCTTGATGTTTAAGCCCCTGACTGTATGCTTGGCACAGTACAGGGCTAAAAGAACCACAGCTCCTGGGGGCTTACAGTCTGAACAGGTAGTGCACACAAGAGCCCACTGCAAGACCAGGGGCTGGGGCCAACTTACTGCCATTTTTAATACTTGGTTGTCTGACCCCAGAGTCAGGATCTGCCATAAGTGGAAATCTCCAAATGCCCAGTCTTAACTGTCCTGTTATTGTTATTTGTATTACAGTGGTGCCACAAGACCACAACCGAGATCAGGGCCGTGCTGTGCGAGGTGCTGCACATATACATAGTGAGCAACAGTCCTTGCACAAAGAGCTCACCACCTAGACAAGACTGGCTAAGGGTGGGAGGGGAAACAAGAGGCCGAGAGAGGGGAAGTGTCTTGCCCAAGGTCACACACACAGGTCAGTGGCAGAGCTGGTGAATAGAACCCTGGTCTCCTGGCTGCCAGTCCAGTGCACTATCTGCGTCACCGCACGGCCTCTTGGCCTGTCCTATAGCCAAAGAAATTGCCCAAAAAGATCATCTAACCTTCCCAACTGGAAGCCCAGGGGGAGCCCTAAGTAACCAGCCTTCCTACACATGCTCCAAAGCCTTGAGACGACGTCGCATTTCAGGGGGTTCTGCCACGTGCAGGGGCAGGTCCTTCCCGTAACAATTGCAGCCAGGGTTCGGCGGAGCGGAGGTAAGTGGGTAGGCGGGAGGATTTTGCCTCCTCCCATCTCCACGCACCGTCCCATTCCAGGTGCCCAAAGCACAAACAACGGTCCCTCAAATATGGTCTTCCAAAACCTCCTCCAAATTAACACTTTGCAAACCCTGTGCCCTCTAAGTTATCTACCTGGAGGGCTATCCCCCATGATGCTCATGTTCCTCACAGGGACGATGTGGAATTCGCATTGGCTTTTAGCAGGTGACACCTAGCGAAGACTTTATTTGACTGATAGCTTGAAAGGGCCAATTTGCTCCCAATACTCCCTTGTCTCCAACCTCTCTGGAGTCTGCCAGCTCACCTCTGCCTCCTCGCATTCTCCTCTATGCAGAGCTAGAGCTGTGTTAGGCCAGTGAATGTAGAATAACATGGGAAAGGAGGAGACGCTTCTGCCCTGAAAGGAACACTCCCCCAAGCGCCTCGAGGGGGTGCTGCACCAGAAAGTTCCTCCCGACTGGCCCATCCATCACTTAATGCTGGAGCTAAAGTTTGCTTTCAAGAGCCAAAGGGGAGGGGTGGGGTGTGACTCAGTGGGCTCCGGGAGATCTTGGCGCCTTCCCCTTGTGCTGTGCCTCTCCTGTAGTTTGGCAGCAGTAGCTGTGTGTGTGCTTCCCCTTTCGCTCAGCTCTGTAACACGTGCTACTGAGTATGGCCCCCGCTCTCTGCATGTCCCTCTGCCCCCCAGCCCTTTCCTCGGCTCCCTTACCTTGGTGTCCAACTCTCCTTCCTGGCACAACCGCACAGGTTCATTTTCATTTTCTCTCTCTGTCGTTTCAGAAACGAAGCAGCAGCCGCAGCCCCCGAAAGCTCGCCCACCCGGCTTGAAGTTCCGCCTGCAGAAAAGAATACGAGGCCCGAAAGGAACTCGGCCAATCCTCCGTTCAGTTCCTCAGGAACACCACTGCCCCTCCAAAGGATCCAGGGAACAGGGAACCAATGTCCTTCCGTTCTGTCCTAGCTCACAGCCTCGCTCAGAGAGCCGCCCAGGCCCCAAATTGGTTGCTTGACAGAACTGGTTGTTGGCCTTATTATTTTTTTATTCACCGTTGTTTTTAGACTCCTCTGGTTTGTCATTGACCAGTTGACCTTTATTTCCAATTTTTATTGTGTCTGTGACATTTCCTATTGATAAGTAAAGAAGGACACCATGTCCTGGTCTTTCTTGCATCTTTGGTTGTCCTTGTGTCTGTTTTTCTACCTACCCGTCTGTACAGTAAGCAGGTAATGGTTGTGTCCCATATATATTGAATTGATTTCCATATGGAGTTAGCACGGGGCAAGATTTGTAGACACGGAGCTTGATTCTCCTCTCGCTTGCACTAGTTTTGTGCTTCAATCACTGCATTCACTCTGGTGGAAGTGAGAGCAAGGGTCAGGCCCATAGATCTGGTTGCTGCTGGAAATAAGAACTTGCTTGTCTGATAGTTTCCTTCCACTGATAGCTGAATGTTTCGAGTCCAGGTCCGGGGACTTTCAGTAGCACAGCACTCAGAGTCTGAGAGTAGTGAGTGAGGTATGATTTAGTTGGCACAATTTGTCTCCATGGAAGAGGTTTCCACTCGAACAGGCGGAGGTATGGATTGAGGTCCCTTAAGCTGATGTTCACCCCAGTGCAGAAGGGTCACAGGGAGGCACTGGACACCAATTCAGTGATGGAATTTAAGTGGGATTCTGCAATGCACAGAACCTTGTGAGTGAGCCTTCTGCACTGGGGGTGAGTCTGGCCCTTTCTGAACAGCTCAGCTGCCCTAGATTTCACCCCATGGAGAAGGGCTGTCCATTGCAATGCTGGTGATTCACCATAACCCAGCAGGGAACAATTCCTAGGCCCGGCTAAACCACAGACTGCTTCCTTTCTTCTCCTTAGACAAGGACGAATGTTCGAAGGACAATGGGGGGTGCCAGCACGACTGCCTAAATACCTTCGGCAGCTACCAGTGCCAGTGTCGCAGCGGCTTCGTGCTGCACGACAACAAGCACGATTGCAAAGAAGGTACGTTTATCCCCAGGGCAGCAGGGAAGGTACAGTTGCCTTGCTGGGCTTCTCCGTGCACAAGGTCTCTGAAGGGTTTGCTGCCAGTTTCCTCTGGACCGTGCACAGGTTTCCCCATCTCTTCATATTTCCCAGCAACAAGGGGCTGGCGAGGGGATAAACAGCTTAGCTGGCCCTTTGGGAGTGTTAGGTGAGTGAGTTTTGGAGGTGGGGGAAGGATAGAGAAATGATCCTTTGGGGGATAGGCCCCCTGGCTGACTCCTTTGGGATTCTCTTCCTGCAGCTGGCTGTGATCACAAGGTGACGTCCATCACTGGTACCATCACCAGCCCAAACTGGCCCGATAAGTACCCGAGCAAGAAAGAGTGCATCTGGGCAATAACTACCACGCCTGGGCACCGCGTCAAACTGGTAACGTATAGCGCAAGGGACTAGCAGCAGAAAAATACATATGTGATATAGCGACCGCAGCCACCGGTCCCCATGTGAAGGATACAGCAGCTAGGAATTTCCAGTCTGCTTCAGAGCAATGTCTGTCGAGTCCATTGTCCTCTCTCCCGCTATGTCCAGTGCCAGATGCTATGCAGGGAGGTGGATAGCCTCTCTAATGGACAATGGAGCCATGACACACATGGGAGGAAGGGGACAATTACGCAGGAACATCCCCGGGGGACGTTTCTTGTTAATGGTGCTTTGAGAACAGTCAAATGGGATGGGAGTAGATTGCAGACAAGGTGACCTCTGCACAGAGAAACTGCCGGCTGCATCCAGACTAACGTGGCTCCTAATAGCATAGCCAGAGATGTGCTGTGTATGGGACTTGGAATGGCCCCCTATCACTGTCGTGACTTGAGATCCATAGAACTTCGGTGCTTTGCCACCTACTATCATTGTAAGTTTCCCTCCATCTCCTCCCGTCTTCCCAGACCTTCACAGAGCTGGATATTGAGGGTCATCAGGAATGCACTTATGACCACCTGGAGGTTTACAATGGGAAAGATGCCAAGGCTCCAGTCCTGGGCAGGTTTTGTGGGGCTAAGGAACCGGACCCCGTCATCTCCACCAGCAACAAGATGTTCCTCAAGTTCTTCTCCGATAACTCCGTCCAGAAGAAGGGCTTCCAGGCCACCTATTCAACAGGTAACCGGGTTTTTGTTTGCTTGGTGTTTGGTTCAGTGGCAGGTACCTAAAAACTCCGGAGAGTTGTGGTGATGTCAGGCCAGGTGTGAAGCTCTGGTCCCAGAAGAGAGGGGCTGGAATATTATCCCACTTCACCCTTGTGTCTCCCTAGGAACTGTGGTGCTTTAAAGACTCCGAGGCTTGGCGCAGTTCAGTATTTTGCATAATGTGTTAAATGTATGGAGAGAATCAAGGGGAGGAGAAGAACAGAAAGATTAGGGGTCACCGGCTGATAGTAAAGCAACGTTGAGAGGAGCAAGCAAAGCAGCTGCCATGTTTCTTTTTCAAGTCACGCTTTTGCGGGGCAGATGGCTCAGGAGATCAGTGATGGGACAAGGAGCCACTGACTTCTGCATGGCACATTTGGCCGTCTATCTCATGGCTGCTCAGTGGACCCTGTGCAAAAAATGCCCATGGCTGGCAGATTAAGCAGAGAGGCCAAAGGCTGGATGGGACCAGAGGCTGAGCTGATGGGGAGGGTGTTCGGTGAGCTCCAGGGTAGAGAGAGGCCCCCCGTGGCTGCCAGAGGGAAGACATTAGGAAATAGAGAGGAAAGAAGATGACCCTCTCTGGCAATAGGTGTGTACCCTTCTTCACCTCCTTGCTATACACGAGTGTGTTCTTACTTCCAGTCTGCGGGGGCCAGATGCGAGCTGAGGTAAAAACCAAGGACCTGTACTCACACGCTCAGTTCGGAGACAACAACTACCCTGGGGGCTCGGACTGCGAGTGGGTGATTGTGGCAGAGGAGGGCTACGGGGTGGAGCTCATCTTCCAGACCTTCGAGATCGAGGAGGAGGCCGACTGTGGGTACGACTACATGGAGCTCTTTGACGGCTATGACGGGACAGCGCCACGCCTGGGGCGCTACTGCGGATCTGGGGTAAGCTTTCCCCGCTCTCCTCCCTTCCTTCCCACCCTCACCCCCGCTTGGCCCCAGAAGTCAGGGATAGCTGCACCACATCCTGGAGCAAAACCGTGCGCTCTGAGCCAAGAATTGATTGTTCAGTTTGGTGGCTGAACAGAAAAATCCAGGGGGAAAAAAAAAATGTTTTTGTTTGACGCACAATGAATTTTTTTCCCCAGTGGTTTTATTACGGTTTGGAGTGGTCTTCAACCTTTTTTAACAATGTTTAAGCAAATCTAGCTACATTTTTAAACAAAAAGCCAAAAAGGTTTGTTTTGAAATGTCTAAACGAACCATTTTGACTTTTTCTACTTTTTTTTTTCATTTGTTTTGGGACGAAATTATTCACTGAATTCAATCTGGATTTCCAACCCGGATAGGGGGCGAAGTTTGGACTGAAAAATGCCTTTTTTGGCAAATAAACTATTCCCTGAAGAAGAAAAAACTGGCCCAGCTGTAGCACTCAGCTACTGCGGAGATGGGCACAGTGTAAGAACCTATAGGGACGGGAAAAAACAATGATAATGCAAAGCACGGCAAGCCCATTGGAGGAGAGCGGGAAACACCTCACCCCTGGCGGGGAAGCGATTGAGCTTTCAGAGCTGGGGGCGGGGTGGCTAAGACTAGGGAGGGATATTTCAGTTTAATGTGGATCCATTAGGAAAGAGGGATAAGGCAAACTGAAATCAGTGCCCATCCAGCATCCGTAGCCATGGAACTAACCCAGTTCAGGTTGGTGCATAGATAAGTCTTATGGTGCTCGCCCAATGGCCGCCTAGGCTCAACCCTGCCATTGGACGCTGCTTCAAGCAAGGTGGGATGCAAGCTGCCCCATCCCAGGAGTTGCCCTGGGATTCAGACATTGCTGTCAGCCCCCCAGGCCTTCGCCCTGCTCCCTCCTGGCTCCAGGGCCGTTGATGGTTTGTTGCTGACCTCTCTCAGCAGCAACTTACCTCACTGGCCCGTGAGGAAGGGGAAGAAGAGCCAAGGCTCCACCCAGCCGTCCCAGAGAGTTTGTAGACTCTCACGTCCCTGCAGTCTCTCACCCTCTGGGTCTGTGAGGGAGAAACAGTGTGCCCTGACCGGCTCTCTTCACTCCGTTGCCTCCCCCCGCAGCCCCCGGAAGAGGTCTCCTCCGCCGGCGATTCGGTCATGATCAAGTTCCACTCGGATGACACCATCAACAAGAAGGGCTTCCACCTGCGGTACACCAGCACCAAATTCCAGGACACTCTGCACACAAGGAAATGAGGCTCCACGGCCACCAGGGCCCTCACCACCCCACGCTGGAGGGACGGTTCTTTTCTGTATAGAACAAATACATGCGCGGGGAGGTGGGGGGAACCAGACAGACTGGACGGAGAAACACACAGTCAACCTCAGCACTAAGACACACTCACACAGAGGCTAAGGTGCAGTCAGCTGCTGGCATCGACCAGATTGAGGGCGGGGGGGATGTCTTTTATCTCTTTAAATATCCATTTCTGGGCCTGTTTTTTTTCTTTGAAGCAGGGCACCGCCCAAGCCAGGAGCAAATGTTCTTCTTAACCACTTTGCAACTACCGTTGATGAATCGATTGTATCCCCCAACTCCCCTAACACCCCCCCCACCCTTCGGGAGGTATCGCTTAATGCAGGAAAGTCCAATTGTATGGCAGACGTTTTCCTTTTAACTTGACAAAGCAGGTATCAGCTCAGCTCCCTGAATGTACAAAGCCCATAGGAGTGAAGAGCCCAGCACGCACACAGAAGCTGCTGGCTATCTGTTGTAACTATGTAATAAAAATTCTGTCTTGTAAGGAGATGGCCATCGGCCTCTTTAACTCTCATCTGTTTGGGGTTTTGTTTTAGTGATGCTTTTATGAGAGACACCTAATGTTTCGGAGTCCTTTTCCCCCAATGTACGTTTGTTCTTTTTAAAAGTCTGATCTCCAATTGGAGCGTTGTCCTCTTTCATGACACATCAGTCGATCTAGAGACAGCCCCGAAAACAATTGCGGGAAGGAGCCATGCACTACCTCCAGCCCCACTTGGAAAGTCTACATCTAATAAATGGAAAGTGTTGCAAACAAAACCGCCTGGAGTCCTTGCTGGTGTGCGCCTGCTATCCAGGTATTCCCATCTGTGCACTCTCTCTTTTGGATCCTTCTTGGATCCTCTTTCGTCCTCTGCCATCTGGTGGTGGTTTCCAGCAATGCTGTTTCTTTCTGGGGTCCTGCTTTGCAGAAGCCATTGTCTCATTGGGTTCCAGCAGTGCTGGATCCTTCTTGGGAGAGATCCTGATCTCTTGGATCCCATTCTCATGCCTGCTCTCCAGCTCTGCCATCTCCTTCGGGATTCCTGTGGTAGTGTTCTGCTCTCCAGATGTTTCCAGCTGTGATCTCTCTTTTTGTCGACCCTTTTCTGCAGCATCTCTTAATCTTCCATGGGTCTGATTCTCCTTTGACACTCATGTTAATCTGGAGGAATTCTAGTGGACTCAGTGAAGTGTCTCCATTATGTGGTAAATGAGAAGACTAAAAAAGGCCCTATTTACCTGGGGCTTGAGTCAGCAAAGCAATTAAGCAGTTGCTTAAACTTAAGCGAGTACTTATGTGCTTTGCTGATTCAGGGCCTTAGGGAGACGGGAAGGGCTTTATTGATCATATTTAATAAGGACTCTTTTTTAGGTTTTTATATTCCAATAACTTTTCCCCTCACCCCACGTTGCAAGGGGAATAGCAGGAAAATATTGCAGAGCAATTAAGAGAGACAAGAGAAACCTATTAGGTAACGTGGGCATTTCTAGTCAGCAAAGAGCAGAGACCTGGCTCTGAACCCTGGCGTGGCTACGAGTCAGGTTTGCTAATGTGAAATGCTCAGTTGCTGGCTCATTTTGCAGGAGGCGCTACACGAGCAAGGCGAACACTGTTCACACATGAGTAGGTCTCTCTGAACCAGAGACGAGGCTGAACCCAAACTCCAGAGCTTCAGGAAAGCACAGAGCCAGGCCTGCATTGTGCAGTCCAGGCCCAGCTCTGATTGCAACAGCCATTCTGGAGCCTTTAACTGAGGCTTGAACAAATTTGTAGAGCTTCTGGTCAAATGCATGTCAAGGGCAAAATGCAGACACTTGGATCAAACTCCATTCTCAACCCAAACAGTCTCCAGAATCCTTGTAGGCGGAGGAGTCACCAGCTCTGTCATGGGTGTGCGAGAGGCACATGGGAAGGAAAACCACACCCTGGAAACATTTATCCTCAGCCCTCTCAAACTCACCCCCCCCCCCCCACCACTCCTCCTCTGTACAATCCAAGAAACAAGCTGAAGTGTGATATTGCCTCCATCCCCTTGCCCAAGCCTGCCTGTCCCTCTTCCATTCTGTCTTGTGTCTGTCTCTACATGAGCTGCTTGGATGGCTTCTCTCCTGTGGGTCTGAGAGTAATACAGTGCTTTTCCTCCGGAAGGCTCCCAAGGCACTTTGTGAGCCCCATACAGGGTACTTAGCAACACTGGGAAACAGTTGCCCCTGGGGTGGGGTGGCAGCTCTGTCGACAGCTAGCATACAGGGCTGTGGGAGATTGGGGGACACCAGCGGAAACACTGACTCCAAGTGCCAAAAGATCTTAATGTCTTTGTAGAGGACACAGGATGTCAGCCTGCTCCAAGAGACACAGCCTGGGGTCTCATCTGATCTCCCTTGGAAGGATAAAGGTTAGATGCACTAAGCACCACCAGAGACCCACGTGGCCAAATCCTTAGACCCTCACTCAGTTTTTAGGCCACACTTACTCAGCAAAACTGCCAGTAACTCCAATTAGAGTTTGCTTGATTAAGTAAAGAGCAACTATGGAGTAAAACATGAGTAAGGACCTTGGGAATTCCACTGTTCTTTCCATCAGCTTCAGCATGTGTGCTGTAATGACCTTGCTAGGCAAACTACTTCATTCAGTGTGTCCCTCCATCCAGATGCTTACGTTTCTCTTTTGCCAGCTGTAGCCTGTTGCTCCTTCCTCGGCCCAATGGTGCTAGAAAAAGAGAGTGATGCCCAAATACTGTGGCGTTGGATATCCTAGAGTAAATGGGGTGGATACATTAGTTATCATCGACCTTTTCCATAACTGTGCTCCTCTAGCCAGGGCCTAGCTGGGACCCTCTCCACCTTTCATTTAACAACATGAGAAAGGCAGGGAGGGCATGACCCCCAGCACCAGGTCATGGCCCCCCAGCTGGAGAACCCTTGAATTCAAGGATTCCATGAAACAGGTCACTGAACTTTGTCCGGAAAGTGATGAAACTGAAATCCACTTCTTGAAGGTCTCTGATGACAGCGTAGGTATGAAGCGTGCTTATGACATCACTCAGGCAGCTGCTGATGTCACAGAAACCCCAGCGCCGGGCACAATACTCAAGTGAAGGTGGCATGGAGATGGGTCAGGTGAGCGGAAAGGGAGCAGCATGAGACTCCAGAAAGAAAAATGGAAGGAAATGCACTACACCCCACGGCAGCTTTCCAAGAAGATTGGAGTCACCTACTCCATGGCCCAGTTCATAGTGCAGAGCTATCGCAGGCCATGCCATGCCAAAGCTCACCAACGTGTCACCCACCTTCAGCCAACTCCAAAAAAACAGAACATAACTGTGTATAAGGCCCAGTGCACATATTATGTCAGGACCAGGGGCCGAGGCCGGGAGTTAACGGACTCTGATGCATCTTTAACATCTTGCTGCAGAGCAAAGGGGAAAGCGGAGGAGGATATGCGTGGCTATGATGCTCCGTTGACATCTAATGCCGGGGGCAAGAGAGGAGCCAAGAATATGGGTGACTCTGATGTGCCTTCTCTTCACATCTATTCAAGATCTTATTCCAGGGCCAAGTCCAGAAAGGAGCACGTGAGCCCCTCCACATCCTATTCCAGACCCTGCAGGGGAAGAAGCTGTGTGGCTCCTCCTGCTAGAAAAGCAAAATTTTCTAAAGGAAGGAGGGGAAGAAGGAGGCAAAGTGTAAAAAGGAGAAAAGGAGCCCAGGGTGGGAGATACCAAAGAGTGAGAAAAGCTGTCCCTTTTGTGCCTTCTAAGCAGCCCTGCCAGGGAAGAGGCAGAGAAATACCCATAACCCTCCTTCTGGATGTACCATTGAACATATACCTGGAGGATGAACAATGGACAGTGAAAGGCGAGGAGAGGCAAACAGGCAAGAAACGGAGGAACAAAGGTGTCGCTGTCCAAGTCCCTTCCATCTGCACCACCGAGCTCGTAGCAACAGATGGCTATCAAACCGATTCTTCTTGCGGACAGGGGGAATCCAGGACCGCCAGGCAATGGGCTGCAGATGCATCCACGACTGTAGATGAGAGTCCAGGGGAGAGGAAGGTTCCTGTCCCTGAGGAGATTTCCTGTGAACATGGGGCTTATCCAACAGGGGGAGAGGTCCCAACAGAAATCAGCAAGGAATGCACTGGCTCTGGGTGGTGGGAAAGGATCCAAAACTGGCTGCTGTCCTTCGGAATGTATTTGGAAAATATAATAAAGTCCTAGCTCTCCCAGCCAGATCCTTTCTTGTTTGCTATTGTTTCATTCGTCCCTAATGTGAGCATGCTTAGAGTGCTGAACCAGGGACCATCTGCATCACAGTGGGATGTGGGCACTTGCAGGTAGCCTGCTGTGAGCCGCTGGAGAATCTAGCGAGCAAGGCTTTGAGGACCTGATTTAAAGGCCACAGGAGTCTTTGCACTGACTTCACTAGGCTTTGAATCAGGTCCTTATACAGCCCTCACCACCGACATCTGCTGACCACCTCACAGGCTGCATCCCAGGTGATGAGGATGATCAAGTGATTACCTGCTTCCTGGCCACAACCCCATCACCTGGGAGGCAGCTTAATTAATCACAGGCTGGGGACTGAACCAGAATCCCTTTAAAGGACCAGCCCATCCTGGGAGAGTTCCTTGGATTTTAGGGGCCCAAATTGGACCCCTGGCAGGGGCCTGTTTTTCAGAGGGAGGGAGGGTAGGTAGCTGAGTGGGTAATAAACACTGTCTAAAAATTAGCCCCCGTTAAGTTACCTTAAGTAGAGCTAGGTGGGGAACAGTTCTTCATCCTGGTAGTGTTTTTGAGAGTTCCATGTTTTTTCCCATCCCAAATTGGGATGAGAAGTCAAAACTCCAAAAATGTTTGCAAGCTGGCAATCTGAAAAATGTTTTGTTTCGATCACTTTGAAACGTCTCATTTCCATTTCAACCTTTTTCCCCATTTTTTAAAAGCTTTTTTTAGTATAAATTAACTAAAATGTCTGAAGAGAAAGTCGCTTTGCACCAGAAAACGAAGCTGTTCATTTCTGTAATGTCAACGCAGGATGGTTCTACAATTTCAGAACTTGTTCTTCTCAAAGGGGGAGAGTTATCAGAACCGACCCTCCCCCACAAACAGTTCCAGCCCCAGCAAATTGACATTTTCTGACAAAAAAAAGTTGGGCTGGAAAACTCGCAACCCGCTCCAGTCTCAAGTGGGGCACTTGGATGCACGAGTTGCTTTTGAAAACCTTGGCACGCAATTGCCACTCCTTGGAACCTCTGGATGGCCCTTTGATTTATGGGTGCTGCCAGCTGTGGGGAACATTGGCCTCATTTTCCCCTTTCCCTGTCTCCCTCGCATCTGCCCAGCTCGCATCTGGATTCAATCTCTTTTGGCCCTAACACTGTCTTTGTACCATTGCCCAGCCAGCCGTTAACATTTCAGCAGCCCCAGTTCTGTCATTCGGGGAATGCAGCTTCTTTCAGCTCCCCAGGCTGTATCTCAGAGTCGACATAAAGGGCACGCCTGGTCACCTGTGAAATCTGCAGCCTGATTTGCAATGGTTTGCAGGCCAGTCCCAGTTTTAACCTGGTCCTTTCAGTAGCTGGCGATCAGCCCTGTGCTAATTGGGCCAACTTTTAGGCAGAGACTGGGTGGGGAGAGCGGTCCTACGGCACATCTCTGCTGACTAATGAAATTCTGCGCTAACTGAGCTGGCCGATGCGTATGTGCACCACTGCCTTCTACTGGATGGTATCTGAACTGCTCAGCTGTGTGGCATGAGTCTGATACTATCGCTAACTACTAATGGAGATGTGACAGGTAGCATCATCATCATCAAACACGCACAGTCTACTGAAGACCACTGCACCAGGCAGAGTGACCATGGCGGATGGTGTCGCACCCGGCATTGTGTAGTGAAGTTCCCAGATCTGGCTCAATTCTGCAAATCCACAAATCCCTGGAATGGCCCCACAAAGGTAGGGTCAATGGAGAGTTTTGGAGAGCATGGTATGCTGGGGTGTTTTTGTCCACCCTGGCAATGGGGTTGAAGAGCACGCAATGCTGCTTTTGAACTTAATAAGTGAAGAGAGTTTGTCTGAACTCAACAAGATGAAATACAATGAGAATAAGCATGAAGTACAACACTTGGAAGGAAAAATCAAATGCCCAACTACAAAATGGGGAATAACTGGCTAGGCGGTAGTGCGGATGAAAAGGATCTGGGAGTTACAGTGGATCACAAATTGAATACGAATCGTCAATGTGATGCAGTTGCCAAAAAGGCTAGTATCATTGTGGGCTGTATTAACAGGGTGTTGTAGATAAGACATAGGAGATACTTGTCCCTCTCTGCTGAGCACTAGTGAGGACTCAGGTGGAATATTGTGTCCAGTTCTGGGCACCACACTTTAGGGAACATGGATAAATTGGAGAGAGTCCAGAGAAGAGCAACAAAAACGATAAAAGATTTAGAAAACCTGATCTATGAGGAAAGGTTAAAAAAAACTGGGCATGTTTAGTCATGAGAAAAGGAAACTGATAAGTCTTCAAATCTGTTAACGGCTGTTATAAAGAGGACAGTGATCCATTGTTCTCCATGTCCACTGTAGGTAGGACAGTATAACAATGCAGGTAGTACACAGGTTTGACAGATCCTGAACTTTGTCTCAGCACAAAGATATTTTGGCACCAATAAGCGAGACGTGGACATCATGCAGGAGGCAGTGAGAAATACTGCAACTTTGAACATGGCTTGCAGCCTAGGTAGATAAATTGCTCCACAGAACTCAACCCCTCCTGCAACAGGAACTCTGCCGGCCCTGCTCTATGGTTCTGGCCCTTGATCTTCTGCCACGAGAAGCGAGCGGCGTCTTGGAGACTTTGGAGCGGGGAGGCTGAAATATTTGGACTTCTCCACAAGCAAGGCAGTGTCGTCAGCAGAGTCTCAATGAGTGAACACTTCTTCACCATGCTTGATTCTGACACGTGGAGAGGGAAGTCCCAGTATCCAATCGATCACTCAACACAGAATAGCGGCAGGATGAGAATTCATCCCTGCCTCATGTTGTGTAGAAATGCGGCAAAAGCCGTGAACCAAGTGACAGTGGCCTGTACTTTTACAGTAGCTACTGCTGAGTTCTCTCTCTGTTGGTATTAGGGTGACCAGAGAGCAAGTGTGAAAAATTGGGACAAGGAATGGGGAGTAATAGGCGCCTATAAAAGACAAAGCCCCAAATATCAGGACTGTCCCTATAAAATTGGGACACCTGGTCACCCTAGCTGGTATCACCATGAAGTTCAGAGTAGCCCTGACATGCAGCACAGTCCTGGCATGGTTTTGTTTCACCACACCTTTCAGCTGGGGATCACAAACCATTATAATCATCAAGCAATGATTTGCCGTAATGCAACACATTCACCCCAGTTCCCTTCTGTTTGTCAGGCAGCTCCAGTCTGGGGGTTCACATCTTGTCTCAGAGACAGCTGGAGAGGGGCTGGGGGAGGGGAGAGTGAACCCAGTGGCCAATGCACCATGTACAATGTCCCTAAGCACAGATGTCGTCTTGCTGGGGGCAAAAGGCAGGATACTGTGTGGGGCTGAGACCCAAGAGAACATAGCAGAGGTCGGTAACTGACATGGTGCAGAGATAACCAGACCTTCGGCATAAATCTTGTTTCCTGGGAGCCTGGATTCAGGTTTCTGCATTCAGGTGGTGGCCGCTGGCAGTCGTTTTCAGCGCTAAGATATGGGACATCGCCAGGTCCACTTGGGATAACAAAGGTGAGTCTAAAATGAGACACACTCCCCTAGGGAGGAGCAGACAGGAGGTAGGCTAATGCCCCTATGCACCCCCGCTCCCCCTGGACTTTGTTTAGTGCCTTCGCATTTCAGAAACGACAGCTTTGCGGCTCCCCCTTGTGACCAAACTAGCTAGTGATGGGATTAACTTTTGCGCTGGGGGGGGGGTTGTCGGGGGGGTTGTCAGCAGTGGAATAGCCTCCCTCCTTAACGTTTCTCAGAGGCTGGTTTGTTCTAAGTGTCAAGTGGCGTCTGTGTACTGCACTGTTCTGTTCTGGGGTGCAGGACAGCAGCGGGTAGTGGGGAATGGGGGTGGGGGTGGTAGAGGGTGGGGGCTACTGAAGAGATGGAGTAGAGAGAGCACCCACTGCTAGGGGCATTGTTAGGGTGTTTGTTGCCAAGGAGCATAATAGCGAGGGCACCTGTTACCAGGCAGGCCTGGCAGTGAGCTCTGATTGCAGGGGTGCTACGGCATTCAATAATAATTTTTCGTCTTTAGAAGGTGGGGAAAGATCATGGCTTTAAGTAACTTGAAATTTTCAGTGTCCATTTTGGAGCAGCTGCAGACATTGCTCTGTGTGTGTGTGTGTGTGTGTGTACGCCTATGCTCCTTGGAGAGTCTTTAAAACCTACGCGCCTCCCCTCTAGGTCCCAGGTTGTCTGGGTGGACAGAATGACACTATTCTGCTATGAAAGCAGAAAAGGGAGCTGAAGGACACACGTGGGACTGGATATGCATGGGTTTGCTGGTGGGTTACCAAGCTTCACCACTAGCTCATCTATCCAACCCCACCTTTGGACAGTAATGATCAAAAGCTGTTTCTGTTCGAGGGGTGCCCGGTGGCCCATGTGAAATGAGTTTGCTGGGTCTTGGCCCAGTTGGGCAGGCATCAACATCCCAAAAACAATGATCAATTGGCACGAATTAGTCCCCTTGGTTGGTAGCTTCAGCAAAGGCGCCGTGGACTGAATGGGACATTCAGAAGAAAGCGCAGTGTGGTCTAGTGTATATAGCATTGTACTGGGAGTAGGGAGACCAGGGTGCTACCTAGCTCTGCCTCTGTCCCATCTCTGTGCATCAGTTTCCCCATCTGTAAAATGGGGCTAATTATACTGACCTCTTTTATATAGCACTCTGAGATCTACTGATGGAAAAATGCTACAGAAGAGGTAGATGATATTATTAGTGGTGGGTAGGAGTGTAGGGAGAAGCTTGCACTGCCTGCCTCTGTCCATGCTGTACCTGCTCCATGCACAAGCTCCAGGCTTGTCTCTTACAATGCAAATTGTAGATAGGAAAGCTGAATATCCTTTGGGAGAAAACCCTGATCTGAGGGTCATAGCTAGATCCCTAGTATAAGAGGCAGCCAGTCCTTACCCCTACTCCAGGAGGAAGGGACATGCAAACAAAATGGCAAGTTTTCTTTTCTTTTTATGTATTTCATGCTAATATTACGAGTGGGATAATAGTGCAAAGCATGACGAGTAATTGCATGCTAATCGCCAGTTAGTCAGTATCTTATTTAGCAGTGTTCTCTCTCTCTCTCTCTCTCTGTAGCTTGCCTAATTTGCAAAGAGAACTTGTGTGTGAATCGGATCTTTTTATACATAATTTAATAATAACAGGTTTCAGAGTAGCAGCCATGTTAGTCTGTATTCGCAAAAAGACAGAGTACTTGTGGCACCTTAGAGACTAACACATTTATTTGAGCATAAGCCTTCGTGAGCTACAGCTCACTTCATCGGATGCATTCAGTGGAAAATACAGTGGGGAGATTTATATACATAGAGAACATGAAACAATGGGTGTTACCATACACACTGTAACGCGAGTGATCACTTAAGGTGAGCTATTACCAGCAGGAGAGCCGGGGGAGGGGGAACCATATGAACTGGAACCATAAACTCACTGAACATTAAACCCCACCAAATGAGGGTAGATCCATCCTCATCATCGTATCCACTCATTATACTCCACACCTGAACATAGCCATTATATGGACAACATACCCCCATTCTCAATGTCTGTACTTTGACCCGTTAAACTTTTACTCCCAATCGGGGAGATTGCAGATTATGCATTCCTTACGCCACCCGTTCCTAAACCAAATTTTGTACCTCTTGATAATCTGTACCTAATTCCCTGATAACCAGAACCTTCTATGCTTAAACTCTGTACCGTTTTCTTTTTACTTCAACATTATCTTAATAATCAAGGATGGTGTTTTCAGGAAGATCACCGATGGATTGTAGTTTCCTCAGGAAGTCAGTGGTGTCTCGAAGATAGCTGGGAGTGCTGGTAGCGTAGGGCCTGAGGAGGGAGTCTACATAGCCAGACAATCCTGCTGTCAGGGTGCCAATGCCTGAGATGATGGGGCGTACAGCTAATAAGCGATGGTCACATAAACACCACCCTATACCGGAAACCTACTGACTGCTATTCCTACCTACATGCCTCCAGCTTCCATCCAGGACACACCACATGATCCATTGTCTACAGCCAAGCTCTACGATATAACCGCATTTGCTCCAACCCCTCAGACAGAGACAAACACCTACAAGATCTCTATCAAGCATTCTTACAACTACAATACCCACCTGCGGAAGTGAAGAAACAGATTGGCAGAGCCAGAAGAGTACCCAGAAGTCACCTACTACAGGACAGGTCCAACAAAGAAAGTAACAGAACGCCACTAGCCGTCACCTTCAGCCCCCAACTAAAACCTTTCCAACGCATCATCAAGGATCTACAACCTATCCTGAAGGACGACCCATCACTCTCACAGATCTTGGGCGACAGGCCAGTCCTTGCTTACAGACAGCCCCCCAACCTGAAGCAAATACTCACCAGCAACCACATACCACACAACAGAACCCGCTAACCCAGGAACCTATCCTTGCAACAAAGCCCATTACCAACTTTGAGGGAACACCATCGTATGGCCTAATCACATCAGCCACACTATCAGAGGCTCATTCACCTGCACATCTACCAATGTGATATATGCCATCATGTGCCAGCAATGCCCTTCTGCCACGTACATTGGTCAAACTGGACAGTCTCTACGTAAAAGAATAAATGGACACAAATCAGACGTCAAGAATTATAACATTCATAAACCAGTCGGAGAACACTTCAATCTCTCTGGTCACGCAATTACAGACATGAAGGTCGCTATCTTACAACAAAAAAACTTCAAATCCAGACTCCAAAGAGAGACTGCTGAATTGGAATTAATTTGCAAACTGGATACAATTAATTTAGGCTTGAATAGAGACTGGGAGTGGATGGGTCATTACACAACGTAAAACTTTTTCCCCATGTTTATTCCCTCCATCCACTCCCCACTGTTCCTCAGACGTTCTTGTCAACTGCTGGAAATGGCCCACCTTGATTATCACTACAAAAGGTTTTTTCCACCCCACTCTCCTGCTGGTAATATCTCACCCTAAGTGATCACTCTCGTTACAGTGTGTATGGTAACACCCATTGCTTCATGTTCTCTATGTATATAAATCTCCCCACTGTATTTTCCCCTGAATGCATCCGATGAAGTGAGCTGTAGCTCACAAAAGCTTGTGCTCAAATAAATTTGTTAGTCTCTAAGGTGCCACACGTACTCCTTTTCTTTTTAATAACAACAGATTCTGGCATAAAGAAGAATGACATCTGCAGTGACACTTTCTGGGATAAAACTTACGTGGGCCATCAACTCTCATGCTCCCCTGCACAGGCTGCCCACCGGCCGGGGGTCAGGAGGGACCCTGCACTCTCACCCCTGCCTAGCATTGTACTGCACAGTTGGCCAGGTGCGTGATGCAGATGTGCCAAGCCTCACTCATTCTGGATTAATTGCCAGGCAGCTTCTGAAGCGCCTTGCTCTTGTGGAGATGGATTTTGCAGCATTTTAGATGAGTAATTTAAAATGTCTCACTGGCAACATCTATGAAATCAGAGGCATTTAAACTGTCACGGCTTAGAAAGCTCTGCATGAGTGAAGCTTTTATTTATTTTTTCACCACCCCTGAAGTATCTGGAATTTCCTACTGATAACAGACAGGACACCAGTCTAGATGGATCATTAGTGTCCCAGTACACCTGGAGGCAGGATTCTGTGCTATCTCAATGCAGATGGAGACAAAACTAGATTCAGATGGAGACCAAGAGAGAGGGCATGGGATCTCTGTGTAGATCGAGACAGGATACTGGTGCAGTTGGAGACCAGACTATATGCACCCATGTTCTAGTCAGTGCAGCAGGAGACCGAATTCCAGACTAGACTGATTTCTGAGCTGCTGTGAAGTAGTGACTTCTGTGTTCCGAATCCGGAACCTCTTGCTGCTTTGTTTGTGTTCATTGCAAACTCTTTTCCTCTGGTTTGCAGGCACTTTGTGCACTGATCCTCAAAGGTACTTAGGCACCTTATTCCCATGGGAGTAAGGTGCCTAAATACCTTTGGAGATCAGGGACTTTGTGCCCAGTTCCAAAAGCAGAGCATTAGCCAAACTCTGCAGACCCCATTGCAAAGTGAGTGGCCAGTCTGTGAGCAGCATTCGAGTCACCACAGGGCAGA
Organism: Eretmochelys imbricata; assembly: GCF_965152235.1. NCBI lineage: Eukaryota > Metazoa > Chordata > Testudines > Cheloniidae > Eretmochelys > Eretmochelys imbricata. Next base: position 5,843,383 of record NC_135597.1, read on the forward strand.
TGGGGAGGAGGGGAATGGACCCAATGGGCTGCAAAATCCTCTCCACCCTTACAGGGAGAAATACTGCAGTCTTCTGTAGTGATAACGCCAAGTAGGGTGGGCCATACTCCACAGTTCTTACTCAGGCAAAGTCAAGCATAGAGTACGGATTGTAGGATTTAGCCTAGTAGAAACTCTTTTATAAAGCTATTGTGCTTGGGGTCATTACTGTAGGATACTGTTGTGTTTTTTGTTACTGTAGTATTAATTACTGCTGAGCAGTGATATGCTCTTTGAAATTCTGTAATATTATTTACTGTAGAATAGTGTAGCATTCATTTCTGTTGACCATTGTTTTGTTTTTTAGTACTGTAATATTAAATACTGTTGAGCTGTGTGGTTCGGTCTGTTTCTGTGGAATACTGCAGTATCAATGACTGTGGAATCGTGTAGCAATTCTTGAAAGCAGGGTAGAATTCCTAATTCATCCTGCAGGCTAGTCCTGCTGTGTCATGACCCCATAATGTCATGGCTTAAAGCCAGAGCAAAGTCACCCAAACGTGGCCCTGTTAGTGTCATACAGAGGTTGCTCTGATCTGGCTCACAAGATCATTAATGTCCCCTCAAGATTCCATCCAACTGTGGTGGTAGCAACCACGGTCCATTCCTCCTTAGTTGGTATGTTCCATGGGGGCCTATTTATTCAGGGTCCTATACTGATCCCCATGTTTTGAAGCATCAGGAGGTGGAACAGGGAGAAGCCAATTTGGTAGCTCGTCACGAGTCTGCTCAGGAAGACCTTCACGACAGAGAACCCCAAAAGGAAACAGGGAAGCCATGTTAGCCACCCCAGGAGCACCCCAGCTGTACAGAGGCCTCCCTGGGTGAATGCCCAGAGGTTATTGAGCTAGAGGATATCTTGAGGCCAGGCAGGAGGTCAGGTAGCAGAGTTAATTAACAGGTCATGGTTGCTGGGGTGGGGTGGGGACTCTATGTTCACCATTGCAACCTCATCCGTTTTTAAACTTTTCTTCCTTTTGACCGTAGAAGATATTTCAGGCTCCGTTCCATTGGGAGAGCTTCAGCAATGGACCAGCCGCTGCAGCCCCACCCCTAAGTTTCCCACTGCCACACGCACAGCCATATATAAAAGCCCTTTCCTTGAGATTGGATCACCTCCCTGGCACACACCCCCCCCACACACCTACACACACACCCCGCTGCCCCGAGACGCCAATGCAAGCAGCAGGCTGGGCTGCACACAGGTTGTTAGTTTATTGATACATACTGTCAGCACAGCACAGGTTTGTAAGGGGTTTTCTTTACAGCGTGCATCATACATAGAGCCTGGGAAAGCACCACATCAGGCCAGGGACGGTGCGGCCGCTACCGCACAAGCGCCATGCTGCGGTTCTCAGCCACGGGCGGGGCACAGAGGGCAAAGGGGGATGGAGTCTCTCAGAACTGATGTGGCCTCTTCTGGCTCCCACGCTGATGCTGCGGAAAGGGAAATCTAGCCTGCGTCGTCTTTAAAGGGACAACAAGACGCTCCCAAACGGAGATCCACTCCCCCCTCGTGGACACCCTCCCAGCCAGAGCAACAAGGAGATCCTGACTCTCCCCTCCTGGTCTCATGGGGGCACCTATGTCAGGCTAGAAACAGACTAAATTCAATCAACCTCCTGCCCTATGGTGTGCGTTACACCAGCCTTGACTCCCCGACTGTCACACGCATCGGCCAATGGGCAACTTACAACCCCCTTACACAACACCTCTGAATTGCGCCCACTGATTCAATGAGTTCACAGTCAGCTGTGCCACACACCTCCTCCTCCGATCTCTAGAGAAATTGTCAATCCCACTCACCACCTCCCCCGTCCAGCTGTCTCTAGGAAAGGCCGATTGTCACCAACCCCCTCCTCCTCCTGTCTCCAGGGAAGACTCTCCGGTTATGTCTACACTGCAATAAAAAACCCATGGCATTGGGTCTCAGAGCCCAGGTCAGCTGACTTGGGCTCGGGCTGCAGGGCTACAAATTGCAGTGGAGATGTTCCGGCTCGGGCTGGAGCCCAGGCTCTGAGACCCACCCCCCTCGTCAGCCTGGGTGAGCTCGAATGTTTATATTGCAATTTTATAGCCCCACAGCCTGAGCCCGGCAAGCCTGCGGCAGCTGACCCAACCCAGCCAGAGCTGTGCCATGGATCTTTCATCCCACTGTGGACACACCCTTAGTCACCACCACCCTCCTCCGCCTGTCCCCCAGGAAGGCTGACTATCACACCTACCACTCCCTGCCTGTACCCATCTCCAGGATATTAACTCAATTCCCACGTGGCCATGAGCAATGAAACAAAAGTCACTGCCAATCCTGTGGCCTTTGTGGGAGTGATCTATCAACTTTACTGCTTGGAGGCGCTTCCGACGATGCAGCAGCCTTTGGGACCTCTGTGTCAGGATCAGCACGCAGGCCAAAGACCAGCCAGGAAACCGCACACTACCTCTGCACAAGCCACATCCCAGTGGACGACTGGGGTTTTTCCAGTTGGCATGGCTGGATTTTGCGGTACGAGGGGCCATCAAAAGCTAGTGTAAAAAAAGCCAAGGTCCTTATCGCTTCCCAGCTGCAGCACTAACAGCCCAACACAGCGAGGGCACACAGCAAACACTGCACAGCTGGATGCTCAAGCACCCCAAACGCCACTAAGAATGAAAACACGACTGTGCTCACCAGAGCCGGGCCTCCCTTCCCGGAGCAATGGCCAGGGCTGGAAATTTCCCTCTCCCTTTAAGGGTGACTGCTTGATAATAAATGCCCTGCTCTGTTTCTCTGGACAGCCAGGGACATGCCGGGTATAGAATATGACTGCTCACCAGGAGCCTATAGGATCTTTATCTGCTGCTAGTGGCTGGTCTACATGAAATCTGTTTGTGAATCTACTACTTCTGCTGCTCGCAGGGGGACGTGCTCCTTTAACTCACACAGTAGCAGCTCAGGCTTTTAAAGCTGACGGTTCCAAGGTTCAAACCCCCTGCTGGTGAAGGGGATAGCAATCAGAGCTCGGGGACGCTGAACATCTTCCAGCTGTTGGTAGCAGAGTCCTCAGTTCATTTGCTTGGACCTGCTGCTTTGGATGCCCACAAGCTCCTCCGTGGGTCTTATCTGATTTCCAGATGCCGAAAAACCTCTCCACACAGAACATCCCTGTTGCCTCTGTCCTTCGGGCCCTGGCCCCAAACTGCAGCAGGCTGTGGTGAAAAGGTAGACTCTGCATCTCTCTTCCAACTTAGGAGATGCCCCCACATTCTGTCCTGTCTCGGGGCCAAGGGCAGCTCGCAGGCACGGCTAGAAGGCTGACGGGCGCCTCACGCCACACATTCGGGCGGACTGGGTGCCAACAGACTCCCCTGGAAAGCTAAAGTTTTCACATAGCACAGAAAGCCCAGCACTATTTATAAAGAGGAGGGAGAGAGGCGCAGCCTTGGGAGGAGGTGGCTGGTGTGGGGAGCAGGGTGGGCCTGGGGCAGGAGCTTAAGGAAGTTCTGCTAGGCTCAGGCTGCCTCAAGTGATGGGCAAGTTAGGTTGAAGCAAGGATGGGGCTCTGCTGTGAATGCCTTGGGATCTAGCCAAGCCTCTTTTCTCCCATCACCTGGAGAAAAACTCAGCCCTCAAGACCCCTCTTGGGGCAACACATCAGCAGCCGTAGCATAGCAGGCAGATCATGCCCGAGGGACATGGTAGCAACAAGGAGACCCAGCACTCTGATCAGCCTGGTTCCATGGTGCCCAGTGGCGGGAGGCCAGGGGAGAGCCATGCTTGGAGGTGGGAGTGGGCAAGCGGGACAAAAGGAAGAGAGGCAGAAATTGCTCCTCACCCCAGAAGCTGGTAGGTCACTCCAGGACCTGACTCAAGTTGCAAGCAGGAAGACTGCATTCCTCTCCCCACCAAGACGGGCGGGGGGGGGGGGCTTGTGGGCAGGGCTAGGCTCCAGTTGAGACAGGGGAGCAGGTACATTCATGCTGCAGCCACCCCCAGGAATTCCAACACACCCCAGGAGTGCCACGGGGCCTGTCAGGACCTGCAATGGGGCCGCTCGCCCATCCCACAGGGCGCTTAACCAGGTAAATAAAGGCTGTGAAGCAAGAAGCTCCATGACAACCTGGGGCTGAGACAGAGCCGAGATGGAGGGAGCTGAGGGTGGGGTAGCTGTATGCTCTTTCCTGAGCCTGCCAAGCCCCCAGTAACTGAGTCCCCCAACCAGGAGGAAACAGCAGGCTCTAGTTTCACAGCTGGCCATCTCAGCTAAGGCCCAAACCTGGGCTAGGTGGCTAAGTGCAGGCTGGGCTCACAAGCCCCTCCCCGTGCAAATCTATCTCCTGGGTTAGGAGGCTGGCTCCCAGCTGCAGTGTGACAGACCCTTCAGGGCTCCCCAGGTGGGAATCAGGTGGTAGGTGAAGAGCTAGCCCACCTGGGCAAAGTAGGAGTTGACTGAGCACTTAGCAAAGGGCAGGGTTCGGGGGAGTAGCGGAAAGGGAGGGGCTCATTGAATTGACAGGGTGAGGGAGGGCTGAAGGGGCAGACCTAGGAGAAGGGGAGCTCATATCAGAGGTGGAAGAGCTCCGGGTTCCCCTGGTGACAATCTTTCCAAATTAACCCAAAGCTCCTGTTCTTTCCAACTTGAAAATGGCAATGAATGGGCAGCTGGGTTCCGAGGGGGATGGCGCTCACACTCCCCAGTGGGGCAAGTGCAGAAGGGGGCGGGTCTTTCCACCTTGGCGTGAATCAGATTAGCAGCCAGCTCAGGTGTTTCCCTTCCCAAACTGACAGAGGTTTGTCTGCAGGAGTCAACGGAGGCCAAGATCCCATCTGAGTGGTCCTCTCCCACTAGGGCCGGGATCCTGTCAAGTCCATATTTACATTGGACAGCGAGATTGGAAATCCACAGTCCACGCTCACTCCAGCCACAACTCCCATCCCGGTTTCCACCCCTGGCCCCATCCCAGACCACGTCCATTGCAGAGAGCCTCAGGTTAGTCCAGTCCTGCCTCATGCATGCCTCCCCACACACGCATCCCCTCCAGCTCCCCCCTCAAGTCACTAGCGCCCCACGCTGATATTGCACGTCTTGCAGCTGGGGTCCTTTTTGGCATCAGCAGTGGAGAGGCTCATGAGTTGGTGGCCGCTGATCTCTCCCAGTACACCCACGCTGAGGTCGACGGGCTCGGTGTATATGACCTCCAGGATGATGTCCTGGGCATGGTGATAGACCAGCTCGCCGTCCTCCATGCAGCAGGTCAGGAATTTGTTGCAGGAAATGTCCAGCTGGGGCAGGCGCTCCCGGCAGAAGTGGTCTCCCGGGGAGCCCTTGGGGGCCAGCACCAGGACGACGTAGTGGTAGGCGGTGTACATGCAGTAGAAGTCCGCAAAGTAGAGGTTGGTGTTGGGGCTGAAGAGGCGCTGGGCGGGGATCTGGAAGCGGTAGCGGCCATAGGGTGAGTCCTGGGGGGGCTGGCCTGTGTTGAACTCGGTGTTGCAGCTGAAGAAGATCCCGTGCAGCATGCCGCTGGTGGGTGAGCCATGGCTCCCGCTGTTGTCCTTCAGGGAGGGCTTCATCATGTTCCCACAATGCATCCTGAGAGGCAGGGGGAGAAAGAGTGAGCCGCAGCCTGTCAGCCCAGCGGAGGGGGTATGGCTCTTGTTCTCCATCTGCCGCACTAGAGACTAGCTGCACCTCGGGGTTACCCCAGCACGCCCCACTGAAATCCGGGTTCGGATACTATTTGCTGGTGTGCGTAGAACACAAGCTTGTGTTGGGAGACTAGTGGTTAGAGCAGGGAGTGAGATTGGAGTCAGGACTCCGGGGTTCTATTCCCAGCTTCGAGAGTGGGGTGGGGTCTATGGGTTAAAACAGGGGACTAGGCATCAGGACTCCTGGGTTCTATTCCCAGCTCGGGGAGTGTGTTTGAAATCGGTTTTACTTTAGAGCGGGTGCAGATAGGTCTGGGACAGGACAGGGCCAGAGGGGAGACCAGCCTTGCAGTCCCAGCTCTGTGTTCTTTGTGCCCTCTCATTCTAGGTCAGGAAAATATCTCCTGGAGATGATGCTTCTCCCCCCAGGCTCCCTTCATTTGCTAGGCTGGGTGTGTGTTCCAGCCCTGCAAGGGGAGCCTGTGCGGGTAGGGGGTGTTACCTGACATGCTGGAAATATTCCTTGTGCTGGTTCCTATAGAAGACAGAGAATCTGAGCATCCTGCCAGCAATGAGCTCAGCCTTCTCCTGCAGCTGGGCCAGGTGCTCCTTGGCATAGTCTGCAAGGGGGAGGGAGACATTCGCCATCAGTGCAGCCAGCTCCCCTCCTACCCACCCCTGTGCAACCTGCCAGGCCCCTCCCCATCCCCTCCAGACAGCTGGCTCCCCCTCTGCACCCATGGCAACCAGGCGGCTCCCCCTCCCCATTCCCACCTTTCTGCCTCCCTCGGATGGCTGCAGCGAGCTCCCCCCTCCCCTTGTTTATTCCCTCCCCTGCCTTCACAAATGGTTCCCACCCTTTCCCCTAGCTGGCAGGAGCCAGCTCCCCCTCCCTTTGCTTCCCCCTCAGGGTGCGACTGGCTCCCACACCCTAAGCCTCCCACTCTTCCACTGTTGCTCCACAAGACAGGGTTTTGCTAGCTCTCACCCCACACCGCCACACCGCTTTCCTGTCAGCCTCTGTTCTGCCCCAGAGTCAGCAGCTCCCACTGCTCTTGGTTTTTTTATATGCCTTTAGCCCAGGACGCTCCCTCCCCTCTTGGGCTGCCCTGCACCCATCCCCCTCTTCTGTCCCCTTTCCCCTCACCCCTTCAGCAGAACACCCACAGCCTGCAAATAGGCTCCTGCCCCAGGGGCAGGGGGTCTTTGACTGCACAGGATGCCCCTGCTTAGTAGCACCATTGCCCCGAGGCGCTGAGAGGACCGGGGATTGTTGGGGAACAGAGCGCTCCCTGGGAGGGGACGGGGGACGGGCAGGGGCACACACAAAGCCTCCCTCTGTTGACTGTCACTATGGAATTGGGGTGGGGGGTCAGTGGAAAGGCTGTGGGGGGCTCCAACCTGTGTGAGAGCAGAGCAGGGGAGCAACAATTCCCCCCTCTGCCCCCACCCCAGCTAATGCAGAAGAAAGGAAATCTACTTGTGGGCACCGTGCTGGTGGCAGCTGGTCTGTGCCAGCCCCCTCAGACTTGGCAGCAGGCCCATTAGGGAGCAGTCGCTGGCTAAGAGAAATGGCTGCACAAAGAGGCTGGAGCCCCATGGGGCAACCCATGGACAGCTCAGTTCTTGTTTAATATTCAAGTAGCGTGAACCACTCCCACCCCCGCAGCCCCGCCAGGGCTCGCACAAGCAGCATGAACTCCCCAGACCTTGCATAAGCGGTATAACATGACAGAGTGTTTTTCTCCCCAGGGCAGATCCAACGTGGGTCCACAGTGAACTCAGCTCTGAGAACCAATTCCCCTCTGTGGTGCAGCAGGCTGGAGATTCCCTCCCGAGGATGGGCCAGAGGGGCTCATCACAGTCTGAGCCAGCTGGGCACGGACCATGTGGCTGAGGTTCCGCTACCAGCCATTGCACACGCAGGGCACACTCACCCCCCGTGCAGAACTCCACGGTCTCGCTCCAGCCGGACACCAGGTACTCCCCATCACTCTGCTTCACCGCTGTCTGCACTGCCACGCTGTACTCTGTCCTGGGGCTCAGGAACCAGTGGCCCCTCACAGTCATGGGCAGTGGGACTGCCTTGGCGACCAGCTTGGTGGGCACATCCTGTTCAAGGGCAAGAGCCATGCAAAAATAAACCAGGCTTGGGATCGAAGCAGTGTAGCTAGTGATCCCCTCCGCACCACAAAGCCTCCTCCCACAAGGAGCATGACACCCGGGCCCTGGGAAATACAGCACCCATCCAGGAATAGCCTCAGAGCATTGCACAAGGCTGATCTGGCAAGACCCTTCAGCAGCTCAGCTAAACTGGAAGTACATGCTTGTAAAAGAGCCCGTGCCTGCCCATGATGAACAGAGAGGCAGGTCATGGAGACCTTGGGAACACCCTTCTTAAAAACAATCCTAGTCTATTACAATGACAACTGCCATGGCTCCACAATCTGCTGTACACTAAGCTGCATGACCTACTAGCGTGGAAAACTGTCTGGTATATTGCTGCAGTGGCCACTACTCTAAAACAACTGTCACTATTAATATGTTGCTCTTAAATAGCATAGACTGACCGAGAATGCTGTCAAATTCACTATAATAGAATACCACTGCTGCCTAGCATCACCCTCGCACTCGTTACTGTAGTACACTGCAGAGGAGCACTGTTACTAATATCTGTTACTGTAGTATTTGTTGCCATAGTATCTACTGAAGTGGAATACTGTCATATCTGTTACTGCAGAGTATTCTAATATTCATTAGCATGGTATTAATATCTGTGGAATACTCTGGTGCTTGTTATTGCAGAATAATTTATTACCATGGTATTTACTGTTGTTGTACCTGTTACTGCAGAATATGTAGTATCTATTGACTCATTGCAGTGGAATATTGCAGTACTTGATATTGCAGAACATTGTTGTCATTATTGCCATAGCATTGGTCACTGTGGAATACTGTAGTACGTGTTACTGCAGAATGCTGCGGTATCCATTAACATAGTATTCCGTCCTATGGAACACTAATTCTTTTTCTGTTTGAGCAATGTCTGAGATGGTGCCTTCTGTGTTGCACCACTCAGGTGCCAATATACCTCCCACCCCACCTGGCCAGAGTTGTGCCCAACTCCTCCTGCACACAAGATGGGCAAAGAAATCTCACAGAGCCCTGGAAACAGCCAAACAAGCTCCGAGGTGTCCTGAAAACCTTTGTTTTAAGGAATAAATTGCCGTGTCAGTAGGCCACAAAAGCATCAGTGCAGCGCAGTGCTGTTTCTGTGGCAACGGCAAATGCTGAAGAGTCAGGAGACGTGGGGGAAAAAGACGCTTATTACTGGGGAGGGGAAAAAAATAATGTTTAACATTAAATAGCATCACCGTGGTAACCATCCTGCTAAAAGGATCCTGAATTAGTGACTCTGTTCCAGAGGGAGAAGGAAGAGTGAGTAATTCACTCTACGTCTCCTCTGGTTCTGCGTTGGAGGGTAGGTTTAGCACTCTTCTCCATGCTGATTTGGGGGGTACAGCTACTTCCTCACCCATCCCCACCCTGGTTCACGGGAACAGGCCCCAAGTCTCCCAGGGCTCTGGCCCCCTGGCATCAGCTCTCCTAGGCAAAACCTTTTAACTTCACAGTAGAGTTGGGTGGGGAAAGGAGGTTCTTTTTCCATTAAAGCCTGGCTCAGGCATTTCGGGCTGGTGACACTAGTGGGCTGAGAGTCCGAGGGGCTGAGATCCAAATCCTCCTCCCACTGAAGGATTTTGACATCAGTGGGACCTGGATTTGAACCTGACTCTTCTAGTTACCCACAGCAGCAGGCACAGCGCCCCCCCCCATGTTGTCCCCACCCATGAACCCAGTCCCTACCCCGAAGGGACTCCTTCCATGCTCCATAGGACATGCACTCCTTGGGTCCTCCACTGAAGCTGCCAGCAAAGAGACCCAGTATGGAGGCATCTGGGATGCAGATACACAGCTGGAGGAAGAGATGGCAGCTGATGGGCTACACGGGGAGTGACTCAGCGCTGGGCTGAGTACTCGGAGAACAATCGTTGGCTGAGGGTGGCCACAAGCATCCAGTCGCTGACCACATTTTTCCCTACCCCCACCCCCACTGGGCCGCCCCACCCCTTGCTCACCCTGTGTTTGAATTTGTTGGAGTTCTTGTTCTCCTTCTTGTTGAGGTCGATGAAGTAGTGGGTGACTCGCTCCAGGTCTCCCCCGTCCATGGCCCAGGAGATCCGGAATGAGTCACATGTGATGTTGTTGATCTCGATGCTGCGGGGGGTGGAGAGCAGCTCCATGGTCCAACCCGCCTGGCTCCTATGGCACAATGAGGGGATCAGTACGGTGACGGGAAACCAAGGGGTAGAGGCCATAAAATCAATTGGCCTCATGACCAGATTCAGAGCCCATTAGAGTCAATGGACAGACTTCCCTTCACCAGAGTGGGTTTAGCCTCCAGCCCACAGCCTGGCCCCAGGGCAGAACCCCCTGACCCAGCATGGGACTCCGTTGCAGCTTCCCATCCCCGATGTGAGAATCTGGGGGGTGCTCTGAGGCAGCCCCTCTGCCAGCACTGGAGAGAGAGTACTCTGCGGAGGTGTATGTTCACACAGCTATCTGGATGCACACGCAGCTTCTGTGGGCACAACTCTGCCGATGGGGAGTGAAAATGCTGGCCCTAAACGAAGGGGGGGGGGACAAGGCGGAAGAGCTGTGACTTGGGAGGCATGGGAGCTTGCATGGCTAGGAGGCCAACCTGGGAATGGCTGAGCACGGCCCAGCTGTAGAGGAAGGCTGACCTTGTTGTTAATACACTGGCCCAGGACTTGGGGGGAACTGGATTCCATTGCTGGACTCCCTCAGCGCTTTGCATATGTCACTTACTGTCCGATTTCCAAAGAGACCGTGCTGTGTGTCCACCCTCGATAGGCACCAGACTGGCAGCACACGCTGTGTTGAGCGCTATGGAAAAATCTGGCCCCCGCTGTGGGTGGTGAGCCCTTGAAAAACTGACCCCTCACCGCTCTGTGCTTAAATTCCCCTACTGTAAAAGGGGGGCCACTGACACTTCCTTGGCGGGCCTCATCTGTCTAAAGTGTGAGCTCTTTGGGGCAAGGGCTGTCTCTGATCCTGTGGCCATGCAGAGCCCAGCATGATGGGCAACGATCTCGGTTGGAGCTATTGGAATACAAATAATAACACAGAGAATAGCCCTTCCCAAAGAGCGGCAACTCAGACAGCGATTCCCCAGCTTCTGTCATTCTTTCGCTTCCTTTCCCCATGTATGTGCCCCTCTCATCGGAGCCCTAATTAATTCCATCTGAATCCATGGCGCCAGCTGAAGAGCGGGTGTCAGCCCACACGGAGGTTTGACAAAGCAGCCGGCACCTTGCAGGTGTTGGTGCCAGCAAGTACATCGCAAGCCTTGAACGGGACAGATTCAGAGCAGATGGTGCTGGGGAGGGAAGGGGCTCTGGGCCAACAGACGCAAAAGGAGGAGGGATTTGAGGGGTTTTTTTTGTTTTGGAAGGAAAGGAATTGCAGGCAGGGAGGGGTTGGAGGCTGTGCATGCCAGGAGCTAGAGAAGATGTGAGAATGCCAAGAGGGAGATCGGTGTGGTATCTGGGTAACCCCCAGTTTTAACATCCTGGCCTTTGTCATTTCAGGCACTGCTTCCCACTGTGCTTAAAGCAGGTTGATTGCTGTTGTTGTACAGAGGGCAGGGTGCAATGGCAGATGGCCATATGCTGCAGTTACAGGGGAAGTGGGGGTTTCTTGCACATGCACGCAGCGTGTTGTGCATGGATCAGGCAAGGGAAAGTAAACAGCATATGCGGGGCATGCAAGGTGCATGTATGTGCAAAGAATGCAGATACTGTCGAGTAAGGTGTGTTTTGGTTGTGTAGGTGGTATGTTTGGAACATGTGCATACAAAGTACATGTGGTGTGTGAGCAGAGGTAACGGGTTCACATGTCACCTGCATGTGTTACGTGTGTGTGTAGTAGGCAGAACCCATGGGTACATGTGGCATGGATGTAATGTGTGTGCGTTCATGCAGCGTAAGTGTGTGCCCTATGTGTAAAAAGGGCACCTGGTGAATTGGAGATTCACTCTGGGTACAAGCCCTGCATGAGGCCCGCTAATGAAGTGGGTTCTGCTATGTATTACTAGCTACTGATGGCTGCCAAAAGGCAGCTTTGGGGTGTACATGGAACCTGAGTGGTACATGGGCAGAATTTCACCCAGCATTCAGCATGAGTGCAAACAGATTTCCCAAATGCACTCAGCCCCCAGCAGCCCCCATGGTGATCCTGGGAGCCCAGTGTTCAGAAAAGCGCAGCACCCAACATCTGCTCAGCACTATGAGCTCTGGGCCAACGTGTGGTGTCTGGAGTGGTTGCATGACATTATTTCTTCCACGCCTCTTTCATTTGCAGTGTACCCAAGTCTGTGACCTTCATGGATGCCAGCAGCTTTGATGTAGGGATTATTTAAGAAGCAAAAGGCAAGACAGCCTAGGGCTGGGCAGAAGCTGAAGTTCCTTGTAGCATTATGAGGCCTGAGAGGAGTTTTTTCCATAAGGAGGAACTAGGCATGAGACTCTAAGATCACACACAGAGGTATAAATCAGGAGAGATTTCACTTCCACCCGCTTGGCACAGAGGGTGGTGGTGGGGAGATGAGATGTGACTTGGGGAGGCATGGGTGCTCTTCCCCTGCAGCACTCCCTGGGCGGAGGGGAAGGTGCCCTGCCAAGAAGTAACCCTTATAAGCTAGGTGTTTCTCTTTAAAGAGATGGCACTATATTTGCTTAATGTGGGGAGGGAAGGGGGGGGGCGGAAGAAAAACAACAACATAGGACTTAGATTTGGGGAAATGTATAATTACATGTAAATGTTCTCCCGCACCAGCTGTTTGTGCTACTGGGAAAGCTGCTTTTATGCCCAAGGCCCAGCCAGCACTGAGGCCTCTGGGCTTGATTCTGGACTCTACCCTGCCACTGATTTGTTGTTTGATCTTAGGCAAGTCACTTCCCTATCCCGCTCTGTGCCTCACTTTTCCCATCTGAACAGTGGGGATATGGGCTACCGTTCTGTTTCATGGGGGCAGGGAGACTCTGCCCATTGATATTTGTAAAGTGCTTTGAGATTGATTCTCAGATGAAAGGGGACAGAGGTATTATTGGCTGAGGTCGGGCACACTGAGGGGCACACTGAGTTGGCCCTGGTGAGTTTTGCATTCACTTCATGTTGCTCTGGCTCCTTTGGAAACAACTGTGCAATCAGTTTCAAAGGGGGGGTGAGGCTTTTATCTGGAGAGAACAGGTCTGATCGCCTGTGCTCCCATGGGGAGGGGCACTGGGTGAATCACGAGCAGCTAAAAGGCCTAATTCACCTTCCCTTTGCTCTTAGCGCCTGTGGCTGAGCCCTCCCCAGCTAAGGAGGCTGGGGCCTGGTCAGTGCTTGGGTGGGAGAGCTGCTGAGTGAACAAAAGTGGTGCTGGCAAGTCGACATAGGATGTTTGGAGTCAGTATTGAAAAGCTGCTTTCCGATGAGAAGTAAAATCAAGCTCTAACTAAGCTGCTGTGGCCATTAAAGATCCCTTGGTGTTTCTTCCATTAGCAAGACCAGCATCTACTCTCCCAGGGATGCTCCACAGCCTTTAGAAGGACGGATTTGCAAATGTTTCTCTTTTCTCTTCCCCGCCCCGCTCCATCTCTCCCCTCCGCCCACCCCCTGCTCTGTCACACGGGCACCAGCTCCTGCAGCAGGATCACAGTTTGTTTCGTGCCAAATTTCCCTAATCGTCTTTCTTCTCTTCCCCCCCTGCCGTGATGGCTCCTTTGTGTTTGGGAAGCAGGTGCTTTTATTTATAGCTGCCACATGAACAGCCCACACCTTCGTGTTTTGTTGCCATTTCTCAGAATTCAGTGCATCAGAATTTAACCCTGCGATGACTCAATATATCCAACCACAGGGAGCATAGTTGTTGTGCAGCACCAGGCACTAGCTGAGGGGGGGAGGCTGTTACCTGGGTGACGCACTTTTTAGAGAGTCAGTGTCACAGTTAACAAGGACCTGAGGGGGGCCACTTGAACTCTCTTTTAATATGAGGGGGAGAGGAGATGAATCCAGGCATCAGCTTAGCAACCCTACAGTAATAACCAACTAGTGTCAAAGCAACTCGAGAATAACAATCAACCCGTGCGCACATCTCATAAGCAACCCTACAATAATGATCAGCTAGTATGTAAGGCAACTTGAGAATAACAACCAACCAGCGCGCACAGCACTTCTGAAGACCCCTACAACGACAACCAACCAGCATGCACATCTCATGAGCAACCCAACAATAACAACTGAGTGTGCACAGCACTTGTGAAGAGCCCTACAGTAACAACCAACCAGAGTGCACAGCCCAAGAGCAAATCTACAGTAACAACCAACCAACATACACCACATGCGTGAGCAACCCTACAATAATAACCTGCCAGTTTGCAGAGCCCTGGTGAGCAGCCCCAGTGTGGGCCTGCGCTAATACCAAACCATCATGCACATGGGCGGGAGCAATCGGGCGACAGGAGTGGCAGCCTGAGTCCACTGTGGACATGGTGCTGCTAACGACTGAATGGGAGATAATCCCCAACCCCAAATCTCTATTGGCTGGATTCTCCTGCCAACCACCCTGGCACGGGCAGAAAGCTCTGAAAGCCACAGCTCTACACGGGTGGGGGCCCACCCAGCGTGAAGCACCTGCTGATAAATAGCCAGCGGCTGCTGCTGGTCTCAGCTGTGCTGTTTGCTCAGAGACCGATCCTTGGGGATCCGGCCAGGCCATTAACGCTGTCCTTTAAATCAGCTGCAGTCCAACCTGCCAGCAGGCTGCCTGGTTTAGTGAACAGAACTGTGTCTTGTGACTGTAGCTGAGGGCCTGATGCAAGGTTCCAGGGAGCAATTCATTGGCACCCTTCCAGCCCCGCTCAGCTTCAGCGTGGGTCCCATTCGCTCAGCACCCCCAGACATTACCAGTATGTTTCCTTTCTCTATTGACGCGTTTTTCTCCCTTCTCTCCAGTGAATTTAGCTCTGGTGAAATGTGCTGGGCTGGCCACACTGGGGAGGAGCAAGGCCCTCTGGCTCCAGGTCTGATGCCAATGGCTCTCTGGAGCAAGAGGGGAGTCCAGCCTCCATGCCGCATTCTGTCTTCGGCCTCCCTGCTGAGGCTGCTGGCAAATGAAGGGGAGGTAGTTGTGGTGGACAGTGGGTTTGTAATAGCCACCGCTGTCCACCGAGAACTCTGTACGAATTCACAGATCCAGTGCACTGATGCCATTTTTCTCCAGCACCTCCTGCTAGGAGAGGCTTATCTCTCTGCAGCATGATACCGTCCAAGGAGAGGAGGTTCTTTGTGCAAGCTCAGCACTTCCTGATGATCAAGTTTGGCTTCGAAGCAGCTGCATCAGGTAGGCTAAAAGCTCAGCCCTTTGGCTCCGTCTGGTTCAGGGTGGCAGAGGATGCAGGAGGAAGAACTTGGGGAGAAATTGCTCCAGAGTGATATTTCTCAGCCTGGCTGTTCTTTCCTCTGGTATCTGGAGGGAGAGGGGCAAAGGCATGGCAGCCAGAAGCAAGGGGTGAAGGAGAGATAAAACTTTGTGGCCCCTTGGTGTGGCTGCTTCTGTTCCCTGCACAACCTGTTCTTAGGGGGAAAGCACTGCCAGGAATCCAAACAGAGCAGGAGGGAGGCTGGGTTAGGCTTGGAGCCTGGAGCTCAGGAGCAGATGGAGAGAAAGAGAGCGGGAGGTGGATAGGACAAAGGAGGGAGGGGGGTCTGGGAACAGACCCTGGACTCCCCCATGTGCCCTGTTGATGCACTTGGGCGGAGCTTGGCCAATGCACCTCACAGAGCTCAGAGCTGACCAGGCCCCTGCCCCACAGCACTTACAGCCCAATAATGGGTGGACAGGGAGGCTGGCTGGATGAATGAGCTGAAGTGAAATGTGCCTCTCCAACCGCCATGCAGGGAGGCCGTCAGCACCCGGTTAACCTGGAGACCCATCTCAGTACCGAGCGGGGCTTAGCAAAGCATAAAATACTGTCAGGAGCAAGTGCTTGCTGCTCTGCTTTTGAAAATGCTCCACAGGGATCTGGATGCCCCGAAGCCCCAAGTGCCATTGGAAGCCACTCAGCCAGCATTTCCAGTACGGGTCCTGACCTGCACTGAATGTACAAGCAGCTCTCACTGCGGAGCATGGGAGTGCACAGCTAGGGCCATGGGGCTAGTGAACAGTGTGATTCCTGTGTACCCCTGAGCAGGGTCATCCCTGGGTTCCCTAGCAGTAACACAGCACAGTCCAGAGGTCCAGTGAGGAACCCTGATGTGGTGCATAGAGAGAAGCTATGCTTTTGGAAGGGGAAAGATACACAGGTCTCATCATGCTTGGGGTGCCACCAAACAAAGTCTAATCTGCAGCCCTGCGGTCAAATTTGGTGCAATGTGTACATGTGTTTTTATTACGCAGACCTTGGCAACGGGGATCAATGAGGGGATTTGGATGGCCAGATCAGATCCGTCTCTGGCAGCAACTGGCATAATGTTCCAATCCATTGTTAGCGCCAATTAATAAGTAGTGTTTGAAGAATGCATAGCAGGCTGTTTGGCTCGTCTGATG
Organism: Eretmochelys imbricata; assembly: GCF_965152235.1. Taxonomy (NCBI): domain Eukaryota; kingdom Metazoa; phylum Chordata; order Testudines; family Cheloniidae; genus Eretmochelys; species Eretmochelys imbricata. Next base: position 5,859,720 of record NC_135597.1, read on the forward strand.
CACATGGGCTCATACAAAGTTAGTCATAAATGCATGCAGATCTCCCACGCGGGCAGAGGCATGAAGGCATGCGTGGCGATCCGCAGAGAGAGGGAGAGAGGAAAAGGTGCGTGTGAAGAAGGAGCGATTCCTACAGGAGCATGCTCAGATACAGAGACGTGAGCACAAAGAGAGAACATGCCTGGCAGTGCACTGACATGAAGACATACAGAGAGACAGCCACATCAGACATGCATGCAAGGCTATTGTTTAGCTTGTGTATGCACAAGTAGACAGAGACACATACATGTATGGCAAAGCACATATATGAACAGCGACAGGCATATGCAGATAAACACAGGTGCAAGTAATTGCTTGGTCTCTGTTACTGGAAAATATATGCAGGTATGTACAAAGGAAAAGGTACATACACGAATGGGGATGCACAGGCATGAACAATGATAAAGAGACCCCTGCCCAGAGCGACAGACCCAACTGGGTGTGTAGCTGTCACAGAAAAAGAGCTGTACACATGCATGTATAAAGCAAGGCACGAGTGAATAGCACTACATATCTATGTCCAATAACGGAGAGGAAAACACACATACTCAGGGAGATGCTGGTACACACGTGGGAAGCTATTGCCTTGCTTCTGTGTATGCAGACATGCATGGGGATGCGCACACAGGAACGGGGCAAATGGAAGCACACGCATGTCGAGTGATCACCTTATCCGTGTACGTGGTCAAAGAGAGGTGCCAATGTGCATGTGCAAAAAGACATACAGGGCACATACAGAAAAGGAGACGCAGACATATGCACACCTGTGTAGCTCTCACTTTATCTCCCTGCATGCTCAGGGCACCCCGCACAATTATCGGCCCGAACAGAGGCAGGCACATGGCGGAGGTGCCCATGTGGGCACAGAGAGCCCAAGGAACGCACAGAGGCAGCTGTCGCTCCCTCTCTGTGCATGTTCAGAGAAAGAAATATACCAAGACACACTCAGGCAGAGACACTCACACAGGCTCAGAGGAACGAGTTACCTACACTATGCAGAGGTAGAGGAAGACCTGGACTGGGACATAAACAGAGATGTGCACACGTGTATGCACACACTCATGTAATTGTGCACGCCCATTTCACACACACACACCCCCCCCCACCCCGCCATTAAAGAGTGCTCCATTCCAACCTCTGATTCGTAAATTAAAAGCCACTTGACTAAAGGGGAACGAGGAGCCTTGGCCAGTACTCAAGGGAGCTAGCTCCCACGCTTATAGCCCAGATCCAAAGCAGGGTATGGAGACAGCCAGGGAAGAGCAGAATGTGTGTGGGAGGCGCTGGTCTCCTCAGGGACTGATGCAGAAAAGCCTAGCAGCCTACCTCTGATGTGAATGCCACTTCAAAAGAAGGGACGTGGGAAGCAAACCCAGCCTGTCCCAAACCCCTGCCTCATGATGGGGACAATTCTGACCTCCTTGGCTTGTTCCCCTGCATCTCTGCCCCTTTAAACTCCAGTCCCTCTCCCCACATCGGCCACCCACACGGTCTCCTTCCAGCCCTCTCACCCTCTCTCAGAACAGCAAGTTCCATTTTCACCTGTCTGAGCCAAACCAGGGAGATGGAGCAGGAGGCTGTTGGAAGAGATGGGCTCCCTGCTGTTCAACAGATTGGCTGGGTGACCTAGGGTTTCTACTGGCTGCCTACAGGAAAGCAATGGCCCCCTATGTCCCCTAGGCTGTAGCAGGCAGAGTAATTCCCCGAGCAGAGCCTGCCAGCAACTAGAGAACCTGAGCTGTAGGGAGCCAAGGTCACCAAAGGCAGCATGTTACCGAACCTCAGAGATGAGTGCAGGCAGTATGAGGGTGCAGCTCATACTCTCCCACTCGCATGCAACCCCTCCCTCCTCACAGCCCTTCCACCGCCATGCAGACATACTCACCTGCATGTCCACCTACGCACGCACACACATCCCACTGCCTGTACACAAGCACATACAGATGATCCATACATACCCACTCACAAGCAGGTACACACAAGGAGATGCACACCCATTCACAGCCACTCAAACACCTGAGTACACACACACACACACACGCCTACGGAAACATACATAACGACAGGCATACAAATACAAACACACCAATTCACATTAGTGCGCACAGCCACATACATACGCACACATTTCTAACTGTATATGCACAAGTACAGTCACACAAACACACATGTACGCATACATACAAACCCACTCACCCACATATATTCACAACCACCCATCCGCAAGCGCATACATATTATGCATCCGTGCACACACTCACAACCACACACATGTATCCGCTCATATCACAGTCAACGCATCCGCTCACAGCCGTGTACACATCAGTACATATACACCTGCTCACAATCACCCATAAACATATATACATACAACACATCCCTATATATACATACCATACATACCTCCACATGCATGTCCATACATGCAAACACAGAGAAAACCATGCACATGCATGAATCAAACTCATGCATAGACATCCATTAACATACATACAGACACACCCTGCACCCAACCATGCACATACAGTACATACACACCCATTCACAGGTACTCCATACTCACATATATCATGCAAGCACACCCACTCACTCACAGACACCCATTAACACATATACATGTACACCCCCCCACACACACATATATCTGTTTACACACGCACACAGACACACCAATCTGGTCTCCGGTGGCAGCTCTTTTTAAGAGCATGGGATTTTAGGCTGTCAGAGCTGCATGGCACATTAGCCCCCATTCATGGAAACCCAGGTAAAGTTCTCCGATCTTCCCCATTCCGATCGGCTGTGTCGTGAAGAAAGGAGAAGGTCGTTTCCTTGGGGACAGTGAAAAGCAACGTGACAGGTACAGCTGTCTTCTCAAGCCCTTGGAACAGATTCCAGGGCTTGGAGAGATTGACAGATGGGGCCCTTGCCTGGGCTGCTTAACCTCCCTTCCCCTGCTGTACTGTCTTATTATATGGGGGCTTTTCCTGCCTCAGGGCTTCTGAAACACCATCCTCTCTATTATCACTTACCTAGTGCCTCTTTTCCTCCATGCGCTTCACCAGACTTGACCGATTAATCCCTGGGAGGGAGGGATTTCTTGCTCCCATTTAACAGATGAGGAAACAGAAACATAAGTGACTTGCCCAAGGCCACACAGTGAGTCAGTGTCACAGCCAGGCTCAGCACTCCTGAGTTCATGGCATCTGGTCTGGTGCTCAGAACCACACACACACACACCCCATCTCCGAGTACAAGGTAAAAGTGCCTTACCTCTCTCCACAGGGAACCTCTGACGCAAAGAAGTTAGTGTGGCTGCCTTGTGTATTAAATGTGTGTCAGACACACAGCTGGGGTGAGGTTTCTGGTTCACAAAAACTTGGCTGCAAAAGCAGTCTCTCCAGCTAGGTGCTGCTGCTTCCCATGCAGTCCCCTGCCTCCTTCTGGGCTGATGCTCCTCCTCTGCCTCCGGCTGCTATCGCTGCTACCCAGATTCTTGCAAGCGCTAGGAAACAGCAGACACCCTAAAGAAGAGGAGGAAAAAAAAATCAAAGCAGCATGGAGGAGAAAAAATAATACAGCCCTTCTCCACCAATCAGGTCTCAGGCTGCAAAGCATCAGGTGATGAGCAGCCACGTTCCCTGCCTAGCTTCCCCAAGCTGCATCCTCCGCTGTGCAGGGATAGCAATGTGAAATTACAGAGGCTTTTCCTGTGGTGGAGGGTGGGGAGTCGCAGGATCTGGGGCAGGATCTGGGGCAGAGAGGGGAATTCGGCCTCAGGATGGGTGCAGAAGTGTGACGTACTGCACGCATGGTACCAAAAATGGGGAGAGATTGGTGGTCACTAAGCAGTGCTGAAATCTTATCTGAAACTTCAGAAGAATGGGCCAGACTCAGCCACTGGTTTGACAGGAGTTGCAGCAGTGATGTATTTGAGCAGCTTTAGGCACCATGCTTGCATTTATACAGCAAGCCCTGACACTATTCACACCTGGATGCTTATTGGTTAACTGGGAATTGTTAACTTTGTTGGATTCTCAACCTTATTCAATGTCAAAATTTTTCACAATCCCCTTATATTTACTATAAAAGTAAGAATAAGAAATGTATTGATGATAATATAAGCCCATATAATTTATTTGTGTGAGTGTTTTGAGAGGTTGGCGTAGCATACTTGCCCTTGAAGGGGAAGGTTTTGTGAGGAGTGGAGAAGCGAAATTTTCTTTGCTTTAGAACTGTAGTAAAATGTTCAGTGCTTCATGACCCCTCTGGCTGCCTTTCATCACACACACACACACTGTCCACACCCCACTGTGGGGTTGCAACCCCCCATTTGAGAAGCGCTATCCTTGTGGACAGAGTGGGGTAATTGTCAGGATTCCTGGGTTCTGTTCTCAGTTCTGGGAGGGGGGTGTTCGATTCATAGAGTTTAAGGCCAGAAGGGACCATGAGATTATCTAAACTGCCCTCCTGTAGATCACAGGTTCACCATGATGCTGGTATGGAGCTCAATGTGTTGTGTTTGGCTAAGCCATCTCTTCCAGAAATGCAGCCAGGCTTATGTGAGTTCCTCAGCCAGAAGGCCCCCCTCAACATCCTGCCAGGGCTCCTCCTGGTGCAGGGAGTACAGTAAAACTTGCAGAGGAATCGCAGGGAGCGGAGGCGGGCCATGGACGCTGGACTTTCCCTGCCCACATGGTGGAACAGTTTCACATTCCCAGTGGCTTGGATGGAAAAACCGGACGGTCAAGTGAAGGGATTTCAGGTTGAATGGAAGTCTCTCCATTCTCTTCCCCTACCCCACAGCTGCCCCATCGTGTCACAGAACAGCATCCCCTGGGCTGCAGCTGGGACCCGCTCAGTTGCACATTGAGTAGAGGTAACCGAGGTGCTGGTAATTACATCATCCATCTAGCTGTCAGCAATCCAAGGGCAGCCGGGATGCTGCCACAGCTGCCCGGCAGAACCCCTAATGATGTCTCTCTGTCACTGTCCCCTCTGTCACAGTCACAGCCTGGCGGAACTTGCAGCGCTGTCAAAGGATAGTTCACCTGCCCTAGCCTTGGGCTTCCCTCAGCCCTAGGCTCATTGCCAGGGAAGCAGAATGGGGGCAGGGAGAGAGCAGGTGTGAGGGGTACATGTGAATGGTCATCTCAGTGAGTGTTTGTGTGAATGTCCGTGTGTGTGAGTATTTGCATATGTGTGCAACTGCTTATGAGTGTACATTGATTTGGCACCTAGATACCTTGGGCACCATCTCTCTGCTTGTGTTATCCCTGTGCAGTGAAGATCAGCTATGACCTAGTCCCTGTGCTCCCTCAGTATGTCAGTTGCACCGATTTACAGCCCAGTTAGATTTAGTGATGTGGAAAGGCCATATATGCCTGATGTGATTTAGAATCATAGAATATTAGGGTTGGAAGGGACCTCAGGAGATCATTTAGTCCAACCCCCTGCTCAAAGCAGGACCAGTCCCCAATATTTGCCCCAGATCCCAAATGGCCCCCTCAAGGATTGAACTCACAACCCTGGGTTTAGCAAGCCAATGCTCAAACCACTGAGCTATCCCTCCCCCCTGGGCGGGGGTGTGTGAGAGAGGAGAGAGAGCGAGAGAGAGAGAGAGCACCTCAGGCCTGGACCAAGCGGACCCTAAATCTCTCTATTCTGGATGGGTGAAAGTAACCCATTAACTCCTATTAAGTGGGCCCAAGTGGTTCATGGGCCTTGGACTGGCCTACAGCACAGGGGAGAATTCACCTGAAGAGCGGATGTGATCCTTCTAAAGGGTTTGTAATTAGGCATTACTATCATCAGCTTATTCTGGACAAGCAGATCTGAAATTTCCTCTCTGTGTTCTGTTCCCCACCTACAGTGCATAATGAACATTAAGGTTAATTAGGAAAGGATGAATCTAGAGGTGCATGAGAGATTGTCAAACTTTTAGAAAGTATTTTTTGTAAGTGTGGCTTTGTGAAACGTTTGTGAGTTTTGCAAAATGTCTGCCTATCTAACTGGATTCTCAGCTAATGCAAATCAGCATAGTTCCATTGAACAGGTCCCATGTATACCTTTTATTTTTCAAGAGAACTCTTATTGAAAATGATGAGCCCAATTCTGATCTCCTTTACACTAGTGTCAACATGGTATCTTTCTATTTATTACTCCAGATTTACACTAGGAAAAGTGAAATCAGAGTTTGACCCATGCATCTATTTCTAATGAAAAGAAAGCCTGTGCTATGCAGAGAATAGAGATTCTGGTTTAAAAGTCATTCTTGAGTGGCTTCTAGCCTCTTACAAAACAAAGTTTAACAAAAGAAATCATGTTGCAGCCCAAAATTTGTGTTTGGACAGAGCTAATAAGCAGAGCCTCAGAAGTCCTGCTCTAAATCTAGAACCCATGATTTTCAAATAGGATCAAATTTTGGCAAAATGAGTTCTCTCTTCCCTCCAATTAATGGGTTTTACAGGCACCTTCAGGGGTGACCGTACAAGCACAATTCTGCAGAGATGGTGTGGATACTGCAGAAAACAAGACAAAGGAATATGGAGGTGCACAAGGACCGACTGCAGCAGCATCCTCTTCAATTTACCGCTCTTCACCTGAAATGTTAACATGCTCCATTACTGCAGTTTCATGACACAATAGAGGTAATGAAGGAACGTTTTATTTCTGAGGGGCTGGTTTCAAAAAACACCTTTATCTTGATGCGTGAAAAATGAATTTGATAGCAACAATTTCAGCTAGTGGGATTTTCCCTTAGGCTTGGAGAGCCCACTTTCATTGCTGATATACCTCCCTTCCTGCAGAGGTGTTAAATTAAAGCCCAGCACGACTATATATTTTTCTATTTTCACTTAGCACTAGCAAGGAGATACTTGAAGTTCTTTTGTAGCAGGCAGCAGCCACTGACAGGAGCGAAGGACTGTTTTGGTTTTTATAGAGCCAGGGCTTGATTTTGAAAAGCATCTTTGGATTTTTCTCCAGCAAATAATTGCAGGCCTGGTTTTATGGGGTCAAATAATTGGATGAACCATGCTTTGACATGTAGCTGCTTGGCTGCCTCCTGGAAACCAGGTGATTAGACATCATACACTGTAAAGAGTGTCTGCAGAATTGTGTCTGGGTGTATAGTTGTGTGGGTGCAAAACTGCTGTTGCAAGTATTTCCAACCCCCAAGCATTCAAAACTCAAGAGCTGGTCCCTGAGAAAATCATGAGTGGCCTAAAATTCATGAGATTTTAAAAAAATAATAATGTTTTGTGTTTTGGTTTCTGAGCCTTTGGAATGCGTTCAGGTCACGTTCTCAAGCTTTTCTCCAAAATGAGAGCTAGAAACATACTTTTTTCTTTTAAATTAAAAAAAAAAAATCAGTGAAATCTCATGCACTCCGTATCCTCCAGGAGCTGGGGCTTTTAAGAAAAACAGTAAGTATTGCAAGAGTTGGCAGCGCTGATTTGCAGAGAATGAGACGAGGGGCAGCAGGTAGTTAAAGCATGGATGCCACTAGTAAGCTTCTAGCAAAAAGAAAAGGAGTACTTGTGGCACCTTAGAGACTAACCAATTTATTTGAGCATGAGCTTTCGTGAGCTAGCTAGCAGCTCACGAAAGCTCATGCTCAAATAAATTGGTTAGTCTCTAAGGTGCCACAAGTACTCCTTTTCTTTTTGCGAATACAGACTAACACGGCTGTTACTCTGAAACCTAAGCTTCTAGCAGCATTTACCTCCTCTCATCCTGGGGAATCGTGCGAGTGACAGACAGTCTATCGTACAATTCTTAGCATGGGCATTTCGATGCCAATGTGATCTAGAGGGTTTGCAGGGTGATTGTGTTGTTAGCATAGGTAGGTATTAATCGCAGTAGGGGAGGAGAGTGATTGGGAGTCTGGACTCCTGGGTTCTATGCTTGATTTGCCCACTTATGTCCTTTGTCACCCTGGCAAGTCAGTGCTCTGCCTCTGTTTCCCTCCCTGCCCACTAGCTGCAAGTATTTCCCCAGTGCAGTGGGCGCCCCTCATAAAGATGACGCCTCCTTCCTCCTTTGCCAGAGGTCGCCCCTCACAAAGATGGCGGCACGCTCTTTTCTCCATTACGAGTGCGTGCCCCTCACAAGCATGGCGGCGCGGCGGGAGTCCCATCACTTCCACTGCCCCTCACAAAGATGGCGGGAGCACGCATGCGGGCTAGAGTTGAAAGGTCAATCGTGGGGTCACGCTTTTTCCTGTTTGCTGCTGCTGGTCGAGGCTGGGTTAGATAACAAGGATTGGGGTCTGATGGGGGTGGGGGGTCTGGACGGCGGGGGGGGGCGGGGTATGAGCCCCCTATGAAGGGGGGGTGCGTGTCTGGACGGGGGGGGTCCTGAGCCCCATATGGGGGGTGCGTGTCTGGACGGGGGGGCGGGGTATGAGCCCCCTATGAAGGGGGGTGCGTGTCTGGACGGGGGGGGTCCTGAGCCCCATATGGGGGGTGCGTGTCTGGACGGGGGGGCGGGGTATGAGCCCCCTATGAAGGGGGGTGCGTGTCTGGACGGGGGGGGTCCTGAGCCCCCTTTGGGGGGTGCGTGTCTGGACGGGGGGGTGTCCTGAGCCCCCTATGGGGGGTGCGTGTCTGGACGGGGGGGAGGAATGAGGGTGATTGAGCTTGCTATGGGGGGTGTGCCTGGAAATGAGAGTGGGTTCCCAGGCTCCTATGGGGTGTGTGAGCCTGACAATGAGTCAGGTGGTGTCAGAGCTCCCTATGGGGGGTGCACACCTGGAGATAGCAATATGGGGTTGAAGCCTGGGCGGGGGGAATGGTAGGGACTGCACGCCTGGAGACAGGTGTGGGGTCTGAGCCCGATATGAGGGTGCCTGGAGATGGGGGAGCCTTGAAGGCGAGGTGTCTGAGACCCCTGCTGGGGGATGTTGAGTCCCTATAGTGAGGGGCCTAAAGAAAGGGGGAACTCTCCCCCTGTGGTGAGGGTGAGTTCCCTTATAACCTGGAAGCTGGGTAATTGAGCCCCTATGTGTGGGGAGAAGTGAAAGGGTCAAAGCCCCCATGTAACGAGGGGGATCTGACCCTGTACAGCAAAGGGTCCAGGTGGGAGGTGGGTGTGAGCCCTGAAATAGTGAGGGCTGGGTATGTGGGCCTTCTTTCTGATCCCCTTTTGGGGAACTGGTCCTCAGTCCAGCAAAAGGCAGATGACTTGCAGAAAAGATCTCCCAGCTCTGGCTGTCGTCCTGTGCTCAGTATACCTTCCTTACCTGCAGGCCGCCCCGCCGTCCCCCTCCCCCCCACCTTCCGAAGGGCCCTTCAGTTAATCATGCCCCTGGTATCTGAGGTCTGTTTTGTCCCCTGTGATTTGTTAATTTCTTGCCCTAGCAATTATCCTTATTCCCTTTTCTCCCGATCGCAACAAATTCCTATTCCTCTTCCTCCTCCTGACTGAGCTGTGTCTGAACAGAAAAGGAGTCAGCATGGCTGTAACACCACCTCCATTCCTTCCGGCTCAGGAAATGGGTTTCCAGGTGTCAGCTCTTTGGGTTGCTGGAAATTTCAGCCCTGTTGTTCCCTCTGATATTTCTCTTCCCCAGATAACTGGAAAGGATGTCGGAGGGGAGTTCAGGCAACGACGCTGGAAACCCAGGCAGTCTCCGGCCTGGACTCGCTGGGGCACGAGGGCTGATAGGGAGGAGACCTGCCACCCCCATTACTCCCGGGCGCCTCCCCTCCATCCGTTCCCGAGACCTTACCCTCGGAGGAGTAAAAAAGGCAAGTGTCCCCAATGGCACAGAGAAGACTGCCCTCCTGACTTTCTTTAACCAAATAAGTGGCCTATAAAATAACTTTGATCTCATTTTATAGAACCTGATCCCGCACCCACCAGGGTCAGTACCACTGACTTTACCATGTGCCAGATCTGGCCTGTAGTATCCATGACTTAGTGCTGTACAGTGATCAAGAACACACAGTCACTGCCACAAAGAGCTTGTACCCTCAACAGATGTGCTTAGTACTGTTCCAGTGACACTTCTTTGAGGGATGCTGCTAATTGTTCTTGGCTCCTTTTTGGAGTCTAACGAAAGATGCCTGACATTAAAAAGCTTAGAGACCTGATTTTTATTACAATAATTCCAGTGTCAACTTGTTTTTTTGTATCTTTCTGCCTGTCTCGGATGGAGGAAGGGGCGTAAACTGAACAGTAACTGTTTGGGTTAAGAAGAAAGTTGTCCATTTTGGGGTGGCTTACACCTTCCTATGCAGCATCTGATAAGGAGGAGACAGGATACCACACTCGACTGACCACTGGTGTGGTCTGATATGGCAGTTCCTATGTAGTATAGTTGTTGCATCAGGAGCCTTTGCAATCAGAACTCCTTGTTCTGCTCCCTTCTCTGACACTAACTCCTTCTGAGGCTTTGATCAAGTCAGTCTTTCTATTTCCTTTCCCCATCTGGAAAGTGGGAGAATACGTATCTCCTCGCCTTGTAGGGCTGGATATGAGGGTTAATCAATTAATGTCTGGAGAGCAGTTGGGAAAACAAGCCTTAGATAAACAGCATTATTCTTTTTTGAACTGGCAGCCTGGTGATGACCTTGCCAATCCCTGCATGTTTCCATGTCCTCTGTGGCCTCTTCTTCTCTAACCCATTCCTGATGCCACATGAGCTATTTGTGTAACTGGGGCTGGCACCTTCTGTAGAGGTAACTGGGTAGGGAGTTGTACGGGACACACTGCATTGTCTGAGTCTGTAATGCAGCCAGACTGGTTCTGTGCCAGGCTTCCTCACTTCTGTTTGTAAAGCATCTTTTTATCCATAAACGCTCAAATAGTCAGAGCCTAGACAGACATTCGGGTGCCTGTGCATAAGATGGCTTGTAAACAGCAGCTCCAGTGGGGAGAAACTATTGGACCATGGTAAAACAAGATACTGATGTAAAGTACCTCCAGAAGTCGAGATTTACATCAAGGGCCCAGGGCCTGGCTCCCTTCAGCTCCTACTGAAATCTGTGGGAGCTGAGGGCTCTCAGGATCTAGCACCATGTTACAGAGCTCAGCAGCAGATGGTGGGGTCATCAAATAGCTTCCCGTTTGTTTTCTGTGGCTTATATTTGGCACTTTCTGAACAAGAGACTTAATCATTTTTTTGTTTTTGTTTTGTAGAAAACTTTCACCCCCAACATAATTAGCAGGAAGATCAAAGAAGAGTAAGTGGCCACCTTATATTGTCTCAGTGGAGTGGGATGTGATCATCTAAAACCCATATTAACGTGTACTGGCTGCAGTGCACTATTAAACAGCCTCCACGTTCCACCCCAGGGGTGGCTGTTTTGCAGTGATTGCTATAGACAGTTTGTAAAATATTCTGGCATCTTCTGAGTGTATGTAACGACAGTCTAAGATGTGAGGGTGGATCATTTCAAGTGTGTTAGGATTCAGCAGGAGCGTTTTAGGCTTGCAATAAGCAATACCCCATCAAACCTTTTTCTCCAGGCCAAAAGAGGATATCTCCATCAAGAAAGAGAAGAAAGAGAGAGATCGGGATCGGCAGCGAGATGGCCATGGACGAGGCAGGGGGAGGCCGGAGGTCATTCAGTCCCACTCCATCTTCGAGCAAGGCCCAGCAGAAATGATGAAGAAGAAGGGTACAGTTAGCAGGAGTGTGGACAGCACTTAAGGCTGTGGGGCAGGAGGGTGTCACAGAAGCCACTTTTCCCAGAGTCTCCCTTCTGCTTTGCTTCTCCTCCTTGGAGATGACTTCCAAGGAAGGCCAGTGGTGGGGAGAGATGCTGCATTTCAGTGTCAACTTGAATGATCCCTGTGTCCGACTTGCATGTATCTTTTGGCCAGAATTGTTAAAGCACTTTGGAATGAAAGGTGCTGTCCATGGGTAGGTTGTTTTTGTTAACGTGGGTACTGCCTTTTTTGCAAAGGTTTGAAATAAAATGATCTAGGGTTTGGAAGGGCTCAGTGATTCACGTTGGGGTAAGAGAGCTATTCACCACAAGGTTACCAGTTTCAATCCAGCCCATTAAAGTCACCACTGTTCGATTCATTGCGTGGTGGGTCTCAGTGTGGTTTCTAGTGGGCAAATGTCCTGGTGGCTTGTGCAACATGCACTTGGGGAAGTTAAGACTGGAGAGTCTTCCCTGGCTGGAGAGTGAGGCCTTGTCTTCACAGTAGTGTGAGTTCAAGCTGTAACTCAAGTGTTACCCCAACCCACCTCCCGTTTGCGCGCACACACATGGCTCTAGTTACATGGTGCTTTAAAGTCAGCTGAGCAGCGCTGTTGCAGGGTATTAGTTGATCCTCAAGTACTTGATCCTCAAGTACTCAAGCTACGAATGCAGTGGGGGTGCAGCAGCCTAGGTGATAACGACTCATCAGCTGCTGATCCATTCACTCTGCGTAACTTGGGTGTTGTTTTGCACTGTGACCATGCTCACTCGAGCTAAGCTAACTCGGGTAGTAACTTGAGATAACTGTTGCAGTGAAGACTAGCCCTGATCTACCCTCTCTCCCCACAGGTGCAGTTCCTCTAGGCCAGGGTGGAGGCACATTGTCAGGCTAGTGCTGGGGAGAAGCTTGCACTGTTTGTGCTGTTCTGTTCTAGAGTTGAACAAGGGGATCCAGGGCTGCAGGGCTTTGAATCTAGAACCACTTAATTCACACCAAGAAAAGGGGGATTGAAATACAGTGCTCAGCCAAGGGATTATCCCTGTTCCAAACCTTCACTCCTGCGCTCGCCTTCTCTTTCACACAGGCACTTGGGATAAGACCGTGGACATGTCAGACTTTGGACCTTCCCACATCATCAACATAAAGAAAGAGAAGAGGGAGACGGACGAGGAGACCAAGCAGATCCTGCGTATGCTGGAAAAGGATGATGTAAGCAAGGCTGGGAGGAAAGGGCAGTACCATCTGGGACGCAGGGCTATAGTTCTCCATCCGGCTGGAACAGAAGAGCCTACTCCAGGATTGTTCCATTGGATGGGGGCGGGGAGGTTGAGGAGGGAGTTTAAGGCTTCTAGTTCCCTGACGTTTGTTAGTCTGGGAGTCCCCAATTCTAGCCCTGCCAGCAGGACACCTAGGGCCAAGTGGCTGTTTCCCCAGAGGCGGGGCGTCCCTGCTGCTCCCCGAGAGTCAGTTTCTGCACCCAGCAGCAGGAGCTTCAGGCTCACCTCTGGTTACTCTCCTGATTTCACTGCCTCGTGGAGAGGAGAGGAGAGGATACTTACGTTGCCTGATCCTGCAGCAGTCACGGACAGCTCCCATTGACTCCTGTGGGGTTGGCTTGTATACAGATCAGACCAAGCACTGTTACAGATGGCATGGAGTCATAGGATTACAGTATCTGGGCATGGTTGGTGTGCAGGACTAGAAGGCAGGATTCCTGGGTTCGGTGCTTAGCTCTGCTGTCAACTTGCTATGTCAGTGGCAACTCACGTCCCCTCTGTACCTCAGTTTCCACTTCTGTAAAATGGGCAGGGTGCCTATCTGCATAGGGGTTATGAAGTATTTGTCCTCTCTGTGTCCAATGACCCTGATAAGTCCTGGCTGGCAGCTCTCCCCTCTCTGGCACTGAGGGATATTCTACCTTCTGACTCTTCTCTCCTGCTTTCCTCCTTCAGTTCCTTGATGACCCACGCTTGAGGAATGACATCCGGAACAAGCCAGTTCAACTACCCCTGGCCCACTCAGGCTGGCTGTTCAAGGAGGAGGGCGATGACCAGGAAGATATGAAGCCTTTGGCCACCAGCACCAAGGAGGAGATGATGGAAGTGGATTTGCCTTCAGTGAAAGGTACTGGATTCAAGCCCATCATGGTCAGACTCTGTGCTGGGATCCCTATGGGGATACACCTAAGCTCACCAGCCCTAGCTACAGCCTTGCAGCTTGAATGCTTGGGGTAGGGGAACATGGAGCTGATTTGTTCCAGTGTACTCACAAAATCCAAGCATTCAGCTAAGGGTACTGGCTATTGACTGAAAGGTATCCCTGGGAGGCCTACCTAGCAGGTCTCATACATTTGGTCTGGCCCTTCTACTTCTAGCCTCCCCGCCCCAGCGAATGGGGGACAGAGGCATATCAGGGGTTCCCTGATCAGAAGAGAAGCAAGCTACAGAAGTTGCAGGGGGTGGAGGGAAACCACATGGGGGGGATGTGTCCTCTTAGTATGTTGGACCATTCACAGCAGCACAAGAGGTACAGTGCTGTCCAAGCCTGTTTGCTCTGACTGAGGATGGTTCTTGTCTCCAGCTCTTCAGAAAGGGATGAGAAACCACCCAGAACCAAGGGTTTATTCAAGAGGCTCAGTGTGTAGCCCAGACGTTAACTACGTGTAACATTTCCCATCATCCTAGTCACTAAGGGTCAGGTCCTGCACGGTGCTGAGAGCCTCAATTCCCACGGACTCCCAATGAGAGTTGAAGGTGCTTAACACCTTGACAGGTGAAATAAAGACACCAGAGGCCAGCGTTCTTCCTGTGCCCCTGGCTAGTCTGTTGCAAGGGAGCAAGATTTGCTGCAGGTGGCAAGAGCCTCTTCTCCCCTGCTTTCCCCCACCCTCACTCCCGGGGGTGTGAAGCGGACACCCCCGGAGCATGGGAAGATGGCTGTTGTCTAACAGGGAGCTTATGGTGGAGTGGGGAATAATTCTGCACAGGTAGCCTGCGACCCTGTCTGCACCGCAGTGAGCTCTGCGGTTTTGTCTCTGCTCTTAGTGAAAGAGGAGCCCCGCGATGAGGAGGACTCTGAGGAGCCACTGGCGGTTGCCAAGCCATCTCAGGCAAAGGCACCTCCCAGCTACCCGCAAGACATCTCCGTGGCAGAGCTGCTGCAGAGTCTGAGCCTGACCAAGGAGGAGGAGCTGGTCTTCCTGCAGCTGCCGGACACCCTCCCTGGGCAGCCGCCCACGCAGGACACCAAGCCCATCAAAACAGAGGTGCAGAATGAGGAGGGGCAGATGGTGATGGTGAAGCAGGAGAAGAACCAGGTACGAGATCAAGCGGGGCCCTCACTGAGCCCTCCATGGTATGGGAATGAGATGGACATTGTAGCAGGGGGTTGTCTTGCTGCGCATCACCCCTGTTAGAGGGGAGCTGTGTGCATATATTGTAGCTAGGTGCTAGGGAAGCATGTGGACTCCCCGGGAGGCCCATTAGCGGAACTCGTAGGTAAAACCTAGCTAACAGCTGAGCCCTGTGAGACAGAGGCTGCCTCCGGGGCACTGGTGTGCATGTGCAGTGGGAGAAGGAGCAATGCAACAAGGGACACTGTCTGTGCTGGCATTTCTGGGGAGTTTGCTGTATCCAGTGGTGAGAGACCTGGGGCAGGGGAGGGCACACAGGCAACTTTAACAATGCTCCCCAATCCTTTCGCTGTGTCCTTCACACACTCCCAGAAAGCACCTAGGATTTCTTCGGTGCAGTTTCTGTAAGTATCTCAATCTGCGTCTTGGCTCATGGCAATTCCCACTTCCACTGTGCAAGTTTCCCAAACCTGTTGGCCTTTGACATCCAACCAGCTTGAGCCAGGTGGCAGATATGCTCACAACCTCAGCACTTACGGAAGGCTCTGGTTTTGAGGGAGGCTGCTTTGTTTCGACACTGATGGAACTTCCATTAAATTCTGAAAGAGGCAATTAATGTCTATCCAATGATACAGCACACCTGAGCCTCATTGCATGGGGGTGGAGGCATATCTGACAGGATCTCTTACTTCTCTTTGGAGAGACTCCTTCCAGGGAAGGCGTAAGCATCCCAACTTTTGACTGGAGAAGAGCACTGGGGTGACCAGGGCAAAGGAGCTGCACCCCTCTAACCCCGAATGTGTTTCTCCACAGGAGGCCAAGCAGGCTGAGAACATCTGCACCCTGGGGGACCTGCCAGAAGGGCAGGTGGGGAAGCTGCTGATCCGCAAATCGGGAAAGGTGCAGCTGGTTCTGGGCAAAGTGACTCTGGACGTGACCATGGGGACCCCCTGCTCCTTTTTGCAGGTACAGCTCGCTCAGCGGCCAGCATGTATGGGAAATGGCTCGTCCTTGCATCTATGGTGAATTTATTGCTGGTGAAAGGTGACACGCTGGCAGCCTTGGGAATGCTTCCTCCACCCCCAAACACTTGCTTGCTGCCCCGTGCCTGTGTGTTTCAGTCCTGGCTTGGCCTTGAGGGACCTCCTCTATGCTTGAGAGAAGTGTTCTCTCTCCAGGGTCTATTCAGACCTTGTCCTCTCAACTGAGATGGTAGTGAGAGCTAGTTGTTGTACTGGACTTTGTGATCCATGATGTCTATCTCCATGGTATATAAACACCATCTTATCGACCCCTAGCTGCTAGGAATTGGGCTGAGGCTCCAAAACTCATTTCATGTGGGGCCCATCCAGCAGCCCTCGGGTAGCAGTGACTTTATCTACTCTCCACCTGGGCCTGACTTGAACCAGCGCCCCGGAGGTGCAACGTTCTGTATCCAAATCTCACTCCCCTGAGCCATCCATTCGATGTGCCCTTTGAGGACTGAGAAGAGCTGCTGCTATCTTATTTGGGGTCAGGAAGAGGCCCCATGATATGAAGGCTGAAAGCATCCACACCCCAGCACTGGAAGTGGGGAGATAATCTCAGAGACAGTGGATGGGAGAGAGAACCCTAGCTCACTTTCTTTGGGAGGAGGTGGACTGGAGGAACCTGTAGTTTAGCAAGGATTTGGCCTACCCTAGTCATCTACTGGCTGTTTCTGTAACCAGCGCACGGGGGATCATGGTGCCCAGGCAGCCAGAAGATGAGTTTCTGGGCTCGGCTCTCCCTGCTGGGAAGGAAATGCTTCCCCTCCAGAGTTCAGATGCATACAACAGAGCATTAGAAATCAATGCTTGACGGGAGCGTAACTCACTCATGCAATGAATCAGGGCCAGGGAGTTAAGCTGCAGCATGGCTGTCTCGAGTGGTCATGAAGATAGTTTCCCCAAGCTAGGGAGATGCATTTTCTTTATGTTCATGGGCAGGTAGCCTCTAAACAGAGAGTGAATCTGGCTGTTTTTAATGGTTTCTCCTGTATTGTTGAAAGGAACTGGTATCTGTGGGCACTGGAGACGGCAGGACTGGAGAGATGATCGTCTTGGGACACGTGAAGCACAAGCTGGTGTGTTCCCCAGACTTTGAGTCCCTGCTGGAGCACAGGCATCGATAAGAGAAAGGAAAGAAGGAGCAGAGTTCTCCGTGGGATTCTCCTCTCCTTTGTGGAGGTTCAGCCCAGAGGTGGGCTGCTCCTCTCGTCGGCCTGGGACGTCCATCCCAGTTCAGGTTCTGTTCTGGCTACGGGAAGCAGGTGCATGTCAGAGGAGGGTTTCCCACTGGGGCCGTGCAATGCCCTCTGTGCCACTACTCTGCCCACGGGCATCTTGCTCTTAGACGCCTCCCATCCGTTTTCTTTACTGGCTGTGCTCAGAGCGAGGGGAGTTGGGAGGGCTCTTCCCCTCCAGGTGTAGCTATAAACAAGAATTACAGGGGACAAATGCACTCCTGTGCCCACTGGCACAAGTATACATATGTTCCCACCCTGTGTATATAGAAAAGCTACAGTGACTCCAGCCTCTGCCTATGGACCTAGCTCTGGACTTGAGACAACTGGGTTTTGGGTTTCAGGCACAGGTGAGGTGTGCCATAGCCTTTTGGTGCCAGTGAGGGAGATTTCCTTCCCCACTCCTGACTGTATACAAGCCTGCAGCATCCTACCATGTCCACCTGCCGTGCATTGCCAGAGTCCCTTCATCCAGCCACCACCATTGGGCTGAAGGAGGACTGGTCCCAGGAGGCACGACAAAGCAACTCAAGCTGCTTCCCCCTGCTCCCTGTGGTTGAATGAGCTGCCTGTGCCACCCTCCCAAGCCCTGCTGGGAAGAGCCCGGAAGCCAAGCCGGGGCCCCCATCCTGGAGACTGTTAAACTTTCACCTGTGGTTTCCCTTTGGCCAGAGATACAAAGTGAGCTGTTCCTGTGGGCTCTCTGATTTGCCTGTCGACTCCCAGAGTGAATTTCTGCCTCCTTTGCTGTACAGCCTCTATGTGTCTATAGGATGTTCGCACTGCAGTTAGACACCCACAGCTGGCCCATGCTGGCTGACTCAGACTCTGTCTAAAGGGCTGTTTAATTGCAATGTAGACTTGTGGGCTTGGGCTGGAGCCTGGGCTCTGGGACCCTCCCATTCTCAGGGTCCCAGAGCCCAGGCTCCAGCTCGAGCCCACAAGTCTACACTGCACTTAAACAGCCCTACAACCTGAGTCAGCGGGCACAGGCCTGGCACAGGTTTTTATTTGCAGTGTAGACATACCCTGAGTCACTTTAGGAGGGGTGTGTAGTCATTCAGGGGCTTGCTTTCACATCACCAAGTGATTGCCCAGAGAGAGACACTGCCTCTCATCTTTGCGTAAGTATTCCTTTAAAAGGCTAGGCCCTGTGCCCAGTAAATGTGTGATATGGCTTTGTGGGTGAATCTCCTGCGTCTGTGAAGGTGAGAGTCCTGTTTGCCAATGTCCAGATAGCACTTTGAACTCCTAAAGTGCTGTCCACGTACGAAGCATGTGTTGTTTAGATTTTCCAGCCTGCACCGCTTGGAAGCCATGGAAGAATGTGCCAATAACTTTACCAGCTGCTAGTCTTGTGTTTGGGAGTTTAATATTAAAATGTGGCCTTGGTACAAAATGCATTCAGCACCCTTCAAGCTTCCCCACCTGGCTGCTGACGAAACAAGTTTTCAGTGCATTCATTGTATTATTGAGGCTGTAGAGAAACAGGATGGCCAACACCACCTGGGTTTAATGACCACTTAGGTTCTGGAGTACTCCACAGAAACCACCTAATTCCACCCCTTCTGCTGAGTCTTCAGACACCCCTAACTCCTCCTCCGGTTTATGTGAGCGGCTAAAGATAGCTGTCTACCTCCCGCAGCCGCTTGTGCCAATGAAGTGGTTTGCCACAGGGGCAGTGGCTCTTGGAAGACCCAGCAGCTTGTCTGTGTGGGCTCTGTCTGGTGGAGCCAATGGAAAGAGCAGCACTTGCTGCAGTGTGGTGTCGAGGCTGCTGGATTCTACGGGGAGCATTGCATGGGTTGCATGTGGAAATCAAAGTGGAATAAAACTGCATCCGTGTGCACATGTGGTATAGGTGTGTGGGCTACAGATTATTCCTAGCAGGCTATCATGCGTTCTCTCTGTACTTAGTATCTTGTGTGCTCTCCTCTCCTTGAAACTTGCTATCTCCTCCACCCAGCATTTGGGAATCTGCTCTTCTTGCTGCACAGTTTTCCAAATCATGTCATCCTAGAAGCCACCTTTTTCCATTTGTCTGCCCTCTAGCTCCCTGCAATGTTGCAATTATCTTTCCTCAGAAGTATCTTCTATGCCCTGTTTGCCCATTCCTCTATCTGACAGGTTGGATGTACTATCACGAGCCGGATCAATAGAATCTGGGCGCTTTCTGTAGGGTTCATCTTTTCTCCTCCACCATACCTGTTGCTTGAGATGGGCTTGGTATCCTAGTCTGCTCAGTCCATAACTCTTGTTTAACATACACTATATACCGATACTTCTGTAGGAGGCAAGGAGAGTCATTAAATACAGTTGAGCATAAGCTTTCGTGAGCTACAGCTCACTTCATCGGATGCGATGAAGTGAGCTGTAGCTCACGAAGCTTATGCTTAAATAAATTTGTTAGTCTCTAAGGTACCCCAAGTACTCTTTTTCTTTTTGCGAATACAGACTAACACGGCTGCTACTCTGAAACCTGTCATTAAATACAGTATTCACTGTCTGGTTAAAACAAACAGCTGCTCCTGGCAGGGCTCTGGAGCTATGCTCCGGCTCCAGGCAAAAACCTGCAGCTCCACTGCTCTGCGCTCAGCTCCGGGCTCCGCTCCAAAGCCCTGGCTCCTGGTGCCACCACAATTTTGATAGAAATGTGTGAAATCTCAAGGCTTTATCTGACGGGAACATAAAACATCCCACTCTCTGCAATTCAGAATGCAGTAGCAAAGTCTCACTCATCCAGATAATCCTCTTTATTGGCCTGAAAACTAAGTCTGCATGCTGTGAGGGTATTAGAGGTCTGTCTGGCTGCAATTGCTAAGGCCATTGGACATGTTTCTGCTGGGGTGAATGATGGTGTAATGGTCAACCTCTGAGTTGGGCTCTATGGCTTAATGTTCCCTTGACTCAAATGAGGGTAAAATAAGGTGGAAAGTGCCCACCTTTGTAACCCCAACTTGCTTCTGACAGTTTGGCTGTCGTCAGATGCAAGCCCCCAGCACATCCATGGCATTGATGCGCTACACTTAAGGCTTATGAGGAGAGGCTGAGGGAACTGGGATTGTTTAGTCTGCAGAAGAGAAGAATGAGGAGGTATTTGATAGCTGCTTTCAACTACCTGAAGGGGGGTTCTAAAGAGGATGGATCTAGACTGTTCTCAGTGGTACCAGATGACAGAACAAGGAGTAATGGTCTCAGGTTGCAGTGGGGGAGGTTTAGGTTGGATATTAGGAAAGACTTTTTCACTAGGAGGGTGGTGAAGCACTGGAATTGGTTACCTAGGGATGTGGTGGAATCTCCTTCCTTAGAGATTTTTACTGTCAGGCTTGACAAAGCCCTAGCTGGGATTATTTAGTTGGGGATTGGTCCTGCTTTGAGCAGGGGGTTGGACTAGATGACCTCCTGAGGTTCCTTCCAACCCTGATAATCTATGATACACCAGTGTTTCTCAATCTTTTTGATACCCAGGACCAGCTTGCTGCCTTCCTAAACTGTCAGGGAGATCTCAGGGACTGGCGCTGGTCCAGGCCTGGTCATTGAGAAACACTGCTCTACACAACTACAATGGCCAGGAATGTCTTTATTATTAGGAAAGCCTGGTAGTTGGATCTCTATAGAAAGGCTTTTAATTCTCAGAATTTGGGTATTGTCTGTGCTGACAGTCGTACTGTTGCAGCTTGTATCTCTTACATGCCAAAACATCAGAATCTAGGGCCTAGGCCCACTAGCTATTGCATTATCCCCTACAACGAGGATACTGGAGGAGTGTGCCTTTCTGACAGCCGAAGCTGCAAGCAAGTCCTGTTGCTGGAGGGTGATCCAGGCTCTCGGGAGATCCTTAGTGTGCTGTGTGTGCTCCCTCCCCTTTCTATTAGCCAATTGGCTGCTGCCTTGCATAGTACGTAGGTTTGTCAAAATGCACCTGTAGAGCTGTCCCGTAGATCAAATCATTCCATTGGGACTTAACTACTATAGGATGCAACCACATCTAGCCTTGGTTCCCAGAAGGAATGCAGTTAATCAACAGGGTGCTCTAAGGGCTGCTCTGTACCTGAGTGGGGATGTGCAGAGTAGCTGGAGGTGCTGCTGTCCTGCAGATATAGGAGTAAAGAGGAACTCGTGGCCGGGGAAGGAGGTAGCTCAGGATTTGTCTTTATTGGTGCATTGAGTTCTTAATGTAACGCACCATCTTGAAAGCCTTCAGGTTCAGCGTTCCTCCCTGGATCCCCTTCTGGCCCACTAGGATGAGGCACACTGGGTTGGCCAGGGCAACAGTAATGGCATAGGTGCAGGTGTCGCTGTTCTCCTCTTGCCGTTTGGTCCGGAGGTCCATGGTGTAATTGTGGGTGTCTGTGTAGAGATTGTCCCGGATCACCAGACACCTGAGCCCACCCAGCGTGGTTCCCTGGGTGAGAAGTGTGTCTCTATTCCTACCCAGGAGCACTTGGATCTCCAGCTGAGTCATGTTTGCCAGAACCCCACCTGGGTGGGCAGCCAGGAGCTGCTGGTGAGCCACGGAGATCACTGCTGCATCGCAGCACAGCCCATCTCTCATCAAGCTGCTGATGTACTCCTGCCAGCCTGACATCCTGTGATCTGTGGAGCAATGTGTGCAGCTATGCCTTTCCGTGTCAGCAAGGTGGTCCCTTGTTCTAACCTCCAGCTTGGTCTCAGAAGGGCAAGGCACACATTCAGTCCATACAGTCTCTTTCCATGAATGAATGGCTTATTTCAGGCCAAGAGGAGGGGGAGGCTCTCACTACTGTGACATCATGCGCTTCCTCCCAAGCACAGTGTAAATCCTTGGTGCTCACCAAACAAGGATGCTTCAAAGCTAGATTTCCAGACGCTAAGATCCTGCAGTGTTTTTTCTCATCTGCACTGAGCAACCTCCACCAACATCCCAAGCAGCTGGACCCTGGGTGTGAAGGCTTAGCTGCCCTCCATGGCTTCTGATCTCAACCCGGGAAACAAGCCAGTGCTATGACGACAATGAGATCATTTCTCCCTGTGATGTCACAGTGCATCCTAACTGATGTCTGTCTAGTAAGTTGATTCATCCTTTGCTGTGTATTCAGGATTCTCCTTAACATTCATTGTCCCTTCTGCCCTACTTGAGAGAACATGTATTGGTGTAGTTGTCAGGTCCTAATCCACCAGCGCACTCTTGCTATTACCTGCTCTAGCTCCTGTGTGGGAAACTCCTCCATAACCCGTGCTTCTATAGCAGCTTTTACATTCTGGACTTACTCTGTAAGGAAGCACCACCCCAGAGATCACCAACCCTTCCATCCCATGGAAAAATGTCCTACTGCAACTAGCATGCAGGTCTTCCTGGATCGCCGCTGACCTACACCCTCATCAGTTTGCTACTGTTCTGTCCCACCTGTGTCAGTTTCATCTGTTCAGAGATGCTGGTCTAGGGTGGCAACCCTATTGCCTCACATCCAATGCTCCTTTGGCTGCCGGGTTTTGGAGCAGTGCAGCAGCTAGGGGAAGGGGAGGGCATGGGACTGTTTTCTGCAAGAAGAGAAGGAGCAATACTCAAGAATTTACAAATGAAAATAGAGGCTGAAGGGGGCTGTGAGCAAATGCCTCATTTATTACATAGACAAGCTGGGTGAGATAATATATTTTATTGGACCAACTTCTATTGGTGAGAGAGACAAGCTTTTGAGCTGCATCGAGCTTGTTTTAATCTATTACACATCTGCAGTTCTTACCAGCTGGTTTCCCTGGGTGTTAGCAGCTATCTACATGGCAAAGGTGGAGTGAAATAGCTAAACTAACTGAGAAGACAGCAGGGACTGGGCTCTTCAGATAGCAGCTGAAGCATTCAGTCTGTCTCTGATTTGTAGCTAACGGTGAATGTGCCCTCTAGTGTTAGCAGCTGGAGTGACTTTCTTGAGCAATCGCACCAGGGAAGGGAGGTAGCAGGAAGCAACCCTGAGCCTATCGCTCTCCCCAGAGGCTGAGGAAGCTTCTTCCAGCAGAGGGCTGGGTTGCAAGTAGGGGAAAAGCAGGGAAGAGTTTGACATTGCCCTTTCTTCCCTGCCTTCTGCAGGCCTGTACCCTGCTGGCGGTGATTTATTAGCAATGGGGAAATGTTGACCCCAGCTGAAGAAGCATGCTGCAAAAAGGTCTTGGCCCCTTGCACAAGCAGCATGCATGCTGCTGTGACCCCTAGCTGGCCATAACTGGTGGCCAGCTCTAGAGGGGGTGTGAAATATTTCCACGCCCACGGAGGGGAGTCTTTCTCTCTCCTACCCCTGGCTTTCTTCCTGGCAGCACAGAACTGAGGGTGGAAACAACCTTTTGCTGAAGGACCAGTGCCCTGTCCTAGGAGCTTTAGCCAAGTGCCTCCAAACGCAGGACTGGACCTCCAATGGAAGTGCTGCAGCTGGGGCTAGAGGATAGCTAAGGACTGAACGAGCGTAGAGGACAAGTCCTATCCTCCCCCACTCAGCCAGAGGAGTACACCCATATTTAATGGCAGGATAGGGATGCACCAGCTCCCACTAAGTGTAGATGAGGTCTCAACACTGCAGACATCTGTTTCAGCCAACTGGAACTCGATGTAGCTTCCAGTATGACAGCTATCACCTGATCTGCCATGCAGCCCACAGCAGTAAGGGTGCTTAGCCAGCCAGCTAAGGTGTAGTTAGCGCTTCCATATCTACCCTCTGCTTACACTCTACATTTTGCTGCCCCAGTATACTAGTACAAATGGTTGCTGCTCTTGTTTTCTTTCCCTGGGAATTATTTTCTCTAGCTTAGTGCAAGCCAGGACAGCGCCTTCCTTGCCAGCTTCACCTTGCTCTAGTGTCTGCTCCACGAGGATCTCCAAGCACCTCACAAACATTACTGACGGGGAAACGGAGGCAGAGTGCGGTGAAGCATCTTGCCCACGGTCAGAGAGGAGCCATGTGGCAGATAGGGAGCGAGTACCTAGATCTCCTTGGTCGCTGTGTTTATCCTTTAACCACCTGGGCCACCCTCTTTCTCCTTTTTCATGTCCTAGCTGTCTTGTGCATAAAATACATCCACTATGGGTACTAAGCTGGTGCAGATTGTGCATTACTACTAGTGCTCTGTTCCCAGTGCACCAGGAGGTGCACACCACTCACCTGCTGCACCCCCTCTTCTGAAGCAATTATCCTTATTCATTCCTCCCCACCCATCCACCACTGCTCAGCCAGAACTGAGCCAAGGGCTTGTACGGTGCTGTGTTCCTCCAGGCAACCTTCCTGCTTCCAGTCTGCCAGGAACGCTGGGAACAGAGCCTCCCAGACCACCTCTGCAAGTGACATTCTCCGGCCTTCTGGCGCAGGCAACCTGGACTGGCCAGCGCGTCAATCCAGCGCTGTCTCCTTCAGCATCGGGGTAGTTACCATTACCCCATTAGCCATCTTCATCTTCCCCAGGGCAAACATTGGTCCAGCTGCGTGAGTGGTTGCAGCCTCTCCTCCACTGCCTGGAGGCAAAATCAGAGCCTACTCTTTGGGTTGGCCTGGTCCTAAGCTTCAAGCTGCTTTTTATGCCTATTTCCATTCTGCATCCTTCCACCCTACTGAACCTGCCCATGGTGGGTCCCATTTCCTCAGCCTCTTGGTGTATCTGCAGTGACCCTCAGTCTTTGATCATTCTCTAGCTATAGAGGGTGGGGGTTAGGAGGAAACCTGGCCCAGGGGGAAATTATCCCGTAAGTGCCTTCTGCAGAATATCTTGCACTTTCCTTTGTAGCAGCTGCTGGCTGCTGTCAGAGGCAGGACTAGTTGGCTGCTGGGATTTGATCCAATAGGGTATTTGTTCTGTTCACCCCACTGCAGCCTCTACAGACCTTGCAGCCTCACTACCTGGGCAAAGGGGTTTGCCTAGGGCTCTGACACATAACAGGAGGCAGCGACATGTCTCCTGAGGGCTGGAAGCAATGTGTTCTGTGCCAAAGCACTGAATGAGATGGGAGAGAGCATTGGCTCTGGAAGAAACCTCAGCCATATCCCATAAGGGGGGAAAGAGGTGTGGCTTGCCAGAGTAACTATGAAGAGACCACCCCATGCTATGATGCAGGAGAGAGAGGGTCCTGCTGCAGGAGGGGGAAGTGAAGGCAGTAGGTCAAGCCC
Organism: Eretmochelys imbricata; assembly: GCF_965152235.1. Taxonomy (NCBI): domain Eukaryota; kingdom Metazoa; phylum Chordata; order Testudines; family Cheloniidae; genus Eretmochelys; species Eretmochelys imbricata. Next base: position 5,885,155 of record NC_135597.1, read on the forward strand.
CACCTGTCCTCAATGGAGTCCCCACTATCCTACAGCATCTGGGTGATTTGCTTTATCTGCTGCTCGTGGAAGTAGTCACGGGCATGTGATAGATAGCAGCATCCCTGCACCGCTCCCACAGGTCACTGCTCGAGTAGCTGGCTGTTTTCTCCATCAGCTGCTTCAGGTTCACAGCACTGCTGAGGGCAGGGCTGGTGCCTGTGCCAACATGCCAACCTGACCATTCGCACCCCCAGGCTTGGGTCCTGACGCCAGCCTCATCCAGATGGGGAGAGAGGTGGTACTTTGAACTGGGCACTGTGAGTGGCTGACCCTTCCCTATGCCCTTGGGCTCCTCTTGCTAATATGGCCATGACCCTATGTACACCCATCCTGTTGCTGGGTCCTGACTCCTTTATCAAAGAGCATCACATTGGGCAGGGGTGGGGAGAAAGTGGCCCACAGGTGAGCAGCAGTGGAGGGAATGTGGGTCAGCAGGCTGAGGTGGGTATTTTCCTGAAGGGAGAAGAACCGCAATGACCAACCTGCTGCTGTTTCTGCTGGGATGAGGGGTTAGCAGCCACCTGTGTACGTGGCCACTCTTGCTCATCCCAGTGTAGCTGGGGCTTTACAGGAGCTGGTGTGGGAACACAATGTAGGCTATCCATTGCATGATGCATGGGGTATGCTCATCTCCCCTGCCTCCCGCTTCTCTGGTTGGGGGGAACTTTGCAATGTCAATGCAAGCTGTTTCCTTCTCCCCACCTGCCACCCATGGGCTGGTCACTCTTGGATCATGGGCATCTTGCCTTTTTGGAGGCTGTGCCCCTTGCCAGACCGCAGGTCTGTGCTGAACAGAGCAGAGAACGGCCTCCTGAGCACAACGCAGAAGGAGCAAAGTGCAGAGACGCATATTTATTCTGGTCAGAATGAGCTTCAGAATATCCTGCTGCTGCCTCAGCATCTGCAGGGAGAGAGGAGGACAAAGTGTGAGTGCTGGGGGTGGGAAGATGTTTTCTTACAAGGTAAGATCTGGAAGGTGGCAGGCATCCTCCTCAGGATGGCAGGGTCCACACTCACTCCAAGCACCATCACCTTCGATGCAATCAGACACACAGATTACGTGTTACCAGTTGCAGCCTCTGAATCATGGATCTGGTGGGAAGTGCTGGGATTTGATCTGCTGCAGCTCCCCCTAGAGGTAACAAACTGGAACAACAAAGCACCAAGCCAGGTACAAAGAGGAAACCAAAAACACCCACTAGGCTCCCAGCAACAGTACTGCCAACCCCAAATGTTCAAAAATCATGAGTTAGGCTCTCTAAAAATCATGAGATTGGCTTTAAAAGCATAAGATTATGTAAAAATAATAGATGTGGGGTTCTTTTTATTTGTCTTCTGCTTTTTGAGCCTCTAGGGTGCACTGGGGCCACATTTTTAAGCTTTCTTCACAGCCATGAGGGCTAGAAACTGACTTTTTCTTTCAGAGGGAAGGCTGAAATCATCACATATCCACTTGACTCCAGGAGCTGGGGCTTTAAGGAAAAAAATCATTATTATTAGACTCATGACAAAATCATGACAGTTGGCACCACTGTAACAACTGCCCTCTCCCCTGTCAGCTGGTACCTGGCAGTCAGATCGGCTCTCCAGCCCATCCCAGAGGCTGATGAACTGGGCTTTGATCATGGCATTGGCTTCATGGTCAGCGCTGGAACAGTTCTGCAGAAAGGAACCTGTCAGAGACAGGAGCACAGGTACAATACTATAGCTTTCAGAGTAACAGCAGTGTTAGTCTGTATTCGCAAGAAGAAAAGGAGTACTTGTGGCACCTTAGAGACTAACCAGTTTATTTGAGCATGAGCTTTCGTGAGCTACAGCTCACTTCTGATGAAGTGAGCTGTAGCTCACGAAAGCTCATGCTCAAATAAACTGGTTAGTCTCTAAGGTGCCACAAGTACTCCTTTTCTTCTTGCGAATACTATAGCTGAAGCTCTAGCCTCATCCTGCCTCCCATTCCCCTGCACCACTAACAACCTTACCCCAGCACTTCATCCTGACACCCCTAATTGCCCCTCTCTGCAGAAGTGATGGCATCGTGCCTAGACGAGAGCATCTATTCTAGGACATCAGTATGGGGGCAGGAGACCCAGACTCTATTCCGAGCTGAGCTGGCTCTGCCATGGATTCAGTATGTGGATTTGAGTGAGATGCATCCCCTGTCTGGACCCCAGTTTCCCCTTCTGTAAAAGGAGCTAATTATATCCCCTCTGTACAGCAGTTTGAGAGCAATGGGTGAAAAGGGTGATCTAAAGGGCTGTTACTGTAGCATTAGACCCTGCAGGCATAGGGACCCTTTGCTTCCAGCCCTGAGGCTTGGAGGCATTGTGGTCCTGGGGCCTGAGCCTAGGAGCTTGTGTTCCTGGGTTCAAATCCCAGCTTTGCCACTGCCTTTCTGTGGCCTTGGACAAGTCATTTAATCTCTCTGCATCTGCTCCCTGTTTACCTATTTTATCAATGAGGATGATGCAGAGCTGGATCTTGGTGACCAGTAAGAAAACAGGTTTCAGAGTAACAGCCGTGTTAGTCTGTATTCGCAAAAAGAAAAGGAGTACTTGTGGCACCTTAGAGACTAACCAATTTATTTGAGCATGAGCTTTCGTGAGCTACAGCTCACTTCATCAGATGCATACCGTGGAAACTGCAGCAGACTTTATATATACACAGAGAATATGAAACAATACCTCCTCCCACCCCACTGTCCTGCTGGTAATAGCTTATCTAAAGTAATCATCAGGTTAGGCCATTTCCAGCACAAATCCAGGTTTTCTCACCCTCCACCCCCCCCCACAAATTCACTCTCCTGCTGGTGATAGCCCATCCAAAGTGACAACTCTTTACACAATGTGCATGATAATGAAGTTAGGCCATTTCCTGCACAAATCCAGGTTCTCTCACTCCCTCACCCCCCTCCAAAAACCCACCCCCATACACACACAGACTCACTCTCCTGCTGGTAATAGCTCATCCAAACTGACCACTCTCCAAGTTTAAATCCAAGTTAAACCAGAACATCGGGGGGGGGGGGGTAGGAAAATAAAGAGGAAATAGGCTACCTTGCATAATGACTTAGCCACTCCCAGTCTCTATTTAAGCCTAAATTAATAGTATCCAATTTGCAAATGAATTCCAATTCAGCAGTTTCTCGCTGGAGTCTGGATTTGAAGTTTTTTTGTTTTAAGATAGCGACCTTCATGTCTGTGATTGCGTGACCAGAGAGATTGAAGTGTGGCTCTATCAATCTGTTTCTTTACTTCCGCAGGTGGGTATTGTAGTTGTAAGAAAGCTTGACAGAGATCTTGTAGGTGTTTGTCTCTGTCTGAGGGGTTGGAGCAAATGCGGTTGTATCGCAGAGCTTGGCTGTAGACGATGGATCGTGTGGTGTGGTCAGGGTGAAAGCTGGAGGCATGCAGGTAGGAATAGCGGTCAGTTACCTTCAGCCCCCAACTAAAACCCCTCCAACGCATTATTAAGGATCTACAACCTATCCTAAAGGATGACCCAACACTCTCACAAATCTTGGGAGACAGGCCAGTCCTTGCCTACAGACAGCCCCGCAACCTGAAGCAAATACTCACCAACAACCACATACCACACAACAGAACCACTAACCCAGGAACTTATCCTTGCAACAAAGCCCGTTGCCAATTGTGCCCACATATCTATTCAGGGGACACCATCACAGGGCCTAATAACATCAGCCACACTATCAGAGGCTCGTTCACCTGCACATCCACCAATGTGATTTATGCCATCATGTGCCAGCAATGCCCCTCTGCCATGTACATTGGTCAAACTGGACAGTCTCTACGTAAAAGAATAAATGGACACAAATCAGACGTCAAGAATTATAACATTCATAAACCAGTCGGAGAACACTTCAATCTCTCTGGTCATGCAATCACAGACATGAAGGTCGCTATCTTAAAACAAAAAAACTTCAAATCCAGACTCCAGCGAGAAACTGCTGAATTGGAATTCATTTGCAAATTGGATACTATTAATTTAGGCTTAAATAGAGACTGGGAGTGGCTAAGTCATTATGCAAGGTAGCCTATTTCCTCTTGTTTTTTCCTACCCCCCCCCCCCCCCAGATGTTCTGGTTTAACTTGGATTTAAACTTGGAGAGTGGTCAGTTTGGATGAGCTATTACCAGCAGGAGAGTGAGTCTGTGTGTGTATGGGGGTGGGTTTTTGGAGGGGGGTGAGGGAGTGAGAGAACCTGGATTTGTGCAGGAAATGGCCTAACTTCATTATCATGCACATTGTGTAAAGAGTTGTCACTTTGGATGGGCTATCACCAGCAGGAGAGTGAATTTGTGGGGGGGGGTGGAGGGTGAGAAAACCTGGATTTGTGCTGGAAATGGCCTAACCTGATGATTACTTTAGATAAGCTATTACCAGCAGGACAGTGGGGTGGGAGGAGGTATTGTTTCATATTCTCTGTGTATATATAAAGTCTGCTGCAGTTTCCACGGTATGCATCTGATGAAGTGAGCTGTAGCTCACGAAAGCTCATGCTCAAATAAATTGGTTAGTCTCTAAGGTGCCACAAGTACTCCTTTTCTTTTTAGTAAGAAAACAGCTGCTGTGAGCTTCTGTGATTCCCTGTACCGCTTGTCAGCCAGGGACAATGCCTGCAGGTGTATAAACTGGCACCCTGAGGCCTGTGCGATTGCCTTGGCAAAATGGGTCTTCCCACAGCCAGGGGAGCTATACAGAAGACCCTGCAGGGGGAGATACTTCAGCACCACCTCACAAGCTCCCCTTTTCCATCCCTGAGAGCCCACTCATACCAGGCTAAAATCCCAAAGAAGTGCTCAGCTAACTGGGCCCCATATGACCATGCTGGAACCAGGAGGGGAAGGGAGCTACACTGCCTCTTAATCAAACAGATTCCTAGCTAGATGCTCTCCTTGTTTGCACTGGATGGGCAGGCCCCTCTCCCAATGAAAAGTGCTCTGCTGCTATTGGAGATGTCCCAGCCTAGTGGGGATCCTTGGGGACTGTTATCAGCCCGAGTGAACATCAGGCCGTGGGGGTGAATGAATGTCTCATTCAGCCTTGCCTCCTTTGGCAGAAAAGGGTGGCTCTGTGCAGAGCACTGCTGGATCTTCATTGATTAAAACCCCAGGAAGGGAAGGGGAGGGTCCATTCCTAACCCTGCCTCAGAGCTCAGGCTCCTATTAGTTCAGCCTCAGTTTGAGAGTGGGGAGAACAAGGCACTTTTCTGTCCTCTCCCTACTCCACCTATCACCTAATCAATTAATTTACATTTCCCCCTGGACAGCTACAACTTTGATTTATCATTTACCTTTTTTTAAAAAAAAATAGTTCTTTCCAAACAGATGATTATAGTTGAGCATAAATAGCTGGTAATTGGGATTAAATAGTGTGTGGGTAATTCATTATTGATTATATGTGGGGGCATTATGGAAGACTTCCCCTCTCTATCTATTCCATCTCTCTCAGCATGCTGCCACCTCCTTATTCTGGGTCCAGCAAGGAAAGCTTCCCCATCTTTCCTATTGCTATTTAGAAACCCACCTATCATTGTGACCTTTTAGTCCCAATTAAACAAAAGGCCTAGGAAGCTTTCTACAGCCCAGACCATAAAAGCGAAGGGTGCAGGGGGATTTAGGTTTGCTCCAGATAGATCCTGCCTCCCCACAAAAAAATCTGAAGTGTGAGTAGATCAATTTACCCTCACTAAGAACTGCATGTAGCATATTCTATTTCTTAAGGGGGAATAAAGGACAGAATTTCCATTTAACTCAAGTATGGTTTAAAATTAAAGGTACTGGATTGTGACATTTTGTTTCCTGTAGATATAATTGTGAAACTGTAAGCTCTTTCTTTTTGTGTACAATAAAACACGGGTTGAAAGTCTTTTGCCTAGAAGATTTATTTACACCTCTATGGATAAAAAGAATAACCTTGAGAACACACTATACTGATGGGTTGATAGCACCTCAGCACATTTCAGTGAGCAGGTAATTCCCTTTCTGATGCCTGTACAGGGGATATCTATTTACACTAGAAACTTTTGCTGTATCTTTTGGCTATATATGGCCCAGATCCTCAAAGGTGTTTAGCCATTACAGGAGTGAGGAGCCTAAAAGCCTTGGAGGATCTGGGCCGCTGTCTCTTGGCTTCTCTTTCCCGACAGTGGAGTCAGGCTGTGCAAATGGGAAATTGCTGCCTAAGGCTGGGAGAGGCCCAACTCCTCCCTGGGCTGGTGATGGGCTCTGCCAAAGTGCCTGGGATGGCACCATGGTGCTGGGGACGAGGGAAGCCAGGGTGGGCTTGGTGCTAGAGCCTGGGCATCAGGGATGGGGACAGGCTTGGCGCTGTGAGGAAGCAGGTGCAGGCAGGCTCTGTGAGCTGCTGAGGGACAGCAGGGGATGGTTTGGTCCTCTCTCCCCATAGGAAGAGGCCAGGGTGGGTGCAGTGGGAAATGGCCTGAGAGGTGAGCTCTGTCCCTTGCACCTCCGAGGCCAGCTCTGCTCAGCACTGACCCCGCTGCGACCACAGCACCAGGCACCAAAACAGCCCCGGGCACAAGGGCTGAACGGAGCCCACAGGGAGCCACCCGGTGGCAGGGCTCGGGCCGGGCGGGAATGGGTTCAAGAGGGAGGACGTTAAGTGTGAGGGAGCCCGAGTCAACTCGAGTCTGGGCCGGGGCTTAGAGTGAGAGGACGACGGGTGCCGACTGTGAGGCGACACAGAGAGAGAACCACTGAGGCGGCATGAGCCGCGGCAGGGTGCAGGGGCGGAGAACCATGTTTCCAGGCGGGGCCTGGAAATGCTGATGCTGCTCCAGGCCCTCAGGGAAGGGAAGGGGGAGCGCAATGGGGAGAAGCGGCAGAGGGAGGCCACCCCTGCACTTGGAGCCAGCAGCAGAACCGCCCCAGAGCAGCAAGAAGGTTGGCGCCAGATGGAACAAGCGCTGCAGGCTGGGCAGGGGGGGTTCGGACCAGGCTCCCACATGGGGGCAGAGCTACGGGGCTGCGGCAGGAAGGGGTGGAAACACCACAAGGAGGGGGGGTGGGAAGCAGCGAGCGGCGCTGCCTGAGAAAGAGGAGCAGGTAGCCGGGCTGTGAGGTGGCAGGAGGGGCAAAGGCGAGTCTGGATCGAGAGGGCACGAAGCAGCCGGGCTCTGGTGGGAAGCTCTGAGGTGGCGGGAGCTGGAGCCTGGGTTGGGCAGTCAAGAGGGACGCGGGGCGGGCACTGAGGCAGGAGGCGCTGAGGTTGCTGCAGAGCGGGAAGGGGCAACGCTAAGTGGGTGGAGGAGGCTGGGGGCAAACCCAGAGAGGAGGTACGGGTGGAGGGAAGGGCTGGGCTTGAAGGGGGAAGCGCTGAGGTCACTCGAGGGGGCGGGGGAGTGTCTGAGGGAGCACCAGAGGGCAGGGCTCCAGCCAGGCATGGAGGGGTCAGGGCACAAGGGGGGTTCACGTTCAGGCGGGAAATGTCGACGTCACTGGAGGGGGAGAGGAAGGTGATTCGAGGCAGCAGGCTGGTCAAAGACCTGAGGTGGCACGAGTTCAGGGATGGGGCTCAAGCTGAGGAGGGAAAGATCTGAGGTGACACAAGAGGAGAGGATCAGAGCCAGGGCGGGGAAGACTGAGGTGAGGCTGGAGGAGGGGCTCAGAGACAGGGTGGGAAAGGCTGAGGTGATGCTGGCGGAGGGCTCAGGGCCAGGGCAGGAAAGGCTGAGGTCTTGCTGGAGGAGGGCTCAGGGCCAGGGCAGGAAAGGCTGAGGTGATGCCGGAGGAGGGCTCAGGGTCTGGGCGGGGAAGGCTGAGGTGATGGTGGAGGAGGGCTCAGGGCCTGGGCGGGGAAGGCTGAGGTGATGCTGGAGGAGGGGCTCAGAGTCTGGGCGGGAAAGGCTGAGGTGATGCTGGAGGAGGGCTCAGTACCAGGGTGGGAAAGGCTGAGGTGATGCTGGAGGAGGGCTCAGTACCAGGGTGGGAAAGACTGAGGTGAGGCTGGAGGAGGGCTCAGGGTCTGAGTGGGAAAGGCTGAGGTGATGCTGGAGGAGGGCTCAGGGTCTGGGCGGGAAAGGCTGAGGTGATGGTGCAGGAGGGGCTCAGGCACTGGGCGGGAAAGGCTCAGGTGATGGTGGAGGAGGACTCAGAGCCAGGGCGGGAAAGGCTGAGGTGACACTGGAGGAGAGCTCAGGGTCTGGGTGGGAAAGGCTGAAGTGACGCCAGAGGAGGGCTCAGAGCCAGGGCGGGAAAGGCTGAGGTGACACTGGAGGAGAGCTCAGGGTCTGGGCAGGAAAGGCTGAGGTGACGCCAGAGGAGGGCTCAGAGCCTGGGCGGGGAAGGCTGAGGAGATACAGGAGGAGGGCTCAGAGCCTGGGCGGGAAAGGCTGAGGAGATGCTGAAGGAGGGCTCAGAGCCAGGGCGGGAAAGGCTGAGGTGATGCTGGAGGAGGGCTCAGAGTCTGGGTGGGAAAGGCTGAGGTGATGGTGGAGGAGGGCTCAGGGTCTGGGCGGGAAAGGCTGAGGAGATGCTGAAGGAGGGCTCAGAGCCAGGGCAGGAAAGGCTGAGGTGAGGCTGGAGGAGGGCTCAGGGTCTGGGCGGGAAAGGCTGAGGTGATGGTGGAGGAGGGGCTCAGGGTCTGGGCGGGAAAGGCTGAGGTGATGCCGGAGGAGGGGCTCAGGCACTGGGCGGGAAAGGCTCAGGTGATGGTGGAGGAGGACTCAGAGCCAGGGCGGGAAAGGCTGAGGTGATGCTGAAGGAGGGCTTAGAGCCAGGGCAGGAAAGGCTGAGGTGACACTGGAGGAGAGCTCAGGGTCTGGGCGGGAAAGGCTGAGGTGACGCCAGAGGAGGGGCTCAGAGCCTGGGCGGGGAAGGCTGAGGTGATGCTGGAGGAGGGGCTCAGAGTCTGGGCGGGAAAGGCTGAGGAGATGCTGAAGGAGGGCTCAGAGCCAGGGTGGGAAAGGCTGAGGTGAGGCTGGAGGTGGGCTCAGGGTCTGAGTGGGAAAGGCTGATGTGATGCTGGAGGAGGGCTCAGGGTATGGGCGGGGAAGGCTGACGTGATGCCGGAGGAGGGGCTTAGGGTCTGGGCGGGAAAGGCTGAGGTGATGCTGGAGGAGGGCTCAGGGTCTGGGCAGGAAAGGCTGAGGTGATGCAGGAGGAGGGGCTCAGGCACTGGGCGGGAAAGGCTCAGGTGATGGTGGAGGAGGACTCAGAGCCAAGGCAGGAAAGGCTGAGGAGATGCTGGAGGAGGGCTCAGAGCCAGGGTGGGAAAGGCTGATGTGATGCTGGAGGAGGGCTCAGGGTATGGGCGGGAAAGGCTGAGGTGATGCTGGAGGAGGGCTCAAAGCCAGGGCAGAAAAGGCTGAGGTGATGCCAGAGGAGGGGCTCAGGGTCTGGGCGGGAAAGGCTGAGGTGATGCTGGAGGAGGGGCTCAGAGCCTGGGCGGGGAAGGCTGAGGTGATGCTGGAGGAGGGCTCAGGGTCTGGGCAGGAAAGGCTGAGGTGATGCAGGAGGAGGGGCTCAGGCACTGGGCGGGAAAGGCTCAGGTGATGGTGGAGGAGGACTCAGAGCCAAGGCAGGAAAGGCTGAGGAGATGCAGGAGGAGGGCTCAGAGCCAGGGCGGGAAAGGCTGAGGTGATGCAGGAGGAGGGCTCAGAGCCAGGGCGGGAAAGGCTGAGGTGATGCTGAAGGAGGGCTTAGAGCCAGGGCAGGAAAGGCTGAGGTGACACTGGAGGAGAGCTCAGGGTCTGGGCGGGAAAGGCTGAGGTGACGCCAGAGGAGGGCTCAGAGCCTGGGCAGGGAAGGCTGAGGTGATGCTGGAGGAGGGCTCAGGGTCTGAGTGGGAAAGGCTGAGGTGATGCTGAAGGAGGGCTTAGAGCCAGGGTGGGAAAGGCTGAGGTGATGCTGGAGGAGGGCTCAGTACCAGGGTGGGAAAGACTGAGGTGAGGCTGGAGGAGGGCTCAGGGTCTGAGTGGGAAAGGCTGAGGTGATGCTGGAGGAGGGCTCAGGGTCTGGGCGGGAAAGGCTGAGGTGATGGTGCAGGAGGGGCTCAGGCACTGGGCGGGAAAGGCTCAGGTGATGGTGGAGGAGGACTCAGAGCCAGGGCGGGAAAGGCTGAGGTGACACTGGAGGAGAGCTCAGGGTCTGGGTGGGAAAGGCTGAAGTGACGCCAGAGGAGGGCTCAGAGCCAGGGCGGGAAAGGCTGAGGTGACACTGGAGGAGAGCTCAGGGTCTGGGCAGGAAAGGCTGAGGTGACGCCAGAGGAGGGCTCAGAGCCTGGGCGGGGAAGGCTGAGGAGATACAGGAGGAGGGCTCAGAGCCTGGGCGGGGAAGGCTGAGGTGATGCTGGAGGAGGGCTCAGAGCCAGGGCGGGAAAGGCTGAGGTGATGCTGGAGGAGGGCTCAGAGTCTGGGTGGGAAAGGCTGAGGTGATGGTGGAGGAGGGCTCAGGGTCTGGGCGGGAAAGGCTGAGGAGATGCTGAAGGAGGGCTCAGAGCCAGGGCAGGAAAGGCTGAGGTGAGGCTGGAGGAGGGCTCAGGGTCTGGGCGGGAAAGGCTGAGGTGATGGTGGAGGAGGGGCTCAGGGTCTGGGCGGGAAAGGCTGAGGTGATGCCGGAGGAGGGGCTCAGGCACTGGGCGGGAAAGGCTCAGGTGATGGTGGAGGAGGACTCAGAGCCAGGGCGGGAAAGGCTGAGGTGATGCTGAAGGAGGGCTTAGAGCCAGGGCAGGAAAGGCTGAGGTGACACTGGAGGAGAGCTCAGGGTCTGGGCGGGAAAGGCTGAGGTGACGCCAGAGGAGGGGCTCAGAGCCTGGGCGGGGAAGGCTGAGGTGATGCTGGAGGAGGGGCTCAGAGTCTGGGCGGGAAAGGCTGAGGAGATGCTGAAGGAGGGCTCAGAGCCAGGGTGGGAAAGGCTGAGGTGAGGCTGGAGGTGGGCTCAGGGTCTGAGTGGGAAAGGCTGATGTGATGCTGGAGGAGGGCTCAGGGTATGGGCGGGGAAGGCTGACGTGATGCCGGAGGAGGGGCTTAGGGTCTGGGCGGGAAAGGCTGAGGTGATGCTGGAGGAGGGGCTCAGAGCCTGGGCGGGGAAGGCTGAGGTGATGCTGGAGGAGGGCTCAGGGTCTGGGCAGGAAAGGCTGAGGTGATGCAGGAGGAGGGGCTCAGGCACTGGGCGGGAAAGGCTCAGGTGATGGTGGAGGAGGACTCAGAGCCAAGGCAGGAAAGGCTGAGGAGATGCTGGAGGAGGGCTCAGAGCCAGGGTGGGAAAGGCTGATGTGATGCTGGAGGAGGGCTCAGGGTATGGGCGGGAAAGGCTGAGGTGATGCTGGAGGAGGGCTCAAAGCCAGGGCAGAAAAGGCTGAGGTGATGCCAGAGGAGGGGCTCAGGGTCTGGGCGGGAAAGGCTGAGGTGATGCTGGAGGAGGGGCTCAGAGCCTGGGCGGGGAAGGCTGAGGTGATGCTGGAGGAGGGCTCAGGGTCTGGGCAGGAAAGGCTGAGGTGATGCAGGAGGAGGGGCTCAGGCACTGGGCGGGAAAGGCTCAGGTGATGGTGGAGGAGGACTCAGAGCCAAGGCAGGAAAGGCTGAGGAGATGCAGGAGGAGGGCTCAGAGCCAGGGCGGGAAAGGCTGAGGTGATGGTGGAGGAGGGCTCAGAGCCAGGGCGGGAAAGGCTGAGGTGATGCAGGAGGAGGGCTCAGAGCCAGGGCGGGAAAGGCTGAGGTGATGCTGAAGGAGGGCTTAGAGCCAGGGCAGGAAAGGCTGAGGTGACACTGGAGGAGAGCTCAGGGTCTGGGCGGGAAAGGCTGAGGTGACGCCAGAGGAGGGCTCAGAGCCTGGGCAGGGAAGGCTGAGGTGATGCTGGAGGAGGGCTCAGGGTCTGAGTGGGAAAGGCTGAGGTGATGCTGAAGGAGGGCTTAGAGCCAGGGCAGGAAAGGCTGAGGTGACACTGGAGGAGAGCTCAGGGTCTGGGCGGGAAAGGCTGAGGTGACGCCAGAGGAGGGCTCAGAGCCTGGGCAGGGAAGGCTGAGGTGATGCTGGAGGAGGGCTCAGAGCCAGGGCGGGAAAGGCTGAGGTGAGGCTGGAGGAGGGCTCAGAGCCAGGGCGGGAAAGGCTGAGGTGATGCCGGAGGAGGGGCTCAGGGTCTGGGCGGGAAAGGCTGAGGTGATGCTGGAGGAGGGGCTCAGAGCCAGAGCGGGAAAGGCTAAGGTAACACTGCAGGAGGGAAATCTAAACTCGATCAATGCTCATGTTTTTGCATGACTTACTTGGAGGGAAGAGAATCTGCAATGATGTTTGGATAAATAAAATGTAGCTGTTTGTATGATACTCTTAGAATAATTAAAAGAATACAGCCTTTTCTAATTAACGGTGAAATAAAAGGTTTTTCACAGAAATAATAATTAAATAACTGAATTTTGGTGGAGAAGTTGGGATTTTTTTTAATGTATGTCTTCTATGTTATCACTCTATTTGCAGAACTTACAAACACAAAACGAAGAAAGTGTCTGAGAATTACCAAGCGAAGAAGAGGAATAAAAACAAGTCACTGAAGAAGGAGGAGAAGGAAAGGGACTCTGGGCACAGCAACCTCCCTGTATCAGGCCTCAGGTCATGTAATTACACTCTACGGGGATCTCGATCCTTTTAATACCTTGAGCAGCGTGACCGCCCTGTAAGCAGGGTCCAGACCTGTGCTGTTTTCTCCTTTTCACATTATGCTCCGTTAGCTGGCTAGTGACTGCCCTGTAATCAGGGTGCAAGTCACCTCCCCCTCGCTTTCGAGGGACATTGAGCTCTTTGGTAACTTGAGCAATGTGACCACCCTGTAACTAGGGTCCGGCTCTCTGCCCACTTGCTCGTCTGGCATTACGCCATACACTGGCCGACTAGTCAGCGTGACAGCCCTGTCATTTGGGTGCATGTCACAAATATCTATAGAATGGGACATATTGAGCCTTTTGGTACTTTGAGGAGCTTGACCTTCCTGTAATTCAGGTTACGGTCTCTGCTGTTTGGCTAATCCCTGTGACCACCCTGTAATCAGGGCACAGGTTGCATCTCTCTTTTGAAATCTTATGGAATTGGAACCATTTCAGTAACATGGGCACTTTGACCTCCCTGTAACTAGGGTTTGAGTCTTGGAGGCCCTTTGGGGTTCTTGGCATTGTGCTGTCTTCACAGCCCTGAGGCGAGGGACTGCCCTGTAATCAGGGCTCTGGTCTTTGCCCTCTAGTCTCTTGGCACTAGGTCAAGTGCAGCCCACTGATCTGAATGAGCACCCTGTAAACAGGGTACAGGTCTCATCAGACACTTTTTATGGTGCCCCCATGAGACTGTGTCCAGAGTCCTGGCCCTTTGCACTGCGCTTTCAACTTGCCTGGAATTGTGCAGCCAAGTCTCCTGCTTTCTGCTCCGCTTACTGTGCTCTTGGAGACCCGACCTCCGGCAGCTGTTGCTGGTAAGCTCAGAAAGGGAGGGTCCTGTGGACTAAGTTTTGGATTAGTCAATCCAGGCAGTTTCCCTTGTGACAATGACTGTGGAACACTTGTCCATTAATTCCATACTGCCCTTACTCATCTAATTCCTCTTGATTTAGCCTGGAGCCCGCCTGGTGTAATAGTTGAAAAGGGGAAATGTGGAGATTGTGCCTCTGGAGTAGGATGGGTTTGGTATTTTTGTCACCCGGTGGGGCTTGGGAGAAGGGGAAAGTCCTTACGGAATTGTCTGAGGACCGCAGAGAACTATCTTGGAGCTGAACAGCCAAGCTGTCTCAGACCCGGAAAACAACACTGTATCAGTAGTTTACGCTCAGTTTGTGTCGGGGATGCGGAGTTGTCGTAAGAGCTTCTGACTGACACACGCCTGTGTGCTCCCTTTCTCTGTTTCAGACAGCTCGAAGCACAAGTGGCCAAGAAGGAAGTGTCAGGAATGTCAAGCAAAGAAGAGTACAGAGGACAAGTCACTGAAGATGGAGGAGAAGGAAAGGGACTCTGGGCACAGTAACCTCTCTGTATCAGGCCTCAGGTCATGTAATTACACTCTACGGGGATCTCGAGCCTTTTAATACCTTGAGCAGCGTGACCGCCCTGTAAGCAGGGTCCAGGCCTGTGCTGTTTTGTCCTTTTCACATTATGCTCCGTTAGCTGGCTAGTGGGAGTGACTGCCCTGTAATCAGGGTGCAAGTCACCTCCTCCTCGCTTTCGAGGGACATTGAGCTCTTTGGTAACTTGAGCAATGTGACCGCCCTGTAACTAGGGTCTGGCTCTCTGCCCACTTGCTCATTTGGCATTATGCCTTGTTGTAGCCCTGTAGTCGGGATGACAACCCTGTAATCAGGGTGCAAGTCATATTCCTTTTGCTTCTGGGGGATGCTGAGCTCTTTGGAACCCTGAGCAGGGTGACTCCCCTCCCTGTAATTCGGAGTCAGGTCTCTGCCATCTTGCTGTTTGCCATCATGCCCTGCTGAGAGTCTACTCACTGTGACCACCTGTAATTCAGGTGCGTGTCACAAGTTTCTGTAGTATGGGAAATACTGAGCCCTTTGATACCTTGTGGGGCGTGACCGCCCTGTAATTCGGGGTCGGGTCTCTGCCCTTTTGCTCCCTGGCTTTATGCACCTTTATCTTTCTAATCGGAAAGACCACACCGTAATTAGGGTGCAGGTCGAAACCCTCTCATTTATCAGGGATTAGGGTTATTTTAGGGCCTTTAGGAGCATGACCGCCTTGTAATCAGGGTTCAGGTCTCAAGTTGTCTTCTGTGATTATGCTCTTTAATTCAGCTAGTCAGAGTGACCACCTTGTAATCAGGGTGAGAGTCACAATCCCCTCGCTTAACGGGAGCTACTGATGTCTTTGTTACTTGAGCCGGGTGACCTCCCTGTAACTAGGGTTCAGGTCTCTGTCCTTTGCTCCTCTGGGATTGCGTCTTGTTCTCAGCCTGGTCAGTAAGACTGCCCTGTAATTAGGGTGCAGGTCATGCGCCTCTTATTTAGGGAGGACTAGGTTCCCCTTCATGCGTTGAGCTGAGTGACCACCCTGTAAGTTGGGTTCAGGTCTCCCCCTTTTCTCTTACTCGTGATGGATTTTCCATTAATCGGCTAGCCCGATGGACCGCCCTGTAAGAAGGGTTCAGGTCCTTTCCCCTGTGGCTCCTTTGGGTTGTTGGGCTACTCACTTTGACCCCACCCTGTAATCAGGGTGCAGGTCTTGTCCCTTTTCCCTTTGTTTTTTCTGAGGGGAGGAAGATTGGTCGAGTTTAACACTGTGGGTCGAGTGACCTCTTTCGATGAGCTCTCTTTCTGTTCTGGGAAGTCCCCCTTTGTTTTGTATGGATGTGTTTGTGAGAGCACGTGATAGAAGTGGGTGTGCAAGCTTTTTAACTTTTATTTATTTATTTTTATTTTTTTAAGTTAAATTGCTGCAGCGCTTTTTCTTTACTCTTCTCAGAATCGGAAAAAGAGCTCAAAGTGTATTAATGTTTTTATCCTCCTCCTCCCCACAAAAGGGAAGAGTAAGGGCTCAGATGTCATCTTTTAGTGCCGTGGACAGTGTGACCTCCCTGTCAACAGGCATCTGGTCTCTTCATTTACGCTGAGTTCCATTTAGTGGGCTGATGACAATGACTGGCCTTTAAGGAGGCGGATTTAGCTCAGGTGCCTGTGACTCACAGGAAGTACAGCATCCCTTAGTACTTGGGCAGCATGGCCACCCTGTATCGAGGGTTCAGGTCTCTGCCCTTTGTTCTTTTGCCACCCTGCTACTTCAGCCGGTTGGTTTGAGTCCTGACCTTGTAATTAAGGGATTGTCTGTGTCCTTCTGCCTGCTGGGGGATATTGAGCTCTGTGGAACCCTGAGCAGTCTGACCGCCCTGTAACTAGGGTCCAGGTCTCTGCCACTTGCTTATTTGCCATTAGGCCATGCTCTGGTCAACTAGTCAGCGTGACAACCCTGTCATTAGGGTACATGTCACAAATATCTATAGAATGGGACATATTGAGCCTTTTGGTACTTTGAGGAGCTTGACCTTCCTGTAATTCAGGTTACGGTCTCTGCTGTTTGGCTAATCCCTGTGACCACCCTGTAATCAGGGTACAGGTTGCATCTCTCTTTTGAAATCTTATGGAATTGGAACCATTTCAGTAACATGGGCACTTTGACCTCCCTGTAACTAGGGTTTGAGTCTTGGAGGCCCTTTGGGGTTCTTGGCATTGTGCTATCTTCACAGCCCTGAGGCGAGGGACTGCCCTGTAATCAGGGCTCTGGTCTTTGCCCTCTAGTCTCTTGGCACTAGGTCAAGTGCAGCCCACTGATCTGAATGAGCACCCTGTAAACAGGGTACAGGTCTCATCAGACACTTTTTATGGTGCCCCCATGAGACTGTGTCCAGAGTCCTGGCCCTTTGCACTGCGCTTTCAACTTGCCTGGAATTGTGCAGCCAAGTCTCCTGCTTTCTGCTCCGCTTACTGTGCTCTTGGAGACCCGACCTCCGGCAGCTGTTGCTGGTAAGCTCAGAAAGGGAGGGTCCTGTGGACTAAGTTTTGGATTAGTCAATCCAGGCAGTTTCCCTTGTGACAATGACTGTGGAACACTTGTCCATTAATTCCATACTGCCCTTACTCATCTAATTCCTCTTGATTTAGCCTGGAGCCCGCCTGGTGTAATAGTTGAAAAGGGGAAATGTGGAGATTGTGCCTCTGGAGTAGGATGGGTTTGGTATTTTTGTCACCCGGTGGGGCTTGGGAGAAGGGGAAAGTCCTTACGGAATTGTCTGAGGACCGCAGAGAACTATCTTGGAGCTGAACAGCCAAGCTGTCTCAGACCCGGAAAACAACACTGTATCAGTAGTTTACGCTCAGTTTGTGTCGGGGATGCGGAGTTGTCGTAAGAGCTTCTGACTGACACACGCCTGTGTGCTCCCTTTCTCTGTTTCAGACAGCTCGAAGCACAAGTGGCCAAGAAGGAAGTGTCAGGAATGTCAAGCAAAGAAGAGTACAGAGGACAAGTCACTGAAGATGGAGGAGAAGGAAAGGGACTCTGGGCACAGTAACCTCTCTGTATCAGGCCTCAGGTCATGTAATTACACTCTACGGGGATCTCGAGCCTTTTAATACCTTGAGCAGCGTGACCGCCCTGTAAGCAGGGTCCAGGCCTGTGCTGTTTTGTCCTTTTCACATTATGCTCCGTTAGCTGGCTAGTGGGAGTGACTGCCCTGTAATCAGGGTGCAAGTCACCTCCTCCTCGCTTTCGAGGGACATTGAGCTCTTTGGTAACTTGAGCAATGTGACCGCCCTGTAACTAGGGTCTGGCTCTCTGCCCACTTGCTCATTTGGCATTATGCCTTGTTGTAGCCCTGTAGTCGGGATGACAACCCTGTAATCAGGGTGCAAGTCATATTCCTTTTGCTTCTGGGGGATGCTGAGCTCTTTGGAACCCTGAGCAGGGTGACTCCCCTCCCTGTAATTCGGAGTCAGGTCTCTGCCATCTTGCTGTTTGCCATCATGCCCTGCTGAGAGTCTACTCACTGTGACCACCTGTAATTCAGGTGCGTGTCACAAGTTTCTGTAGTATGGGAAATACTGAGCCCTTTGATACCTTGTGGGGCGTGACCGCCCTGTAATTCGGGGTCGGGTCTCTGCCCTTTTGCTCCCTGGCTTTATGCACCTTTATCTTTCTAATCGGAAAGACCACACCGTAATTAGGGTGCAGGTCGAAACCCTCTCATTTATCAGGGATTAGGGTTATTTTAGGGCCTTTAGGAGCATGACTGCCTTGTAATCAGGGTTCAGGTCTCAAGTTGTCTTCTGTGATTATGCTCTTTAATTCAGCTAGTCAGAGTGACCACCTTGTAATCAGGGTGAGAGTCACAATCCCCTCGCTTACGGGAGCTACTGATGTCTTTGTTACTTGAGCCAGGTGACCTCCCTGTAACTAGGGTTCAGGTCTCTGTCCTTTGCTCCTCTGGGATTGCGTCTTGTTCTCAGCCTGGTCAGTATGACTGCCCTGTAATTAAGGTGCAGGTCATGCGCCTCTTATTTAGGGAGGACTAGGTTCCCCTTCATGTGTTGAGCTAGTGACCACCCTGTAAGTAGGGTTCAGGTCTCCCCCTTTTCTCTTACTCGTGATGGATTTTCCATTAATCGGCTAGCCCAATGGACCGCCCTGTAAGAAGGGTTCAGGTCCTTTCCCCTGTGGCTCCTTTGGGTTGTTGGGCTACTCACTTTGACCCCACCCTGTAATCAGGGTGCAGGTCTTGTCCCTTTTCCCTTTGTTTTTTTTGAGGGGAGGAAGATTGGTCGAGTTTAACACTGTGGGTCGAGTGACCTCTTTCGATGAGCTCTCTTTCTGTTCTGGGAAGTCCCCCTTTGTTTTGTATGGATGTGTTTGTGAGAGCACGTGATAGAAGTGGGTGTGCAAGCTTTTTAACTTTTATTTATTTATTTTTATTTTTTTAAGTTAAATCGCTGCAGCGCTTTTTCTTTACTCTTCTCAGAATCGGAAAAAAAGCTCAAAGTGTATTAATGTTTTGATCCTCCTCCTCCCCACAAAAGGGAAGAGTAAGGGCTCAGATGTCATCTTTTAGTGCCGTGGACAGTGTGACCTCCCTGTCAACAGGCATCTGGTCTCTTCATTTACGCTGAGTTCCATTTAGTGGGCTGATGACAATGACTGGCCTTTAAGGAGGCGGATTTAGCTCAGGTGCCTGTGACTCACAGGAAGTACAGCATCCCTTAGTACTTGGGCAGCATGGCCACCCTGTATCGAGGGTTCAGGTCTCTGCCCTTTGTTCTTTTGCCACCCTGCTACTTCAGCCGGTTGGTTTGAGTCCTAACCTTGTAATTAAGGGATTGTCTGTGTCCTTCTGCCTGCTGGGGGATATTGAGCTCTGTGGAACCCTGAGCAGTCTGACCGCCCTGTAACTAGGGTCCAGGTCTCTGCCACTTGCTTATTTGCCATTAGGCCATGCTCTGGTCAACTAGTCAGCGTGACAACCCTGTCATTAGGGTACATGTCACAAATATCTATAGAATGGGACATATTGAGCCTTTTGGTACTTTGAGGAGCTTGACCTTCCTGTAATTCAGGTTACGGTCTCTGCTGTTTGGCTAATCCCTGTGACCACCCTGTAATCAGGGTACAGGTTGCATCTCTCTTTTGAAATCTTATGGAATTGGAACCATTTCAGTAACATGGGCACTTTGACCTCCCTGTAACTAGGGTTTGAGTCTTGGAGGCCCTTTGGGGTTCTTGGCATTGTGCTGTCTTCACAGCCCTGAGGCGAGGGACTGCCCTGTAATCAGGGCTCTGGTCTTTGCCCTCTAGTCTCTTGGCACTAGGTCAAGTGCAGCCCACTGATCTGAATGAGCACCCTGTAAACAGGGTACAGGTCTCATCAGACACTTTTTATGGTGCCCCCATGAGACTGTGTCCAGAGTCCTGGCCCTTTGCACTGCGCTTTCAACTTGCCTGGAATTGTGCAGCCAAGTCTCCTGCTTTCTGCTCCGCTTACTGTGCTCTTGGAGACCCGACCTCCGGCAGCTGTTGCTGGTAAGCTCAGAAAGGGAGGGTCCTGTGGACTAAGTTTTGGATTAGTCAATCCAGGCAGTTTCCCTTGTGACAATGACTGTGGAACACTTGTCCATTAATTCCATACTGCCCTTACTCATCTAATTCCTCTTGATTTAGCCTGGAGCCCGCCTGGTGTAATAGTTGTCAAGGGGAAATGTGGAGATTGTGCCTCTGGAGTAGGATGGGTTTGGTATTTTTGTCACCCGGTGGGGCTTGGGAGAAGGGGAAAGTCCTTACGGAATTGTCTGAGGACCGCAGAGAACTATCTTGGAGCTGAACAGCCAAGCTGTCTCAGACCCGGAAAACAACACTGTATCAGTAGTTTACGCTCAGTTTGTGTCGGGGATGCGGAGTTGTCGTAAGAGCTTCTGACTGACACACGCCTCTGTGCTCCCTTTCTCTGTTTCAGACAGCTCGAAGCACAAGTGGCCAAGAAGGAAGTGTCAGGAATGTCAAGCAAAGAAGAGTACAGAGGACAAGTCACTGAAGATGGAGGAGAAGGAAAGGGACTCTGGGCACAGTAACCTCTCTGTATCAGGCCTCAGGTCATGTAATTACACTCTACGGGGATCTCGAGCCTTTTAATACCTTGAGCAGCGTGACCGCCCTGTAAGCAGGGTCCAGGCCTGTGCTGTTTTGTCCTTTTCACATTATGCTCCGTTAGCTGGCTAGTGGGAGTGACTGCCCTGTAATCAGGGTGCAAGTCACCTCCTCCTCGCTTTCGAGGGACATTGAGCTCTTTGGTAACTTGAGCAATGTGACCGCCCTGTAACTAGGGTCTGGCTCTCTGCCCACTTGCTCATTTGGCATTATGCCTTGTTGTAGCCCTGTAGTCGGGATGACAACCCTGTAATCAGGGTGCAAGTCATATTCCTTTTGCTTCTGGGGGATGCTGAGCTCTTTGGAACCCTGAGCAGGGTGACTCCCCTCCCTGTAATTCGGAGTCAGGTCTCTGCCATCTTGCTGTTTGCCATCATGCCCTGCTGAGAGTCTACTCACTGTGACCACCTGTAATTCAGGTGCGTGTCACAAGTTTCTGTAGTATGGGAAATACTGAGCCCTTTGATACCTTGTGGGGCGTGACCGCCCTGTAATTCGGGGTCGGGTCTCTGCCCTTTTGCTCCCTGGCTTTATGCACCTTTATCTTTCTAATCGGAAAGACCACACCGTAATTAGGGTGCAGGTCGAAACCCTCTCATTTATCAGGGATTAGGGTTATTTTAGGGCCTTTAGGAGCATGACTGCCTTGTAATCAGGGTTCAGGTCTCAAGTTGTCTTCTGTGATTATGCTCTTTAATTCAGCTAGTCAGAGTGACCACCTTGTAATCAGGGTGAGAGTCACAATCCCCTCGCTTACGGGAGCTACTGATGTCTTTGTTACTTGAGCCAGGTGACCTCCCTGTAACTAGGGTTCAGGTCTCTGTCCTTTGCTCCTCTGGGATTGCGTCTTGTTCTCAGCCTGGTCAGTATGACTGCCCTGTAATTAAGGTGCAGGTCATGCGCCTCTTATTTAGGGAGGACTAGGTTCCCCTTCATGTGTTGAGCTAGTGACCACCCTGTAAGTAGGGTTCAGGTCTCCCCCTTTTCTCTTACTCGTGATGGATTTTCCATTAATCGGCTAGCCCAATGGACCGCCCTGTAAGAAGGGTTCAGGTCCTTTCCCCTGTGGCTCCTTTGGGTTGTTGGGCTACTCACTTTGACCCCACCCTGTAATCAGGGTGCAGGTCTTGTCCCTTTTCCCTTTGTTTTTTTTGAGGGGAGGAAGATTGGTCGAGTTTAACACTGTGGGTCGAGTGACCTCTTTCGATGAGCTCTCTTTCTGTTCTGGGAAGTCCCCCTTTGTTTTGTATGGATGTGTTTGTGAGAGCACGTGATAGAAGTGGGTGTGCAAGCTTTTTAACTTTTATTTATTTATTTTTATTTTTTTAAGTTAAATCGCTGCAGCGCTTTTTCTTTACTCTTCTCAGAATCGGAAAAAAAGCTCAAAGTGTATTAATGTTTTGATCCTCCTCCTCCCCACAAAAGGGAAGAGTAAGGGCTCAGATGTCATCTTTTAGTGCCGTGGACAGTGTGACCTCCCTGTCAACAGGCATCTGGTCTCTTCATTTACGCTGAGTTCCATTTAGTGGGCTGATGACAATGACTGGCCTTTAAGGAGGCGGATTTAGCTCAGGTGCCTGTGACTCACAGGAAGTACAGCATCCCTTAGTACTTGGGCAGCATGGCCACCCTGTATCGAGGGTTCAGGTCTCTGCCCTTTGTTCTTTTGCCACCCTGCTACTTCAGCCGGTTGGTTTGAGTCCTAACCTTGTAATTAAGGGATTGTCTGTGTCCTTCTGCCTGCTGGGGGATATTGAGCTCTGTGGAACCCTGAGCAGTCTGACCGCCCTGTAACTAGGGTCCAGGTCTCTGCCACTTGCTTATTTGCCATTAGGCCATGCTCTGGTCAACTAGTCAGCGTGACAACCCTGTCATTAGGGTACATGTCACAAATATCTATAGAATGGGACATATTGAGCCTTTTGGTACTTTGAGGAGCTTGACCTTCCTGTAATTCAGGTTACGGTCTCTGCTGTTTGGCTAATCCCTGTGACCACCCTGTAATCAGGGTACAGGTTGCATCTCTCTTTTGAAATCTTATGGAATTGGAACCATTTCAGTAACATGGGCACTTTGACCTCCCTGTAACTAGGGTTTGAGTCTTGGAGGCCCTTTGGGGTTCTTGGCATTGTGCTGTCTTCACAGCCCTGAGGCGAGGGACTGCCCTGTAATCAGGGCTCTGGTCTTTGCCCTCTAGTCTCTTGGCACTAGGTCAAGTGCAGCCCACTGATCTGAATGAGCACCCTGTAAACAGGGTACAGGTCTCATCAGACACTTTTTATGGTGCCCCCATGAGACTGTGTCCAGAGTCCTGGCCCTTTGCACTGCGCTTTCAACTTGCCTGGAATTGTGCAGCCAAGTCTCCTGCTTTCTGCTCCGCTTACTGTGCTCTTGGAGACCCGACCTCCGGCAGCTGTTGCTGGTAAGCTCAGAAAGGGAGGGTCCTGTGGACTAAGTTTTGGATTAGTCAATCCAGGCAGTTTCCCTTGTGACAATGACTGTGGAACACTTGTCCATTAATTCCATACTGCCCTTACTCATCTAATTCCTCTTGATTTAGCCTGGAGCCCGCCTGGTGTAATAGTTGTCAAGGGGAAATGTGGAGATTGTGCCTCTGGAGTAGGATGGGTTTGGTATTTTTGTCACCCGGTGGGGCTTGGGAGAAGGGGAAAGTCCTTACGGAATTGTCTGAGGACCGCAGAGAACTATCTTGGAGCTGAACAGCCAAGCTGTCTCAGACCCGGAAAACAACACTGTATCAGTAGTTTACGCTCAGTTTGTGTCGGGGATGCGGAGTTGTCGTAAGAGCTTCTGACTGACACACGCCTCTGTGCTCCCTTTCTCTGTTTCAGACAGCTCGAAGCACAAGTGGCCAAGAAGGAAGTGTCAGGAATGTCAAGCAAAGAAGAGTACAGAGGACAAGTCACTGAAGATGGAGGAGAAGGAAAGGGACTCTGGGCACAGTAACCTCTCTGTATCAGGCCTCAGGTCATGTAATTACACTCTACGGGGATCTCGAGCCTTTTAATACCTTGAGCAGCGTGACCGCCCTGTAAGCAGGGTCCAGGCCTGTGCTGTTTTGTCCTTTTCACATTATGCTCCGTTAGCTGGCTAGTGGGAGTGACTGCCCTGTAATCAGGGTGCAAGTCACCTCCTCCTCGCTTTCGAGGGACATTGAGCTCTTTGGTAACTTGAGCAATGTGACCGCCCTGTAACTAGGGTCTGGCTCTCTGCCCACTTGCTCATTTGGCATTACGCCGTACACTGGCTGACTACTCAGCGTGACAGCCCTTTCGTTTGGGTGCCTGTCACAAGTATCTATAGAATGGGACATATTGAGCCTTTTGGTAGTCCCTTTGTAATAGGGACTTTTGGTACTTTGAGGAGCTTGACCTTCCTGTAATTCAGGTTACGGTCTCTGCTGTTTGGCTAATCCCTGTGACCACCCTGTAATCAGGGTACAGGTTGCATCTCTCTTTTGAAATCTTGTGGAATTGGAACCATTTCAGTAACATGGGCACTTTGACCTCCCTGTAACTAGGGTTTGAGTCTTGGAGGCCCTTTGGGGCTCTTGGCATTGTGCTATCTTCACAGCCCTGAGGCGAGGGACTGCCCTGTAATCAGGGCTCTGGTCTTTGCCCTCTAGTCTCTTGGCACTAGGTCAAGTGCAGCCCACTGATCTGAATGAGCACCCTGTAAACAGGGTACAGGTCTCATCAGACACTTTTTATGGTGCCCCCATGAGACTGTGTCCAGAGTCCTGGCCCTTTGCACTGCGCTTTCAACTTGCCTGGAATTGTGCAGCCAAGTCTCCTGCTTTCTGCTCCGCTTACTGTGCTCTTGGAGACCCGACCTCCGGCAGCTGTTGCTGGTAAGCTCAGAAAGGGAGGGTCCTGTGGACTAAGTTTTGGATTAGTCAATCCAGGCAGTTTCCCTTGTGACAATGACTGTGGAACACTTGTCCATTAATTCCATACTGCCCTTACTCATCTAATTCCTCTTGATTTAGCCTGGAGCCCGCCTGGTGTAATAGTTGTCAAGGGGAAATGTGGAGATTGTGCCTCTGGAGTAGGATGGGTTTGGTATTTTTGTCACCCGGTGGGGCTTGGGAGAAGGGGAAAGTCCTTACGGAATTGTCTGAGGACCGCAGAGAACTATCTTGGAGCTGAACAGCCAAGCTGTCTCAGACCCGGAAAACAACACTGTATCAGTAGTTTACGCTCAGTTTGTGTCGGGGATGCGGAGTTGTCGTAAGAGCTTCTGACTGACACACGCCTGTGTGCTCCCTTTCTCTGTTTCAGACAGCTCGAAGCACAAGTGGCCAAGAAGGAAGTGTCAGGAATGTCAAGCAAAGAAGAGGACAGAGGACAAGTCACTGAAGATGGAGGAGAAGGAAAGGGACTCTGGGCACAGTAACCTCTCTGTATCAGGCCTCAGGTCATGTAATTACACTCTACGGGGATCTCGAGCCTTTTAATACCTTGAGCAGCGTGACCGCCCTGTAAGCAGGGTCCAGGCCTGTGCTGTTTTGTCCTTTTCACATTATGCTCCGTTAGCTGGCTAGTGGGAGTGACTGCCCTGTAATCAGGGTGCAAGTCACCTCCTCCTCGCTTTCGAGGGACATTGAGCTCTTTGGTAACTTGAGCAATGTGACCGCCCTGTAACTAGGGTCTGGCTCTCTGCCCACTTGCTCATTTGGCATTACGCCGTACACTGGCTGACTACTCAGCGTGACAGCCCTTTCGTTTGGGTGCCTGTCACAAGTATCTATAGAATGGGACATATTGAGCCTTTTGGTACTTTGAGGAGCTTGACCTTCCTGTAATTCAGGTTACGGTCTCTGCTGTTTGGCTAATCCCTGTGACCACCCTGTAATCAGGGTACAGGTTGCATCTCTCTTTTGAAATCTTATGGAATTGGAACCATTTCAGTAACATGGGCACTTTGACCTCCCTGTAACTAGGGTTTGAGTCTTGGAGGCCCTTTGGGGTTCTTGGCATTGTGCTGTCTTCACAGCCCTGAGGCGAGGGACTGCCCTGTAATCAGGGCTCTGGTCTTTGCCCTCTAGTCTCTTGGCACTAGGTCAAGTGCAGCTCACTGATCTGAATGAGCACCCTGTAAACAGGGTACAGGTCTCATCAGACACTTTTTATGGTGCCCCCATGAGACTGTGTCCAGAGTCCTGGCCCTTTGCACTGTGCTTTCAACTTGCCTGGAATTGTGCAGCCAAGTCTCCTGCTTTCTGCTCCGCTTACTGTGCTCTTGGAGACCCGACCTCCGGCAGCTGTTGCTGGTAAGCTCAGAAAGGGAGGGTCCTGTGGACTAAGTTTTGGATTAGTCAATCCAGGCAGTTTCCCTTGTGACAATGACTGTGGAACACTTGTCCATTAATTCCATACTGCCCTTACTCATCTAATTCCTCTTGATTTAGCCTGGAGCCCGCCTGGTGTAATAGTTGTCAAGGGGAAATGTGGAGATTGTGCCTCTGGAGTAGGATGGGTTTGGTATTTTTGTCACCCGGTGGGGCTTGGGAGAAGGGGAAAGTCCTTACGGAATTGTCTGAGGACCGCAGAGAACTATCTTGGAGCTGAACAGCCAAGCTGTCTCAGACCCGGAAAACAACACTGTATCAGTAGTTTACGCTCAGTTTGTGTCGGGGATGCGGAGTTGTCGTAAGAGCTTCTGACTGACACACGCCTCTGTGCTCCCTTTCTCTGTTTCAGGACAGCTCGAAGCACAAGTGGCCAAGAAGGAAGTGTCAGGAATGTCAAGCAAAGAAGAGGACAGAGGACAAGTCACTGAAGATGGAGGAGAAGGAAAGGGACTCTGGGCGCAGTAACCTCTCTGTATCAGGCCTCAGGTCATGTAATTACACTCTACGGGGATCTCGAGCCTTTTAATACCTTGAGCAGCGTGACCGCCCTGTAAGCAGGGTCCAGGCCTGTGCTGTTTTGTCCTTTTCACATTATGCTCCGTTAGCTGGCTAGTGGGAGTGACTGCCCTGTAATCAGGGTGCAAGTCACCTCCTCCTCGCTTTCGAGGGACATTGAGCTCTTTGGTAACTTGAGCAATGTGACCGCCCTGTAACTAGGGTCTGGCTCTCTGCCCACTTGCTCATTTGGCATTATGCCTTGTTGTAGCCCTGTAGTCGGGATGACAACCCTGTAATCAGGGTGCAAGTCATATTCCTTTTGCTTCTGGGGGATGCTGAGCTCTTTGGAACCCTGAGCAGGGTGACTCGCCTCCCTGTAATTCGGAGTCAGGTCTCTGCCATCTTGCTGTTTGCCATCATGCCCTGCTGAGAGTCTACTCACTGTGACCACCTGTAATTCAGGTGCGTGTCACAAGTTTCTGTAGTATGGGAAATACTGAGCCCTTTGATACCTTGTGGGGCGTGACCGCCCTGTAATTCGGGGTCGGGTCTCTGCCCTTTTGCTCCCTGGCTTTATGCACCTTTATCTTTCTAATCGGAAAGACCACACCGTAATTAGGGTGCAGGTCGAAACCCTCTCATTTATCAGGGATTAGGGTTATTTTAGGGCCTTTAGGAGCATGACCGCCTTGTAATCAGGGTTCAGGTCTCAAGTTGTCTTCTGTGATTATGCTCTTTAATTCAGCTAGTCAGAGTGACCACCTTGTAATCAGGGTGAGAGTCACAATCCCCTCGCTTAACGGGAGCTACTGATGTCTTTGTTACTTGAGCCAGGTGACCTCCCTGTAACTAGGGTTCAGGTCTCTGTCCTTTGCTCCTCTGGGACTGCGTCTTGTTCTCAGCCTGGTCAGTAAGACTGCCCTGTAATTAGGGTGCAGGTCATGCGCCTCTTATTTAGGGAGGACTAGGTTCCCCTTCATGCGTTGAGCTGAGTGACCACCCTGTAAGTTGGGTTCAGGTCTCCCCCTTTTCTCTTACTCGTGATGGATTTTCCATTAATCGGCTAGCCCGATGGACCGCCCTGTAAGAAGGGTTCAGGTCCTTTCCCCTGTGGCTCCTTTGGGTTGTTGGGCTACTCACTTTGACCCCACCCTGTAATCAGGGTGCAGGTCTTGTCCCTTTTCCCTTTGTTTTTTTTGAGGGGAGGAAGATTGGTCGAGTTTAACACTGTGGGTCGAGTGACCTCTTTCGATGAGCTCTCTTTCTGTTCTGGAAAGTCCCCCTTTGTTTTGTATGGATGTGTTTGTGAGAGCACGTGATAGAAGTGGGTGTGCAAGCTTTTTAACTTTTATTTATTTATTTTTATTTTTTTAAGTTAAATCGCTGCAGCGCTTTTTCTTTACTCTTCTCAGAATCGGAAAAAGAGCTCAAAGTGTATTAATGTTTTTATCCTCCTCCTCCCCACAAAAGGGAAGAGTAAGGGCTCAGATGTCATCTTTTAGTGCCGTGGACAGTGTGACCTCCCTGTCAACAGGCATCTGGTCTCTCCATTTAGGCTGAGTTCCATTTAGTGGGCTGATGACAATGACTGGCCTTTAAGGAGGCGGATTTAGCTCAGGTGCCTGTGACTCACAGGAAGTACAGCATCCCTTAGTACTTGGGCAGCATGGCCACCCTGTATCGAGGGTTCAGGTCTCTGCCCTTTGTTCTTTTGCCACCCTGCTACTTCAGCTGGTTGGTTTGAGTCCTGACCTTGTAATTAAGGGATTGTCTGTGTCCTTCTGCCTGCTGGGGGATATTGAGCTCTGTGGAACCCTGAGCAGTCTGACCGCCCTGTAACTAGGGTCCAGGTCTCTGCCACTTGCTTATTTGCCATTAGGCCATGCTCTGGTCAACTAGTCAGCGTGACAACCCTGTCATTAGGGTACAAATGTCACAAATATCTATAGAATGGGACATATTGAGCCTTTTGGTACTTTGAGGAGCTTGACCTTCCTGTAATTCAGGTTACGGTCTCTGCTGTTTGGCTAATCCCTGTGACCACCCTGTAATCAGGGTACAGGTTGCATCTCTCTTTTGAAATCTTATGGAATTGGAACCATTTCAGTAACATGGGCACTTTGACCTCCCTGTAACTAGGGTTTGAGTCTTGGAGGCCCTTTGGGGTTCTTGGCATTGTGCTGTCTTCACAGCCCTGAGGCGAGGGACTGCCCTGTAATCAGGGCTCTGGTCTTTGCCCTCTAGTCTCTTGGCACTAGGTCAAGTGCAGCCCACTGATCTGAATGAGCACCCTGTAAACAGGGTACAGGTCTCATCAGACACTTTTTATGGTGCCCCCATGAGACTGTGTCCAGAGTCCTGGCCCTTTGCACTGCGCTTTCAACTTGCCTGGAATTGTGCAGCCAAGTCTCCTGCTTTCTGCTCCGCTTACTGTGCTCTTGGAGACCCGACCTCCGGCAGCTGTTGCTGGTAAGCTCAGAAAGGGAGGGTCCTGTGGACTAAGTTTTGGATTAGTCAATCCAGGCAGTTTCCCTTGTGACAATGACTGTGGAACACTTGTCCATTAATTCCATACTGCCCTTACTCATCTAATTCCTCTTGATTTAGCCTGGAGCCCGCCTGGTGTAATAGTTGTCAAGGGGAAATGTGGAGATTGTGCCTCTGGAGTAGGATGGGTTTGGTATTTTTGTCACCCGGTGGGGCTTGGGAGAAGGGGAAAGTCCTTACGGAATTGTCTGAGGACCGCAGAGAACTATCTTGGAGCTGAACAGCCAAGCTGTCTCAGACCCGGAAAACAACACTGTATCAGTAGTTTACGCTCAGTTTGTGTCGGGGATGCGGAGTTGTCGTAAGAGCTTCTGACTGACACACGCCTGTGTGCTCCCTTTCTCTGTTTCAGACAGCTCGAAGCACAAGTGGCCAAGAAGGAAGTGTCAGGAATGTCAAGCAAAGAAGAGTACAGAGGACAAGTCACTGAAGATGGAGGAGAAGGAAAGGGACTCTGGGCGCAGTAACCTCTCTGTATCAGGCCTCAGGTCATGTAATTACACTCTACGGGGATCTCGAGCCTTTTAATACCTTGAGCAGCGTGACTGCCCTGTAAGCAGGGTCCAGGCCTGTGCTGTTTTGTCCTTTTCACATTATGCTCCGTTAGCTGGCTAGTGGGAGTGACTGCCCTGTAATCAGGGTGCAAGTCACCTCCTCTTCGCTTTCGAGGGACATTGAGCTCTTTGGTAACTTGAGCAATGTGACCGCCCTGTAACTAGGGTCTGGCTCTCTGCCCACTTGCTCATTTGGCATTACGCCGTACACTGGCTGACTACTCAGCGTGACAGCCCTTTCGTTTGGGTGCCTGTCACAAGTATCTATAGAATGGGACATATTGAGCCTTTTGGTACTTTGAGGAGCTTGACCTTCCTGTAATTCAGGTTACGGTCTCTACTGTTTGGCTAATCCCTGTGACCACCCTGTAATCAGGGTACAGGTTGCATCTCTCTTTTGAAATCTTATGGAATTGGAACCATTTCAGTAACATGGGCACTTTGACCTCCCTGTAACTAGGGTTTGAGTCTTGGAGGCCCTTTGGGGTTCTTGGCATTGTGCTTTCTTCACAGCCTGAGGCGAGGGACTGCCCTGTAATCAGGGCTCTGGTCTTTGCCCTCTTGTCTCTTGGCACTAGGTCAAGTGCAGTGCTTCACTGATCTGAATGAGCACCCTGTAAACAGGGTACAGGTCTCATCAGACACTTTTTATGGTGCCCCCATGAGACTGTGTCCAGAGTCCTGGCCCTTTGCACTGCGCTTTCAACTTGCCTGGAATTGTGCAGCCAAGTCTCCTGCTTTCTGCTCCGCTTACTGTGCTCTTGGAGACCCGACCTCCGGCAGCTGTTGCTGGTAAGCTCAGAAAGGGAGGGTCCTGTGGACTAAGTTTTGGATTAGTCAATCCAGGCAGTTTCCCTTGTGACAATGACTGTGGAACACTTGTCCATTAATTCCATACTGCCCTTACTCATCTAATTCCTCTTGATTTAGCCTGGAGCCCGCCTGGTGTAATAGTTGTCAAGGGGAAATGTGGAGATTGTGCCTCTGGAGTAGGATGGGTTTGGTATTTTTGTCACCCGGTGGGGCTTGGGAGAAGGGGAAAGTCCTTACGGAATTGTCTGAGGACCGCAGAGAACTATCTTGGAGCTGAACAGCCAAGCTGTCTCAGACCCGGAAAACAACACTGTATCAGTAGTTTACGCTCAGTTTGTGTCGGGGATGCGGAGTTGTCGTAAGAGCTTCTGACTGACACACGCCTGTGTGCTCCCTTTCTCTGTTTCAGACAGCTCGAAGCACAAGTGGCCAAGAAGGAAGTGTCAGGAATGTCAAGCAAAGAAGAGGACAGAGGACAAGTCACTGAAGATGGAGGAGAAGGAAAGGGACTCTGGGCACAGTAACCTCTCTGTATCAGGCCTCAGGTCATGTAATTACACTCTACGGGGATCTCGAGCCTTTTAATACCTTGAGCAGCGTGACCGCCCTGTAAGCAGGGTCCAGGCCTGTGCTGTTTTGTCCTTTTCACATTATGCTCCGTTAGCTGGCTAGTGGGAGTGACTGCCCTGTAATCAGGGTGCAAGTCACCTCCTCCTCGCTTTCGAGGGACATTGAGCTCTTTGGTAACTTGAGCAATGTGACCGCCCTGTAACTAGGGTCTGGCTCTCTGCCCACTTGCTCATTTGGCATTACGCCGTACACTGGCTGACTACTCAGCGTGACAGCCCTTTCGTTTGGGTGCCTGTCACAAGTATCTATAGAATGGGACATATTGAGCCTTTTGGTACTTTGAGGAGCTTGACCTTCCTGTAATTCAGGTTACGGTCTCTGCTGTTTGGCTAATCCCTGTGACCACCCTGTAATCAGGGTACAGGTTGCATCTCTCTTTTGAAATCTTATGGAATTGGAACCATTTCAGTAACATGGGCACTTTGACCTCCCTGTAACTAGGGTTTGAGTCTTGGAGGCCCTTTGGGGTTCTTGGCATTGTGCTGTCTTCACAGCCCTGAGGCGAGGGACTGCCCTGTAATCAGGGCTCTGGTCTTTGCCCTCTAGTCTCTTGGCACTAGGTCAAGTGCAGCTCACTGATCTGAATGAGCACCCTGTAAACAGGGTACAGGTCTCATCAGACACTTTTTATGGTGCCCCCATGAGACTGTGTCCAGAGTCCTGGCCCTTTGCACTGTGCTTTCAACTTGCCTGGAATTGTGCAGCCAAGTCTCCTGCTTTCTGCTCCGCTTACTGTGCTCTTGGAGACCCGACCTCCGGCAGCTGTTGCTGGTAAGCTCAGAAAGGGAGGGTCCTGTGGACTAAGTTTTGGATTAGTCAATCCAGGCAGTTTCCCTTGTGACAATGACTGTGGAACACTTGTCCATTAATTCCATACTGCCCTTACTCATCTAATTCCTCTTGATTTAGCCTGGAGCCCGCCTGGTGTAATAGTTGTCAAGGGGAAATGTGGAGATTGTGCCTCTGGAGTAGGATGGGTTTGGTATTTTTGTCACCCGGTGGGGCTTGGGAGAAGGGGAAAGTCCTTACGGAATTGTCTGAGGACCGCAGAGAACTATCTTGGAGCTGAACAGCCAAGCTGTCTCAGACCCGGAAAACAACACTGTATCAGTAGTTTACGCTCAGTTTGTGTCGGGGATGCGGAGTTGTCGTAAGAGCTTCTGACTGACACACGCCTGTGTGCTCCCTTTCTCTGTTTCAGGACAGCTCGAAGCACAAGTGGCCAAGAAGGAAGTGTCAGGAATGTCAAGCAAAGAAGAGGACAGAGGACAAGTCACTGAAGATGGAGGAGAAGGAAAGGGACTCTGGGCGCAGTAACCTCTCTGTATCAGGCCTCAGGTCATGTAATTACACTCTACGGGGATCTCGAGCCTTTTAATACCTTGAGCAGCGTGACCGCCCTGTAAGCAGGGTCCAGGCCTGTGCTGTTTTGTCCTTTTCACATTATGCTCCGTTAGCTGGCTAGTGGGAGTGACTGCCCTGTAATCAGGGTGCAAGTCACCTCCTCCTCGCTTTCGAGGGACATTGAGCTCTTTGGTAACTTGAGCAATGTGACCGCCCTGTAACTAGGGTCTGGCTCTCTGCCCACTTGCTCATTTGGCATTATGCCTTGTTGTAGCCCTGTAGTCGGGATGACAACCCTGTAATCAGGGTGCAAGTCATATTCCTTTTGCTTCTGGGGGATGCTGAGCTCTTTGGAACCCTGAGCAGGGTGACTCGCCTCCCTGTAATTCGGAGTCAGGTCTCTGCCATCTTGCTGTTTGCCATCATGCCCTGCTGAGAGTCTACTCACTGTGACCACCTGTAATTCAGGTGCGTGTCACAAGTTTCTGTAGTATGGGAAATACTGAGCCCTTTGATACCTTGTGGGGCGTGACCGTCCTGTAATTCGGGGTCGGGTCTCTGCCCTTTTGCTCCCTGGCTTTATGCACCTTTATCTTTCTAATCGGAAAGACCACACCGTAATTAGGGTGCAGGTCGAAACCCTCTCATTTATCAGGGATTAGGGTTATTTTAGGGCCTTTAGGAGCATGACCGCCTTGTAATCAGGGTTCAGGTCTCAAGTTGTCTTCTGTGATTATGCTCTTTAATTCAGCTAGTCAGAGTGACCACCTTGTAATCAGGGTGAGAGTCACAATCCCCTCGCTTAACGGGAGCTACTGATGTCTTTGTTACTTGAGCCAGGTGACCTCCCTGTAACTAGGGTTCAGGTCTCTGTCCTTTGCTCCTCTGGGACTGCGTCTTGTTCTCAGCCTGGTCAGTAAGACTGCCCTGTAATTAGGGTGCAGGTCATGCGCCTCTTATTTAGGGAGGACTAGGTTCCCCTTCATGCGTTGAGCTGAGTGACCACCCTGTAAGTTGGGTTCAGGTCTCCCCCTTTTCTCTTACTCGTGATGGATTTTCCATTAATCGGCTAGCCCGATGGACCGCCCTGTAAGAAGGGTTCAGGTCCTTTCCCCTGTGGCTCCTTTGGGTTGTTGGGCTACTCACTTTGACCCCACCCTGTAATCAGGGTGCAGGTCTTGTCCCTTTTCCCTTTGTTTTTTTTGAGGGGAGGAAGATTGGTCGAGTTTAACACTGTGGGTCGAGTGACCTCTTTCGATGAGCTCTCTTTCTGTTCTGGAAAGTCCCCCTTTGTTTTGTATGGATGTGTTTGTGAGAGCACGTGATAGAAGTGGGTGTGCAAGCTTTTTAACTTTTATTTATTTATTTTTATTTTTTTAAGTTAAATCGCTGCAGCGCTTTTTCTTTACTCTTCTCAGAATCGGAAAAAGAGCTCAAAGTGTATTAATGTTTTTATCCTCCTCCTCCCCACAAAAGGGAAGAGTAAGGGCTCAGATGTCATCTTTTAGTGCCGTGGACAGTGTGACCTCCCTGTCAACAGGCATCTGGTCTCTCCATTTAGGCTGAGTTCCATTTAGTGGGCTGATGACAATGACTGGCCTTTAAGGAGGCGGATTTAGCTCAGGTGCCTGTGACTCACAGGAAGTACAGCATCCCTTAGTACTTGGGCAGCATGGCCACCCTGTATCGAGGGTTCAGGTCTCTGCCCTTTGTTCTTTTGCCACCCTGCTACTTCAGCTGGTTGGTTTGAGTCCTGACCTTGTAATTAAGGGATTGTCTGTGTCCTTCTGCCTGCTGGGGGATATTGAGCTCTGTGGAACCCTGAGCAGTCTGACCGCCCTGTAACTAGGGTCCAGGTCTCTGCCACTTGCTTATTTGCCATTAGGCCATGCTCTGGTCAACTAGTCAGCGTGACAACCCTGTCATTAGGGTACAAATGTCACAAATATCTATAGAATGGGACATATTGAGCCTTTTGGTACTTTGAGGAGCTTGACCTTCCTGTAATTCAGGTTACGGTCTCTGCTGTTTGGCTAATCCCTGTGACCACCCTGTAATCAGGGTACAGGTTGCATCTCTCTTTTGAAATCTTATGGAATTGGAACCATTTCAGTAACATGGGCACTTTGACCTCCCTGTAACTAGGGTTTGAGTCTTGGAGGCCCTTTGGGGTTCTTGGCATTGTGCTGTCTTCACAGCCCTGAGGCGAGGGACTGCCCTGTAATCAGGGCTCTGGTCTTTGCCCTCTAGTCTCTTGGCACTAGGTCAAGTGCAGCCCACTGATCTGAATGAGCACCCTGTAAACAGGGTACAGGTCTCATCAGACACTTTTTATGGTGCCCCCATGAGACTGTGTCCAGAGTCCTGGCCCTTTGCACTGCGCTTTCAACTTGCCTGGAATTGTGCAGCCAAGTCTCCTGCTTTCTGCTCCGCTTACTGTGCTCTTGGAGACCCGACCTCCGGCAGCTGTTGCTGGTAAGCTCAGAAAGGGAGGGTCCTGTGGACTAAGTTTTGGATTAGTCAATCCAGGCAGTTTCCCTTGTGACAATGACTGTGGAACACTTGTCCATTAATTCCATACTGCCCTTACTCATCTAATTCCTCTTGATTTAGCCTGGAGCCCGCCTGGTGTAATAGTTGTCAAGGGGAAATGTGGAGATTGTGCCTCTGGAGTAGGATGGGTTTGGTATTTTTGTCACCCGGTGGGGCTTGGGAGAAGGGGAAAGTCCTTACGGAATTGTCTGAGGACCGCAGAGAACTATCTTGGAGCTGAACAGCCAAGCTGTCTCAGACCCGGAAAACAACACTGTATCAGTAGTTTACGCTCAGTTTGTGTCGGGGATGCGGAGTTGTCGTAAGAGCTTCTGACTGACACACGCCTGTGTGCTCCCTTTCTCTGTTTCAGACAGCTCGAAGCACAAGTGGCCAAGAAGGAAGTGTCAGGAATGTCAAGCAAAGAAGAGGACAGAGGACAAGTCACTGAAGATGGAGGAGAAGGAAAGGGACTCTGGGCACAGTAACCTCTCTGTATCAGGCCTCAGGTCATGTAATTACACTCTACGGGGATCTCGAGCCTTTTAATACCTTGAGCAGCGTGACCGCCCTGTAAGCAGGGTCCAGGCCTGTGCTGTTTTGTCCTTTTCACATTATGCTCCGTTAGCTGGCTAGTGGGAGTGACTGCCCTGTAATCAGGGTGCAAGTCACCTCCTCCTCGCTTTCGAGGGACATTGAGCTCTTTGGTAACTTGAGCAATGTGACCGCCCTGTAACTAGGGTCTGGCTCTCTGCCCACTTGCTCATTTGGCATTACGCCGTACACTGGCTGACTACTCAGCGTGACAGCCCTTTCGTTTGGGTGCCTGTCACAAGTATCTATAGAATGGGACATATTGAGCCTTTTGGTACTTTGAGGAGCTTGACCTTCCTGTAATTCAGGTTACGGTCTCTGCTGTTTGGCTAATCCCTGTGACCACCCTGTAATCAGGGTACAGGTTGCATCTCTCTTTTGAAATCTTATGGAATTGGAACCATTTCAGTAACATGGGCACTTTGACCTCCCTGTAACTAGGGTTTGAGTCTTGGAGGCCCTTTGGGGTTCTTGGCATTGTGCTGTCTTCACAGCCCTGAGGCGAGGGACTGCCCTGTAATCAGGGCTCTGGTCTTTGCCCTCTAGTCTCTTGGCACTAGGTCAAGTGCAGCTCACTGATCTGAATGAGCACCCTGTAAACAGGGTACAGGTCTCATCAGACACTTTTTATGGTGCCCCCATGAGACTGTGTCCAGAGTCCTGGCCCTTTGCACTGTGCTTTCAACTTGCCTGGAATTGTGCAGCCAAGTCTCCTGCTTTCTGCTCCGCTTACTGTGCTCTTGGAGACCCGACCTCTGGCAGCTGTTGCTGGTAAGCTCAGAAAGGGAGGGTCCTGTGGACTAAGTTTTGGATTAGTCAATCCAGGCAGTTTCCCTTGTGACAATGACTGTGGAACACTTGTCCATTAATTCCATACTGCCCTTACTCATCTAATTCCTCTTGATTTAGCCTGGAGCCCGCCTGGTGTAATAGTTGTCAAGGGGAAATGTGGAGATTGTGCCTCTGGAGTAGGATGGGTTTGGTATTTTTGTCACCCGGTGGGGCTTGGGAGAAGGGGAAAGTCCTTACGGAATTGTCTGAGGACCGCAGAGAACTATCTTGGAGCTGAACAGCCAAGCTGTCTCAGACCCGGAAAACAACACTGTATCAGTAGTTTACGCTCAGTTTGTGTCGGGGATGCGGAGTTGTCGTAAGAGCTTCTGACTGACACACGCCTGTGTGCTCCCTTTCTCTGTTTCAGGACAGCTCGAAGCACAAGTGGCCAAGAAGGAAGTGTCAGGAATGTCAAGCAAAGAAGAGGACAGAGGACAAGTCACTGAAGATGGAGGAGAAGGAAAGGGACTCTGGGCGCAGTAACCTCTCTGTATCAGGCCTCAGGTCATGTAATTACACTCTACGGGGATCTCGAGCCTTTTAATACCTTGAGCAGCGTGACCGCCCTGTAAGCAGGGTCCAGGCCTGTGCTGTTTTGTCCTTTTCACATTATGCTCCGTTAGCTGGCTAGTGGGAGTGACTGCCCTGTAATCAGGGTGCAAGTCACCTCCTCCTCGCTTTCGAGGGACATTGAGCTCTTTGGTAACTTGAGCAATGTGACCGCCCTGTAACTAGGGTCTGGCTCTCTGCCCACTTGCTCATTTGGCATTATGCCTTGTTGTAGCCCTGTAGTCGGGATGACAACCCTGTAATCAGGGTGCAAGTCATATTCCTTTTGCTTCTGGGGGATGCTGAGCTCTTTGGAACCCTGAGCAGGGTGACTCGCCTCCCTGTAATTCGGAGTCAGGTCTCTGCCATCTTGCTGTTTGCCATCATGCCCTGCTGAGAGTCTACTCACTGTGACCACCTGTAATTCAGGTGCGTGTCACAAGTTTCTGTAGTATGGGAAATACTGAGCCCTTTGATACCTTGTGGGGCGTGACCGCCCTGTAATTCGGGGTCGGGTCTCTGCCCTTTTGCTCCCTGGCTTTATGCACCTTTATCTTTCTAATCGGAAAGACCACACCGTAATTAGGGTGCAGGTCGAAACCCTCTCATTTATCAGGGATTAGGGTTATTTTAGGGCCTTTAGGAGCATGACCGCCTTGTAATCAGGGTTCAGGTCTCAAGTTGTCTTCTGTGATTATGCTCTTTAATTCAGCTAGTCAGAGTGACCACCTTGTAATCAGGGTGAGAGTCACAATCCCCTCGCTTAACGGGAGCTACTGATGTCTTTGTTACTTGAGCCAGGTGACCTCCCTGTAACTAGGGTTCAGGTCTCTGTCCTTTGCTCCTCTGGGACTGCGTCTTGTTCTCAGCCTGGTCAGTAAGACTGCCCTGTAATTAGGGTGCAGGTCATGCACCTCTTATTTAGGGAGGACTAGGTTCCCCTTCATGCGTTGAGCTGAGTGACCACCCTGTAAGTTGGGTTCAGGTCTCCCCCTTTTCTCTTACTCGTGATGGATTTTCCATTAATCGGCTAGCCCGATGGACCGCCCTGTAAGAAGGGTTCAGGTCCTTTCCCCTGTGGCTCCTTTGGGTTGTTGGGCTACTCACTTTGACCCCACCCTGTAATCAGGGTGCAGGTCTTGTCCCTTTTCCCTTTGTTTTTTTTGAGGGGAGGAAGATTGGTCGAGTTTAACACTGTGGGTCGAGTGACCTCTTTTGATGAGCTCTCTTTCTGTTCTGGAAAGTCCCCCTTTGTTTTGTATGGATGTGTTTGTGAGAGCACGTGATAGAAGTGGGTGTGCAAGCTTTTTAACTTTTATTTATTTATTTTTATTTTTTTAAGTTAAATCGCTGCAGCGCTTTTTCTTTACTCTTCTCAGAATCGGAAAAAGAGCTCAAAGTGTATTAATGTTTTTATCCTCCTCCTCCCCACAAAAGGGAAGAGTAAGGGCTCAGATGTCATCTTTTAGTGCCGTGGACAGTGTGACCTCCCTGTCAACAGGCATCTGGTCTCTCCATTTAGGCTGAGTTCCATTTAGTGGGCTGATGACAATGACTGGCCTTTAAGGAGGCGGATTTAGCTCAGGTGCCTGTGACTCACAGGAAGTACAGCATCCCTTAGTACTTGGGCAGCATGGCCACCCTGTATCGAGGGTTCAGGTCTCTGCCCTTTGTTCTTTTGCCACCCTGCTACTTCAGCTGGTTGGTTTGAGTCCTGACCTTGTAATTAAGGGATTGTCTGTGTCCTTCTGCCTGCTGGGGGATATTGAGCTCTGTGGAACCCTGAGCAGTCTGACCGCCCTGTAACTAGGGTCCAGGTCTCTGCCACTTGCTTATTTGCCATTAGGCCATGCTCTGGTCAACTAGTCAGCGTGACAACCCTGTCATTAGGGTACAAATGTCACAAATATCTATAGAATGGGACATATTGAGCCTTTTGGTACTTTGAGGAGCTTGACCTTCCTGTAATTCAGGTTACGGTCTCTGCTGTTTGGCTAATCCCTGTGACCACCCTGTAATCAGGGTACAGGTTGCATCTCTCTTTTGAAATCTTATGGAATTGGAACCATTTCAGTAACATGGGCACTTTGACCTCCCTGTAACTAGGGTTTGAGTCTTGGAGGCCCTTTGGGGTTCTTGGCATTGTGCTGTCTTCACAGCCCTGAGGCGAGGGACTGCCCTGTAATCAGGGCTCTGGTCTTTGCCCTCTAGTCTCTTGGCACTAGGTCAAGTGCAGCCCACTGATCTGAATGAGCACCCTGTAAACAGGGTACAGGTCTCATCAGACACTTTTTATGGTGCCCCCATGAGACTGTGTCCAGAGTCCTGGCCCTTTGCACTGCGCTTTCAACTTGCCTGGAATTGTGCAGCCAAGTCTCCTGCTTTCTGCTCCGCTTACTGTGCTCTTGGAGACCCGACCTCCGGCAGCTGTTGCTGGTAAGCTCAGAAAGGGAGGGTCCTGTGGACTAAGTTTTGGATTAGTCAATCCAGGCAGTTTCCCTTGTGACAATGACTGTGGAACACTTGTCCATTAATTCCATACTGCCCTTACTCATCTAATTCCTCTTGATTTAGCCTGGAGCCCGCCTGGTGTAATAGTTGTCAAGGGGAAATGTGGAGATTGTGCCTCTGGAGTAGGATGGGTTTGGTATTTTTGTCACCCGGTGGGGCTTGGGAGAAGGGGAAAGTCCTTACGGAATTGTCTGAGGACCGCAGAGAACTATCTTGGAGCTGA
Source organism: Eretmochelys imbricata (assembly GCF_965152235.1). Classification (NCBI taxonomy): domain Eukaryota; kingdom Metazoa; phylum Chordata; order Testudines; family Cheloniidae; genus Eretmochelys; species Eretmochelys imbricata. Next base: position 5,924,342 of record NC_135597.1, read on the forward strand.
ACAGCCAAGCTGTCTCAGACCCGGAAAACAACACTGTATCAGTAGTTTACGCTCAGTTTGTGTCGGGGATGCGGAGTTGTCGTAAGAGCTTCTGACTGACACACGCCTGTGTGCTCCCTTTCTCTGTTTCAGACAGCTCGAAGCACAAGTGGCCAAGAAGGAAGTGTCAGGAATGTCAAGCAAAGAAGAGTACAGAGGACAAGTCACTGAAGATGGAGGAGAAGGAAAGGGACTCTGGGCGCAGTAACCTCTCTGTATCAGGCCTCAGGTCATGTAATTACACTCTACGGGGATCTCGAGCCTTTTAATACCTTGAGCAGCGTGACTGCCCTGTAAGCAGGGTCCAGGCCTGTGCTGTTTTGTCCTTTTCACATTATGCTCCGTTAGCTGGCTAGTGGGAGTGACTGCCCTGTAATCAGGGTGCAAGTCACCTCCTCTTCGCTTTCGAGGGACATTGAGCTCTTTGGTAACTTGAGCAATGTGACCGCCCTGTAACTAGGGTCTGGCTCTCTGCCCACTTGCTCATTTGGCATTACGCCGTACACTGGCTGACTACTCAGCGTGACAGCCCTTTCGTTTGGGTGCCTGTCACAAGTATCTATAGAATGGGACATATTGAGCCTTTTGGTACTTTGAGGAGCTTGACCTTCCTGTAATTCAGGTTACGGTCTCTATGTTTGGCTAATCCCTGTGACCACCCTGTAATCAGGGTACAGGTTGCATCTCTCTTTTGAAATCTTATGGAATTGGAACCATTTCAGTAACATGGGCACTTTGACCTCCCTGTAACTAGGGTTTGAGTCTTGGAGGCCCTTTGGGGTTCTTGGCATTGTGCTTTCTTCACAGCCTGAGGCGAGGGACTGCCCTGTAATCAGGGCTCTGGTCTTTGCCCTCTTGTCTCTTGGCACTAGGTCAAGTGCAGTGCTTCACTGATCTGAATGAGCACCCTGTAAACAGGGTACAGGTCTCATCAGACACTTTTTATGGTGCCCCCATGAGACTGTGTCCAGAGTCCTGGCCCTTTGCACTGTGCTTTCAACTTGCCTTGAATTGTGCAGCCAAGTCTCCTGCTTTCTGCTCCTCTTACTGTGCTCTTGGAGACCCGACCTCCGGCAGCTGTTGCTGGTAAGCTCAGAAAGGGAAGGTTCTGTGGCATTTTTTTAAGAAGTCTGTTTGTACAGTTTTCCTGTTTCCATTAATTCTGATATCTGTGTGTTAATTCCATGCTGCTCTTGATTTTCTCATTCCTCCTGGTTTTGTATGAAGACTTTTTAACTGCTTCGTGTAATATGTGTGAAAGGGAAATTTTGAGACTTTAAATTTGAAATACGGTTGATTAGGTAACATTCCTGTGCCTTTTTGCTGTCCCTGTATGGTGGTAATTTATTGAGTCAGGTAGAATTACTTTTCTTAAAATACATTGATAAATGCTTTAAATATTCCCCTTTTAGTTTTGAGGCATTGTTTTCTGGAAATATAGTTTTTTTTTCATTTGTGGTTCTATAGGTATGTCTACTTTATTCGTGCATTCTAGAGCTTGAAATGGATACCTGTATTTTGACTATCAGTCTTCTTTTTCAATGACTGAATCTTTACTTTATCCTTTTGTCTACTTCTTTTTGAAATATATTTTGTTCTGTCTTTAAACATGCAACATGTTTCTGTTGTGTTTATCAAATAGCATTGCAAGTCTGCTGTAACTGTCTTGCACACCCTTTACATCCTCTTAAGGAAAATGAGACAAAACAGAAGCACCCAACCGAAAAATGAGAAAAGAGACGCTAACAGCCTGTGAAAAAGAAAGGAAACAAATTCTGAGAGCAAATATAGTTGTGTGATCTATTTCAAAGGTAAATCATACTATAAATTCATCTAATGTATCGCATTACTAGATTTCCTTAAGCAATATTAAATATTTCTTGTGTAATGTAATTAACATGGCATTAAAATAATATTTTTGTGTTCTCTTTAGGTTTATATCATGTCCAGCACCATGGCATATGAGTGCATTGGAAAGATAAATTGAACAAAGTGACTCGCATCTGTCACCTTTCAAATGCTGATTTATGTTAATAGGCAATATACAACAAACTCTGAAGCTCAATTACTTGTGGCACCACAGCATAGCCTGAAGATTTCCTGCTATGACCTTTCAGTTCTGTAACTACCTGTGCCACATGAGAACTGATATATCATCTTATTTTATAATCATGTATGTCCTCTCTAATTGTCTTTTATTAATGAGTCCATAAAGCATACTTTGTGCATCATACTTTCACATTCTAGTAGAAAAGTGGGATGTATTTTTTATTTAATTAATCTTTACAATTCTTTGACGAGTCATTTTCATGTCAATGCTTAGTGATTTGGACTTCTGTTTAGCCATTTCCTTAAAGTCACTGTAAGCTACAACAAGTTGTTCAAAGCTGAAAAACTGTTTGAAAAAGATGGAAGAAAACTGAGATGTAGGGTGGCCACCCTAAAGAGTGTTGGAAAACCTCTTTCAATAGGCACACTATTCACCTTTCTCCTTTTTCTCAGCCCATTTTTTATACCACAACAGTACCATAGCAATGATACCATATGGAATTATACTAAGTTTCTACCTATCGCCAGTTAGAAATTGTCAGTACAACTGGTTATTTGCATCTAAATGTTGATTTTATGTAGATATGTAACCAAATATTTTAAAAGTATTTTAACAAGGTGACTACCTGATTTTATGTAAAAGAGTTACACACATCTTAGAAAATGTGTTCCTTTGACTTAAGTGTGTGACTTTTATATAGTTGGGCGACTAATGCTTTTGTATTTATTGTTTTTACTAACAGGTTTGTCACTAGGCACAAAGGAATAATTGTGAATCTGTAATGCAGAGATTTTAAACACACAAGCACTTCTATTATTAAGAAATAAATCATAATTTCCTACTGGAAATGCAAAGATGTAACTGAAGGGAGGGCATGTGTTTGTATTCTCCACTTACCCCAAGCTCCCCGCAAAAAAACTTCAAAAAAGTTAACGTTGAAAAGATTAACATTTACTCCAGATACTGTCTAACTTCATATTTTTAAAGCTCTGTATCTCTCACGCATCGCTAAAAACAAGCAACCAAAACTGAATGTTGTTCTGGAAACTGGCAGTTACTGCCCGCACTTCACAACTTTCAAACACCTACTCTACTTCAACGGTCACACCGACCAAACTGCACCACACGTTCAATTTTAACTTTGCACCTATTGTGTCAGAACAGTTAGAGTATTTTTTGGTAGTTGTGTATATTGATGTATGTGATAATAGTTGTGTTTTAATGGATTTTTATGCTTATTGAATTAAGTGGATTCTTGAGGATCATGATATGGATGTTTTAGGTAGGTATTTTTCTGTGAAGTGTTAGTATTTTTGTAGAGGCGCAATATTTTGTGATGATGACTGTTTCTCAGGTATTGGTTTATAGTGAATTGTTGAAAATCTTAGATGTTTTTGCATTTGTATATTATTAGATGTACTTAGGGTGCAAAGTTGAGGTTGCCTGTTTGGTGCAATTTTATTGGTGTGAAAGTTAATTTAGGGTAGGTGTTTGAAAGCACTGAGGTTTGAATTTTAAGCTCAACAGGGATCCAGGACCTACCTGGCTACCTCAGTTCTTACCGTCATTACTAATTCCAAAATCTGGGATGAAGATGACCCAGCAGAATAAAGATATCTTCAGAGATTTTCAAAAGTTAACATTTCTTCAGCTGTTGGAGATCACTAAAACCTTTTTGAGCTTTTTGAAGTGCAATAACTAAAAAACTTTTTACTTCTATTTCTGCCAGTTAAGTGTTGAACAATGACCTTTCTTAAAAGATTTACACTGGTAGTTAATTCTGTTCTGTGCTAAGGTCTTGCTAATATCACCATTTTATGATGTGTGAAATGAATTAACTAGATTTGATTATACCTACTTGATAAAAATTGGAATATTCCATGTTAAATTCATACATTTAACTTTGACTGTCATATCAACTTACTTTGCTTTCTGTAACTCTTTGTTTATTAATATATTTATTAATAGTTAAGTAATTAAATTAATAAAATGTATAAATTCAGGTGTAGTCTCAGTTCTGTCTTTGGCTAAACAAAAAAAAACCATAAACTTGTGAAGAATTTTGGTATCATTAATTTTAACTTAATTATTATCTGTTTTTACCTTTTTCATGTGGGCATTGGAAGTAACTATCCTGTAATGGTGCAAGTTTCATTTTTCTCTTGCATCACACATTTTTGGGCAGACCATGGTGCGACCTTAAAATTGCCCTCCTTGAGCTTCTAAGGTGCACAAGAATGGGACTTTGTTTGGTTCCTTCACTGCTCACAAGCTTGTAGATTTCTTGAGATCTGCAGGCCCTGTTCTTCTTGAGCACATTATTTGAGACCACTGTTTCTATGATAAGATTGGCCTAACATTGGCAAGGTCTTCTGGTTTCTGCAGCATTCCAATTCAGAATTTTTTAAAAAGTTGATTGAATCAAATATGAAATTCAATGTTACATTAATCTCTTTTCAGAAATTAACTTTTGCAGTGTACTAAATTTTTAATATGGTTCTACATGTGAGGTAGTGTGGTCTAGTGGTTTAGAGTACTGGACTGGGATTCAGGAGATCTGGTTTGTATTCCTGGCTCTGCTAATGGTCCCTGTTGGAAACAGGGCACTGAACTAGATGGACCACTGATTTGACTCAGTATGGGAAATCCTATGTTATTCTATTGTGTTTAGCCATTGTACAAATGTCCTTCAGTAAGGAGCCCACTAGAATCTTTATTCAAAACAGGAGATGGAGGCTTAAGGCCTTGTGAAAATGGAACTGTATTCCAGGAAGTCCCCAGCCATCCTTCTGTGGGTGCCTCTTTGTCTCTCTAACAGGTGCCCCTCCTTTCCTCACCTTCACACCTATCTGCATGATCCCTGAAGTGCCATACCGTTTTTTTAGGTTCATCCTCTGTTTCTGAGTGGAGTCCAGGGCATCTGAGACCCACTTGATGCTGTAGTAGGTAGCAGCCCCAAAGACCGTCAGGCAGTGGGGAAGACCCAGCACCTCATTCCGCGTCAGAGTCCAGGTTAGGAGGTCTTTGGAGATCTCCTCAAACAATATCTCTGTGCTGCTGGCTCCGAGGTTGGGAGCTAAACCTGCCATAAAAAGGAAAGGCAAAGACAGCAGTCAGTGTGAGAATGCTGCAGCCCGTGTACCTGCAAGTGGCATTCTCATAATGATGACAAATCTCAGCACCTGTTGGCTTCAATAAGGGTTTCATCTGTTTACACCAGGAGTGAATTTGGTCCATGGACTTTATCTACATCTGCAATGGAGCCCTCAATCAGCCCATAAATATACATCAGCTTAGGACTGATGAGGCTGCCCAATTCACACTCCATATCCTCAAGAGCTCTATATCTGTAAAAAAGGTGTAGCCATAATAAAATGATACATTCTTTAAAAATGCCAGTAGCATGGATGAAAAAGCATCTGTTTAAGGATCTGAATATTTTATGCAAAGACATTTCATGGATACTTTTAGGAAGGCTTGGGGTTTTTGTAAAGGTTTTTCAAAATCTCATATTAGTTACAATTGTACTGATGTTTACAGTGCCTATTATCATGGCATATTAAAATACAGTAGATAAAAAGAATACCCATGAAATCAAACACACTCAAATCATGGGCACTCAAATATTACCACCTGGACTATCCCACAAATATTTTGGGCCCAGTTCTGCACCACTGTGGTCAACTGGTGTTTTGCATGATTAATTAGGGGTGCAGGCAGGATAATCAAATTAGCAAGCAAACACTGAGCAGAATAAGTTACATTACAAACAGTTCCTCTTTGGTTTGACTGCAACGTTCCCCATCAGAGCAATGACAGCCCAGATATTGTGATATTGGAATGGTGCATGAAAACCTGATAGTGAAACTGATTAGGAATAGACGTGAGACTGACCAGCTGATTTTCATTGTCCATATGAGAAAAATGCAAAAAGTGGACAAACTGTGCCGTGGTGAGAAGGAAATCAGATTGAAAAAAATGTTAGTTTTAATATTCTAAGACATTATTCTTAGCATACGAAAGGTCCTTTATTTAAAAAAAATCATTATTTTTAACTTGTGTCTACTTAAGTTATATTAACAGTTCAATCCTTCTTTAATTCTACTAAAACAATATGAAAGATATAGTTTGATAACATGGAACAGATGGAATCTCTCTCTGACCCCCCCCCAAATAAATTATACCGGCACACTAAAAGCAAGGATTTATACATAAATTTCTAAGGGCAAGGAGACACACAAAGGTCACCAAAAGTACTTACAAATGGAGGTAAACACATTATGCTACTAGAGTGTCCAGTACTATCAGGTGCTGAGTACCTTCAAATCCTGTCATCATCAATAGGATTTGAAGAGTCCCACGGAATCTGGCTGATATTCAGGAAAAGGCAATGCAAGCCATAGTGAAAAGGAGAGATGAAAATCAATCTAGAACTCCCTTGCCTGGGAAGAGACTCACCATGTAAAGTCAAATCCAGACCTGGTGTAAGAGGGTGTAAACCAACTCTGAATTTGGCTGACGCCTAGAGCACAGGAATTACAGGATTTGATCCTCTTAATTCCACTGAATAATACAATGGGGCTGTTGCTACTTATCTCCAGCTGGAGCAGGCTCAGGTCCTGAGAAGCAGGGGAGAAGTGAAGGGGCAATTTCAGAGACAGAGTGAGGCACACAGAAAGAGGGAGAAAGGAAGTATGGGGCTGGGTTTCTCAGTCAGAAGGCCCAGCAAAAACAGGGTTCAGGCTCCAGGCACTGGAGCCATGCAGCATCGGTAAATGAGCAATTAAGAGAAATGCTCACATGGACACAATCTCAGGCTATGGCTACACTAGTGTAAAAGTAGAATGAATTATATTGAAATTATAATTCATTAAATAAATGCTACTTGAAGGGTTTGTTGAAATATAGTTGTCAGGAAGAGCAACATTAAGGAGTGTGAGACAATGGGTCCTCAAACTAATTAACTTAGAGTTCCTACTGAGCTAGGAGATTGGTAAATGTTAGTATGCAAATAAGCTATGCATGTATATTTGTCAGTTTCTGCTTCCTTTTGTCTCTTATGTTAAATTGCCTTTGGCTTGTCTGTATAAATAAGTTAGCTTGAGCTTTTGCAGGGACTCACATATCTGGGTGCATTGGCAAAGCGCTTTGCTAATAAACAGAGAGGTCTGACAATTTATGTGAGTCCTGAATCTGACTCTGACACTAGAGAGCTTACAAGTGCTGCCAGTGTAGCCACTCCAAGCGATGGAAAGGAACTCTCCCATTGACTTAATTAATATACCTTGTGGGTTGCTGTCCCTGGTGCTGAATGCAGCTCCCGAGGGCCCAGCGGCGACAGAAAGGGATCAACCCCACAGCAAACGCATTGCCCCCTCTCCCAGGAGTGACTCCGCATCTGAACCCCCTTACTCCCCAACCCCATCCCGCGCATCCTGGGGAAAAGGAGCGTTATACTCTGAGAGTCGGGCGGAGACTCACTCGCTGCAGCCCTCTCTGGGCAAAGCACGCCAGACGAAACAAGAGCAGAGAGAATGAGTTCTATCTGGCTGAGAAATGCCTGTAGCCCTTCCCGCTCCCTCTACTAAGCTGGTGTGACCAAACTCTGAGGACTGCTGGTTTCCCTTCTGGCTCTGCAGTATCACCTAGCCTAGGAGCCCCTGCCATGGACCAGAACTCCATTGTGTTAGGGGTTCTCAAACTGGGGGTCATGACATGAGCTGTCAGCCTCTACCCCAAACCTCACTTCATTTATAATAGTGCTAAATACATAAAAGTGTTTTTAATTTATGGGGGGGGGGGCGCTGCACTCAGAAGCTTGCTGTGTGAAAGAGGTCACCAGTACAAAAGTCTAAGAACCACTGCGCTAGGCTCTGTATAAACACTGAACAAAAACAAGGTCCCTGACCCAAATAGTTTACTAGCTAAGTAAATAGATTACCCTGGGCAAGTTGCTTCACTCTGCCTCAATTTCCTCATTTGGTAATAATGCCTAGCACGCAAAGGGGTTGTGAGGTTTAATTGATTAATGTTTTATAGCACACTGAAATCTTGGGATACTTGCAATTTTTCAATCTTTTCAATGAAAAGGGGCCTTTTAAAATGACATGTTTGTAGAATTGTAATTTTTTTTAATTTAAAAACCAAGACTGGAAAAGCCAAATTTTTACTTCCATTTTTTTTGGGGGGGCGGCTTTTATCGTCTCTCCTTTGCCCCACTCTATCCGCAGGAAAAGGAGGTAGCTACTTGCATTACATTCTAAATTTGGTTGTTTTTAATTGAAATTTAACAATTAGAGACGCCTCTCTCCCAGGATAAACACAGAATGCCACGTGGGGATGAAAAGCGCATGGGCTTCACCATTCACTATGTGGGGGTGATACTGCTATATCCCCTGCGCTGCCCGCAGCACTAGGCACTGGATGGGAGGATATCACCCCTTTGCTCTGCCCCCCCTCTTTCACCTCAAGTTTGGTAGCTCCCAGGCAAGGACTGTGACATGGGCGGGCCCCGGGGGGGATAGTCTCCAATGGGAGGGTGGAGCTGAGTGACAGACGGCGGCGTGGCCCAATGGAGGGCAGCCGTGGAGCCGGGCGACAGGGCGAGGCGCTGAGGCTTGGCCGTGAGCGCGCGAAAGGGGAGGATCGCGCCCGGCCCGGTGAGGGCAGCCCCTAGCGCCGGGGGCAGGACGCCGGGCGAGGCTGGGAAAGGGGGCAGCGGGCCCCTGGGTCCCCCGGGGAAGGGGCACAGGAGGGGGCTGGAAAGGGCCGAGATCCCCCCCGCCGCCTCCTCCTCGAGAGGGGGAGCCTGGGACAGGTTGGACCCCCGGGGGGGGGCGGCGGGTTGGACCCCCGGGGGGAGGCGGCGGTTGGACCCCCGGGGCGGGGGGGCACTGGCGTTACAGCAATGGGCACTGTACCTGGAGGTTGGCCCCGGAGGGGGTCGCCCCCGAGCTGCCACCCTGGATGCCAGGCAGGGGGCTGCACCCAGGTCCCTGGCCTGTTGGTGACCCCGCCCACCCCCTCGTACCTGCCTCCGTGCCACACGTGTTTTCTCTCCGGCAGCCTCGCCATGGATCCCTGGAGGCCCCCTTTCCAGGGCGCTGCCCCCTTTCGCAAGCCCTGTGGGGCCCGCATGCCCGGGCCTCAGCTGCAGCTGCCTCAGCCTGAGCATGTGGTCCGTGGCAGGGCAGCGTCCGTCCCACCTCGCAGCAGGATGCAGAGGGTGCCGGAGGAGCCACGGCAGCCAGCAGGGCTGGTACAGCAGGTAAACGTTCCAGTGGGGCCCCATCGCTGTCGAAGTCGT